>NC_046165.1:29917929-30232278 GCF_011064425.1 Rattus rattus | reverse complement strand
AATCTTCTTGAGCTTCATGTGGTCTGTGGATTGTATCCTGGGTAATCTGAGTTTTAAGGCTAATATCCACTGATCAGTGAATACATACCATGTGCATGTGTATGTGTGTGTCTGTGTGTGTGTGTTACCTCAATCAGGATGATATTTTATTATTAGTTTTTAATTTTTATTAGATATATTTCTTTACTTATTTCCAAATGTTATTCTTCCCAGTTTTTCTGTCCATAGTTTCCATTCCCTCCCATCCCCCATGCGGGTATTCCCCCATCCATCCCCCCTTATTGTCTCTCTCAATATTCACCTGCACTGGGGTCTAACCTTGGCAGGACCAAGGGTTTCCCCTTCCACTGGTGCCCCAACAAGGCTATTTGCTGCTACGTATGCAGTTGGAGCCCTGGGTCAGTCCATGCATAGTCTTTCAGTAGTGATTTAGTCCCTGGAAGCTCTGGTTGGTTGGCATTGTTGTTCTTAGGGGGTTGCAAGCCCCTTCAGCTCTTTCAGTCATTCCTCTAATTCCCTTAAACCAGGTCCTGTTCTCAGTTCAGTGATTTGCTTCTAGCATTGACCTCTGTATTGGACATGCTCTGGATGTGTCTCTCAGGAGAGATTTATATCCTGTCCCTTTCTGCATGCATTATTTTAGCTTCATCAGTCTTATCTGGTTTTGGTGGCTGTATGTATATATATATGAGACACATGTGGGTCAGGCTCTGAATGGCCATTCCTTGGGTCACTGCTCTAAATATGGCTTTCATTTCCCCTGCTATGGATATTTCTGTACCCCATTTTTAATAGGGTTATCTGACTTTCTGGAGTCTAACTTCTTGAGTTCTTTGTTTATTTTGAATATTAGCTTTCTATCAGATGTAGGATTGTTAAAGATCTTTTCCCAATCTGTTGGTTGTCGTTTTGTCCTAACCACAGTGTCCTTTGCCTTACATAAGCTTTGCAGTTTTATGAGATCCCATTTGTCGATTCTTGATCTTAGAGCATGAGCCATTGGTGTTTTGTTCAGGAAATTTCCCCTAGTGCCCATGTGTTTGAGACACTTCCTCACTTTTTCTTCTATTAGTTTGAGTGTATCTGGTTTGATGTGGAGGTCCCTGATCCACTTGGACTTAAGCTTTGTACATGGTGATAAGAATGGATCAATTTGCATTTTTCTACATGCTGACCTCCAGTTGAACCAGCAGCATTTGCTAAAAATGCTATCTTTCTTCCATTGGATGGTTTTGGCTCCTTTGTCAAAGATCAGGTGACTGTAAGTGTGTGAGTTCATTTCTGGGTCTTCAATTCTGTTCCATGGGTCTATCTGCCTGTCTCTGTACCAATACCATACAATTTTTATGGCTATTGCTCTGTAATACTGCTTAAAGTCAGGAAATGTGAATCCCCCAGAAGTTCTTTTATTGTTGAGTATAGTTTTCACTATCCTGGGTTTTTTGTTATTAGGATGATATTTTCTAGTTCTATCTATTTGCCTGTGAATTTCATAAAGTCATTGTTTTTGATAGCTGTGTAATATTCCATTGTGTAGATGTACCACATTTTCTGTATCCTTTCCTATGTTGAAGGGCATCTGGGTTCTTTCCAGCTTCTGGCTATTATAAATAAGGCTGCGATGAACATAGTGGAGCACGTGTCTTTGTTATATGTTGGAGCATCTTTTGGGTAGATGCCCAGGAGAGGTACAGCTGGGTCTTCATGTAGTGCTATGTACAATTTTCTGAGAAACTTCCACTGATTTCCAGAATGTTTGTACTAGCTTGCAATTGCACCAGAAATGGAGAAGTGTTCCTCTTTCTCCAGTCCTCACCAGCATCTATTGTCACCTGAATTATTTATCTTAGACATTCTGACTGGTATGAGGTGAATCTCAGGCTAGTTTTGACTTGCATTTCCCAAATGACTAAGAATCATGAACATTTCTGTAGGTGCTTCTCAGTCATTTGACATTCCTTATCTAAGAATTCTTGTTCAGCTTTGTACTTCATTTTTAATAGGGTTATTTGATTCGCTGGAGTCTAACTTCTTTAGTTTTTTGTATGTGTTGGGTATTAGCTCTCATAAGATGGAGGGTTGGTAAAGATATTTTCCCAATCTGCTTGTTGCTGTCTTGTCCTAATGACAGTGTCCTTTGCCTTACAGAAGCTTTGCAATTTTATGAAGTCGCACTTGTCGATTCTTGATCTTAGAGCAAAAGCCATTGGTGCTCTGTTCAGGAAATTTTCTCCAGTGCCCATGTGTTCGAGGCTCTTCCCACATGTTTTTGTATAAGGTTGAGTGTATCTGGTTTTATGTGGAGGTCCTTGACCCACTTGGACTTAAGCTTTATACACAGTGATAAGTGTGGTTTTATTTGCATTCCTCTAGATATTGACCACCAGTGGAACCAGCACCATTTGTTGAAAATGCTACTTCTTTTTCTACTGGATGGTTTTAATTCCTTTGTCAAAGATCAAGTGGCTATAGGTTTATTGGTTCATTTCTGGATCTTCAGTTTTATTCCATTTATCTACCTGCCTATCTATGTACCAATACCATTCAGTTTTTTTCACTATTACTCTGTAATACAGCTTTAGGTCAGGGATGGTGATTCCCCAGAAGTTTTGTTTTTAATTCTTGAGGATAGCTTTTGCTATTCTGGGTTTTTTGTTATTCCTAATGAATTTGCAAATTGTTCTTTTAACTCTCTGAAGAATTGAGTTGGGGATTGCTTTGAAGATGTAGATTGCTTTTGGCAAGATGACCATTTTTACAATATTAATCCTGCCAATCCATGAGCATAGATCTTTTCATCTTCTAAGATCTTCTTCAATTTCTTTCTTCAGAGACATGAAGTTCTTGTCATATAGATCTTTCACCTGCTTGATTAAAGTCACACTGAGGTATTTTATATTATTTATGACTAATGTGATGGGTGTCATTTCCCTAACTTCTTTCTCAGCCTGTTTATCCTCTGAGAAGGGGAAGGCTACTCATTTGTTTGAGTTAATTTTGTATCCAGCCACTTTGCTGAACTTGTTTATTTGCTGTAGGAGTTCTCTGGTTGAACTTTTAGAGTCACTTAAGTATACTATTATATCATCTGCAAATAGTGATATTTGGACTTTTTCCTTTCTAATTTGTATTCTCTTAACCTCCTGATGTTGTCTGAGTGCTCTGTAGCAGGTCCAGTACTATTCTGAATAGCTACTGAGAGAGGGCAACATTGCCTACTCCCTGATTTAATTGGATTGCTTCAAGTTGCTCTCCATTTAGTTTGATGTTGGCTACTAGTTTTATGCACATTGCATTTGATATGTTCAGGAATGGGCCTTGAATTCCTGATCTTTTCAAGACTTTTATCATGAAGGGTTGTTGATCTTTGTCCAATTCTTTCTCAGTATCCAATGAGATGATAATTTCCCCCCCTGTGAGTTAGTTTATCTCTGGCCTACTTGATCATGATGTATGATCTTTTGGATGTGTTCTTGGATTCAGTTTGCTAGAATTTTATTGAGCATTTTTCCATTGATATTTATAAGGAAAATTAATTTGAAGTTCTCTTTCTTTGTTGGGTCTTTCTGTGGTTTAGGTATACGTGTAATTGTGGCTTCATAGAAGGAATTGGGTAGTGTTCCTTCTGTTTATATTTTTTGGAATAGTTTGAACACTGTTGGTATTTGGTCTTCTATGAAGGTCTGATAGAATTATGCACTACCCATCTAGTCCTGGGATTTTTTTTGTTTGGGAGACTTTTAATAACTGATTCTATTTCTTTAAGAGGTATGAGACTGTTTAGATGGTTTATCTGGTTCTGATTTAATTTGGTTCCTGGTAACTCTCTCGAAAATTGTCCATTTCCTCCAGATTTTCCAGTTTTGTTGAATATAGATTTCTGAAGTAGGATCCGATAATTTTTTGAATTTCCTCAGTTTCTGTCATTATGTCTCCCTTTTCATTTCCAATTTTGTTAATTTGGATACACTCTCTGTGACCTCTGGTTAGTCTGGCTGAGGGTTTATCTATCTTGTTGATTTTCTCAAAGAACCAGCTTCTGGTTTTGTTGATTATTTGTATAGTTCTTTTTGTTTCTACTTTGTCGATTTCAGACCTGAGTTTGATTATTTCCTGCCTTGTACTCCTCTTGGGTTTATTTGCTTCTTTTTCTTTTAAGATTTCATGTGTACTGTCTAGATAGTAGTGTGTTTTATCCAGTTTCTTTTTGGAGGCATTTAGAACTGTGAGTTTTACTTTTAAAACACTGCTTGGCTTTGGGTATGTTATGCCTTCATTTTCATTCAATTCAAAAAATGTCTTTAATTTCTTTCTTATTTCTTTCTTGACCAAGTTATCATTGAGTAGAGCACTGTTCAATTTCATTTTATATGTGGGCTTTCTGTTGTTCTTGCTGATATTGAAGACCAGCCCTACTTTGTGGTGATCTGTGGTGATCTGGATGGAATTATTTCTATCTTCTTGTATCTGTTGTAGCCTATTTTGTGACTGATTATATGGTCAGTTTTGAAGAACATACCATGAGGTGCTGAGAAAAAGGTATATTCTTTTGTTTTAGAATGAAATGGTCTATGGATATCTGTTAAATCCCCTTGTCTCATAACTTCTGCTAATTTCTCTGTGTCTCTGTTACTTTCTGTTTCCATGACCTATTCATTGATGAAAATGTAGTGTTGAAGTCTCCCAGTATTATTGTATGAGGTACTCTGTGTGATTTGAGCTCTATTAAGATTTCCTTTATAAATGTAGGTTTTTAGTGGCAAAATGAAGCTTGGAATGATGGGAAGGTGAAGAGTGAATTAGCTAAAACTAAAGACACAGGATATATGAAAAAGTAGTATAGAAATTCATTAGTTTGTACATAAGCCATCTATCTATTTCTTTACTTACTTCTCAGGGAAGCTTTAATTGAATTTGTGTTCATTGATGGGATGATAATACTTCTTCCAAAAGTAGAGGACTGCAAAAAATATTTGTGTGAAGTACAACATATTTTCTTGTGCTTCTCAACAAGAGGGCTTCGATGTTTTTCAAAACTACAGAAATTATTTCATTGTTCCTCACTCTCTACCATAACAAGTATCTGAAAAGCTCTACTGCTGTAGATACCACTTATTTAGACTGGCTATAGAGAAATCAACCTGGTGCTGTCCAAAAAACTTTCATTCTTCTGAATAGCTATTATAGTAGCAGAAATTGCATGCTGGTTGTTGGGGTCAATGGTCTTCCTCAGCACTGCATCTTATGTGCTAAAATACTGCCCTCCTGTTTCGATTTACCCACTGGTGCAATGGCAGCATAGTAGTTCTTGGTATAACCAAGCTCATTTTGATTTGATGCAGGCCTGATAATTCCATGCTTACTAATGCAACCTGTTCAATATGCCATGACTGAAGTTACCATATGTTCTAAGGCGAAATCACTATTACTATTTTGCTAAATAGTCAAGCTGTCAAAGTGGATGAAGCAAAGAAGAAACAATGTTCTTCCCAAAATATCTACTTAAAAACAAATGAACACCAAACAAAAGGAGTTGTAGGAGAGGTGGTTCAGTAGTAAAGAATACTTCTGCTCATGCAGAAGTCCAGTGTCCAGCTCCCATCATTCTTATGACAGTACATAGCAATTTCTAAATGCAGTTCAAGAGGATGCAACTATACATACATAGAAAATTATACATATACATATATTAAAATCAAACTTATGTAAAATTAATAAATCTTACAAAAAGAAAAAAACACCTGTTTCTAGCTTTATAGATTTTGAAGATGTATAAAGGAAACTTTAAATGATGGTATTATTCCTGTTAGAATATATATCTTTCACCTTCCTTCATAAAATAAGTACAATTCTAATAGTTTAAGGGTTATGGTATATCATTTGAATATAGACAAACAAAATGAAAAATTAGTCATTAAAATTTAACCCTTCCTGCTAGGATTTATTTCTTTAGAGCAACAATAAAAAGGATACAGATTTCTGCTTCAAATTTTCTTCTGTAAATAGACATTGAATTTGATCTTCTCCACCATGCTTATGTAACCTCTGTGTCATCAAAAAGTAATGAGTTATTGGATATCTGGAATCTATAAAATTTTTGTAACGATGATAAGAGTCCAAATGAAAAACTTTCTTTTAAAGCATGACAAAAACAGCAAGGAAATGCTTATTTTTGCAGTTAAAGCCTGATTTGTTTACCCATTAGTTTAGAGCATTGTTCAACCAAAAAGCTTACTGCTATTGAGTTTCTCCTTGTACCATTTTGCTTATAAAGAAAGCTTAAAAAGACTACTAGCTGGAGGGGGGAAAAACTCTTTATTGTTAACAACAAATTTTAACATAATAAACTATAAATATTGTAATCTCCAATTTTCAGAATAAGCAGAAAGTGATTGAATACACAAAGGAACTTGAATAGAAAAATAAACTGAACTGATAATTGGAGAAAACATGGTGCCTAAATTGTACTTATTGTAGAATGTGAATAACATTCAGATGGGCCGTTTCAGTTTCAAAGAGATTGATTTTAATGGAGTATCTTATATCATAAAATAATCTTTGGAATGACTTTTCAAATCATTTTTCAGAGCCTGAAGTATATTGTCTTCCAAATCAACATATTCCTCTAGACACTGCCGTTCACTATTTACCCGGAAAAAGTTTCCATCTACTTTAGAAATAAAATGCTTTTATTTGCACATATTTTTAAGTCAACGACTGTGGTTAGCAGTGAACCAGAGGTGTGATACATGCAAACGTACCATACCCAGAGCTGAAAGAGACAAATTTTATGCCTTTGGACTATCAAGAAGCCAATCGGGAACTCGGTGATTGAGTTAAGATCCGCAAGCATCAGAACGGTTGTGAATTTATTTATTACCAAGTATATTCTTTGTTACGGTGATTTGTATTTGTTAATTATCACCTGTGAATATTCAAATAAATTTAGGCTCTGTAGGATTTGATGAGGAGGAGAGCGATGTGGAGTTGATTTTATCCTGCGAGGTTAGGAATAAAAAGCTACAGCCTGCGGTACTGTTTAGATGGCTTAGACTGTAATGTTCTCGACAAGCAAGTATGAAGGCTTCGTTTGAGATCTTTAAATAAATAAGCAAGCGAGTCCCATGTACACGATTGTATCACTGTGGAAACAAGAGAACAGAGGACTCTGGGAGCTTGCTGGGCAACCAACCCGGCTAATAAGTAAGTTCCAGGCAACATGCGAGACCTGCCTGAAAAAAGTAAACCATGCTAGGCTCCTGTTTATAAGCACATTACAGCATCAGTAGAAATGTCAGGCCTTGCTGCCTCACCGTGTGCTGGATCCCAAGTCAGGCCAGTCAGTTGGGCTGCCTTTCCATCCCTCACTTCTCCAGTTTTTGTCCATGCATTCATTCATTTTAGACAGGAACATTTCTGGGTCAGAAATTTTGACTGTGGGTTGTCCCTCCACGTGAGGCCCTGTCTATCTACTGGAGGTGAACTATTTGAGTTCCCTATCCTCACTGTTGGGCACTTTGACATTGAGTCCTGAGAGTCTCTCCTCTTTCAGGTCTCTGGCACTTTCTAGAGGGTTCCCACACCTCCCACGCCAGAGGCTGCATATTTCCATTCATTCTCCTGGCCCTCTGGGCTGCTCTCCTATTCACCCAGTTCCTACTTGATCTTGTTAACTTTTTCATCTACACCCACACTCTGCCACCCAGATTCCTCCCTCCCTCTGCTTCCCATGATTATTTTGTTTCCCCTTCTAAGTGGGATCGAAGCTTTCTCACTAGGGCCTTCCTGCTTATTAAACTCCTTATGGTCTGTGGATCGTATCCTAGGTTTTCTGTACTTTTTGGCTAATATCCACATACCGTGCACATCTTTTAGGTCTGGGTTACTTCTTCAGGATATTTTATAGTTACATGTATTTGTCTGCAAGTTTCATGATGTCCTCATGTTTTAATAGCTGAATAGAATTCCATTGTGTAGATGATGCTGTGATGTGCTTACAGACAGGAGTCTAGCATGGCTGTCCTCTAAGAGGCCCTAACACCAGATGACTGAGACAGACACACATACTTACATCCAACCATTGGACTGAAGTTGGGAACCTATATGGTTGAATTAGAGGAAATATTGAAGAATCTAAAGGGGAGGGTGACCCTACAGGAATATAAGCAGTTTCAACGAACCCAGATTCCTAGTATCTCCTAAAGATTGAGCTACCACCCAGGCACATACACTGGCTGGTTCAAGGCTCCCAGCACATACATAGCAGAAGACTGCTTAGCCTAGCCTCAGTGGGAGAAGATGTAGCTAATCCTGGAGGGATCAGGCCCCAGGGAAGGGAGATATTGGTTAGGGTGGGGGTATACAACCTCTCACAGGCAAAGGAGAGGAGAAATGGGATGAGGAATTATGGGAGAGATAATTGGTGTGTGTTGGGGGTAATGACTGGAATGCAAATAAATAAAATAATTTTTAAAAATGGGGAGGGACACATGAAAAAAATAAAATTATGTGTAAAACAATTGAAGAAATCAAGTGAAGAATGTTGACTTCACTTTTCGACACACATGCACATACCCATACATGGTACACATGAAGAGGCACACATGTATGCCACACAGGGACACACAAATACTCACACATATAATCATACATAGATACACACACACACATGCACATACACAAACACACACACAAACATACAAGCCATGTTAACAATTTGTATGTAGATTTTTGATCTTGAATATCCTACTATATCACCATGGTCCATTCCCACATCGTTGTTGGCTACGTATCTGTCTCAATTATTGTGCCCAAGGACAGTTGTCCCCATCGTAAAATTCCAGGAAAAGAAAAAAACTTATTTTTTTAATTTTGAGGTGTAACATATATCTTATAAATACAGCTAATGATTACTCAGAGAAAACTTTCTACATTATAAAACCTTAATAGCCTATAAATTTCTTACATTAATTTCTACAATAATCTGTTATGTTAAAATTTGCATTTATGAAGAACAGAGCATGCAGTTTTAAAAACTTTTGGGAAGTATGTATAATTAATATAAATCTTGCAAATTATAGTTATATTATTCATATAAAGTATATTTTTGTAATTCAGATCAATGAACTAAAGCAATTTTCTCAAACTCATGTAGTTTAATAGGCCAAAATTAAGACAGGAAAAATGTGAAAATTTTTAAAGTGAGATATTTTTCACTTAGATTTTATTTCATTCTTATTTCTTTTACCCAATCATTCTAGTCTTAGAAGTAGGGTTTATATAGGACTTTTAATGTGCCATGTCCTAAAACCACACTATACTAATATGAGAAAATGTGTTTGTGATCTAAACAATAACTATGGGAACTCTTATCGTTCACAATTTATAAATGAGATTCAGTGAAGAATCTGACTAAAATCAAATATCCAATAAAAAAATGTTCAAAATGGAAGGTCAAATAAAACTCCAAGTTACAACATTTAAAAGCAGACCTGGGGAAACATTGCAGAGGTTAAGATGGTCTCTATTTTGGGGGTGAACAGAAGTTGATTTCTCAGCACTGAGATTTGGCAGCTCCAGGGGGATTCGACACCTTCTAAATTCATAATGCATAAGCTCACACAGGTACACATATATAAATAATAGTGGACAAAATCATAATATATCATCAAGAGTGCATCCACAACAGGAGTGTTTCACAAGGAGCCATTTTGTTAGCAGACGAGTTGCTACTTGCTTTGATATATTGTTATCTCAAGCAGGTTGTAGAAATCAGACCTTAAAGGTAAGAAGTATCAGATGTAGGATTGGTAAAGATCTTTTCCCAATCTGTTGCTGTTTTGTCCTAATGACACTGTATTTTGCCTTACAGAAGTTTTGCAGTTTTATGAGGTCCCATTTGTCAATTCTTGATCTTAGAGCATAAGCCATTGGTGTTTTGTTCAGGAAATTTTCTCCAGTGCCCATGTGTTTGAGGTTCTTCCCCACTTTTTCTTCTATTAATTTGAGTGTATCTGGTTTGATGTGGAGATCCTTGGTCCACTTGGACTTAAGCTTTGTACAGCATGACGAGAATGGATCAATCTTCATTCTTCTACATGTTGACCTCCAGTTGAACCAGCACCATTTGTTGAAAATGCTATCTTTCTTCCATTGGATGATTTTAGATACTTTGTCAAAGATCAAGTGACCATAGGTGTGTGGGTTCATTTCTGGGTCTTCAATTATGTTCAACTGGTCTATCTGCCTGTCTCTGTGCCAATACCATAGTTTGTTTTTTTTTTTTTTTTGTTGTTGTTTTTTTTTGTTTTTTTTTTTATGACTATTGCTCTGTAATACTGCTTGAAGTCAGGGATGGTGATTCCCCCCAGAAGTTCTTTTATTGTTGAGTATAGTTTTCATTATCCTGGAATAGCCTTGTTGGGGCACCAGTGGAAGGGGAAGCCCTTGGTCCTGCCAAGGTTGGACCCAAGTGCAGGGGAATATGGGGGTGCAGTAAGGGAGATGGGGGGAATAGCCATATGGGAGGAGGGTGAAGGGATGGGGGCTTATGGACAGGAAACCAGGAAAGGGAATAACATTAGAAATGTAAGTAAAGAAATATACCTAATAAAATAAAATAAAATAAAAAAGCTAAGAAGTATGCATTTGGAGAGACGGAAAACTCATTGTCATTTTCCTGGCATGGCCAATCAGCAGACTTGGCTGAGTTAATGCTCTAGAAGCTGGCCTCTGTTCCACAGATTTTGTTCTTGTTGTTTTTCTTTGGGGGGGGGGCTGTCTTTTTGTTTGCTTGTTTTTTTTTAATATTTTTGGTGTATACAGTAAAAATTTGAACCTTATCTTTTGTAGGTGTAGTCGACATGACTAAGTACCAAGAACAACTGTTTATAGAATGAGGAACATGAACTTAGAGCAGGTATTTCTGTCTGTTTCTAAGAAAGCATGTGGAGGTTGGACATGGGGGGTGGGTGGTTAATGAAGAAAGCGACAGTATAGAGGAAAACACAGCACACAGCTACAGATGCTATTTTACCTCTCTTCCTCAGCACCACGGTAAATTGCTCATACAATGAACACATCCGATAACTAAGATGGTTGTATAAATAAAAATTTCCTGGAGACTTAGACTTTCTGAAGCCTGCAAAGATATTGTCATTGATGTGTTTTTTGAATAAGACAATCAAAAGATTTCTAAAGAAAGAAGACTGTTAAAGGAATATGAAAATTCTTACTTGGAACAAATGTAATCCAGTCTACTTCTAAATATCTTTTGATAACAATTTGCAATTTTTTAATATGAATGAAAGTGTTCTCTAGACACTGTTAATATGGCTGCTGCATTATATTCAGAGCAACATGAATTCTACAAAATATCACATAGGACACTGAGCAGAGGTGATCAAGCATTATCAATAGAATGCTTGAGGATGTTTAATGTTATGTCTATATTAATAATTTTACTAGTCATAATTTAAGAGGTTGTAAATATTAAAAATAAATACCTAAGAAGTCCAGGGGCACAGTGATAGTTAAATATTATTTTGTGTGGTTTTCTTTTAGGTACACCCTTTATTGTTTGAGGCTTTCTTCCGTATTATGTAGTGTGTAACAGAATCCACGTCTTTCTGTTACTTGATTTATGAAGCTGCTGTTGTATTAAATATGTGCATTCAAACTAAAATATGAAGACATTAATATCAAACTGAATATGTACTTCAGACAAGAAGGTAACTTCATGGGAAATTCTCATATTTATAGCTATAAAATACTTTTATTAAATATATATGCATTATTTAATATACAATTATTTAAATAGCCATTGTGTTAACTACTCGAAATCTAGGAAAAGTTGTGGTAAAGAGAAACTCAGCGCACTGGTCATGAGAAGTCTCAGATCTGTACACATTGTATAAAAGTAGGAGTAGATATTTGAGATCTCAATTTTCAGGTAAAGGAGCTAATCTCTTTAAGTCAATTGAGAAATGCAGGATTTCTTGTAATTACAGTTCTGTTTTAAAAATATTAAAGTTTTTTTTTGCTTTATGTTCCTTTCCAGACTCATAGTGTTACATTTTTAGTGTCTCCTTAGGATGTGCATTCATATCTGTATTATTAGGTAAAATTTGTTGAGTTAATATCTATCTTTATTTAATCATGTCTTTTCATGTGCAGATTTGAGGAAGTGTTTGCAGTCCTAAAATGAGTCAGAAGGAAGGAATTTCATTAAGTGTCCATGTTCATTTTGTTGGAAATTCAGAATACGGTTTCTTTGTACTTTGAAATTCTCAGTATATTCACTCAGTGTCATAGGGGATTTTTGCAATTATTTTTTTTTATGTGTGCTTGTACAGATCATTACACATATCTGAAGGCTAGACAACAACTTGACTTGAGACAGTTCCCTTGTTCCAACATGTAGGATCTGAGGATCAAATGGAGGTTGTCTGGCTTGGTGGCAAAGTGCCTTTACCAGCTAAATTGTTTTGTTAGCCTGACATGTACACTGTCTAATATTTCTTTTTTTTCAGTGTCAGTGATATAATTCAGTAAAACAGTGTAGTATTTATAGACACAGGACATATATCTTACATTGTAAGATTGTGGAAAGTTAAAACTATGGAAAATACTTACACTTTATTGATAAACTTTTATAGACTGTGCTGATTTAAATACTGAATAGTAGTGCACACTACAAGTATGACTTTCAGGAGAATAATTGTTGACTAATCATAATTTACACTATTTCTGTGATTTTAGAGCAAATGATAAGAGCTTATCTACCCTAAAAATGGGTGAATATTGCACCAGAGGAAAATTAAAGTGTTTCCTCAGCAGAAAAGATACTTTTAATAGGTAATGTGCTTTCTGTCACCAATGAAAAACAGACATGTGGATAGTGGATTAGATAAATTGGTGGGTGAGTGTGCTAGCCATGCAATTAGATGATGAGTTCCCTTTCCAACATGATCATTGAGGGAGATAGGTAAAATCCCAGCATTGTTCTACTGGTTACATGTATTCTATTATATACGTGTGCCCATACTCAAACCTCATACATAGAACACACACATACACAGAATGAGAAAGAGTGAAAGAAATTCAGACTCTAACACACAATAATAAGTTTAAGTAATAGTAAAGAAAAGAAAAAATATTAACTAATATACTAACATTCATGAAGATGTAATCAGGAAAAATCTTTTATTAAGTGCCAATAAGAAAAATATTTAAAAAGTTGGTCAATACTGTGATAATACATTTTATACAACAACCTATGACTTTTTCTCCAAAGGTCACATGTGTTACTTAATTTACAAAATAAATTCATTTATTCTGTACTTTTATTTGGAATTTGAGTAATAAGATGAGTTTACTATAGCTATTCTAGTTAATTTAGAACAAATAGAAGATATTGTCACTTTCAAAAATATAATATTTTATTTTATTTTTATAATTTTTATTACTTTTTTTACAGTCTAGTCATTACTCCCTTCCCACAGTTCCTCATCCCATTTTCTTCCCCCGTGTCTCCAAGGGGTAACCCTACGTCCTACCCTTCCACCCCTACCCCTCATCCTCACCAGGCCTCTTCACTGCTAGGGCCTCAAATCTCTTGAAAGTTAGGTGCAACTTCTCTCACTGGGCAGTCCTCTGCTGTGTATGTGTTGAACCAGCTACTGTATGCTGCCTGATTGGTGGCTCAGTGTTTCAGAGATCTCAGGGGTCTGGGTTAGTTGAGATTGCTGTCTAGAAGAAAGACAAGGCATCAAGTGGAGGAATGGGGTTGCTCTCCCACATTCAAATCTAACCCAGAATTGTTCCCATCTAATAGAACTGCAGGGACAAACATGGAGAGGAGTCTGAGGGAAAGGTGGTCCAATGACAGACCCAAATTGGGACATAGCAAGGCCTGACATGATTACCGATGCTATGGTATGTTTACAGACAAGAGCCTAGCATGGCTACCCTCTGAGAGGCCCAACAAGCAGCTGACTGAGACAGATGTAGACACCTACACCCAACTACTGAACTGAAGTCAGGAAACCTGTGGTTGAATTAGGGAAAGGCTAAAAAAAAATACGGTATTTTAAACATTACTTTTAAATCCTTTTAAGCTTATATAAGGGCGGGGTTAGTGCAGGCCTCTACTAGTAACAAGAGACAGAGACACAGAGATCTCTGTTTGAAGCTAGACTAGTCTACAGAGCTATTTCTAGGATATACAATGCTAAAAAGAAATCCCATCTTTTAAAAAGGAATAAAACAAACTGATTATAATAGAATTACATCATTCACTCTTCCCTCTTTTCTTTCAAATGCTCCAATATACTCCGCATTGTTGTCTTTCAAATCCATGACATCTTTGTTTCATTGATTGCTGTTTTATCCATATGTATGTATGCACATACAGACACATGTCCTGTTAGTCAAAATATTATTATTTGCATGAATGTTTTCAGGGCTGAACATTTGGTACTGGGTAAATAATTGGTGTGCCTTTCCTTGGGAAGTATGTTTCCCTGCTCTTACCATCCCCTCATTGATTTTATCTGAGTGTGTGTGTGTGTGTGTGTGTGTGTGTGTGTGTGTGTGTGTGTGTGTGCAGGTTAGTAGCTTTCTGAGATTTCCCTTACCAGGTTAGCATGTCTACTGGTTTCTTCTTCATTTGGCTCCTTTTATATGCAGCCATGTTCTTGACCCTTAACGAACATAGCTTCTGACATATGTAGAACACAGAATCTTACAGCAGATTCCCTGTCATTCTGGTTCTTTCTTTCTGCCTCCTCTTCCACCACAGTTCCTGAATCTTTGGTGAGGAGGTTGCATTTTAGATGTGTCCCTTGGAAATGTGCTCCACAACTCTACATTTTTATTGGTCACAGTTTTCTGTGATTGCGTTGCCCTTCTGTTCCAAAAGTAAATCCCTGTGGTTGACTTAGGGTGGAGCCTACACTGAGGGTAAAATGTCAAATATTTGGAATGTAGTTAGAGATGGTGCTAGTTTAGTAAATTTGTGATTGTAGTTTCTCTTCCAATATCCCAGACTTGACTAACCCTGGTTGATTGGCTAGATTTCTAGTACCCCAGTAATTTTCCTCTTGTAGAGTGTGCATTAAATGCAATTAGAAAACTCTTTGTCACGTCTGAGGTACATATGTGACTACTGCCCTTTTGGGGTAATTATGACATTCTGACTCTGCGGTTTAAAGGTGTCCGAGGTGCACAGGACTCTTGGATACTTTCACCTTGGCAGCATACAAGGTGACTTCTGGTACTATGGAAGATAGACTTCAGGGAGGAAGTACTGAGGGAGGTTCAAGTTCAGAGGCCTCTTGGCCCTTTGTGTGATGGGAACGATCTCCACAAAAATAGGCACTTACCTTCCGTTTGAACTGCAACCTAATTGATTAGCAGTAGCATGGAATATTTGGGGTGATTCTTGGACATCTCTGCCTAATAGCGAAAAGAGGAATTCTCATGCCTACTGTTAAGATTATTGGTTGACAATTATAGATTATTACTATGAATTAATAATCATTGTATAATATTAGCAACTGAGTTGTCTTCAATCACAAACACATTGTTGTATGAATGACAGTTTTAGTACCTCAAGGCCAGCAAGTCCATCCTACTTAGATTCTGATAAAATAAAATATAATTAAAATATAATAAAATTAAAATATTGAAGACTTCATAGAAATCATGACATATTTCAAGTAGTGCAGAAACTAATTTTGAATCGTACTTGTTTCAAGCTGAGTAATGTAAATATTGACTACTCAGTAGTTTATTTCAGGTGGCATCTTGAACTACTATTTTACAAAGTAAGCATTCAAAAATTATACTAACAGACATTTTCTCACTTTGCAACCGAAGATAATGTATGACTGAGAGATTTTGCTATGATCTTGGTAATTGAAGACATTCTTAAAACTTGCGCATGTAATGAAAAACTGTGGATTAATATTAAGAGGATGAAGTTCCTCTCAGTTAATGAATTTCCACGTCATGTGCACATTATGAAAGTTTTGGAGTGTCTTTGATAGTCTTCTAGAGTACATTTTTACATTTCCAATTAATGGAAATGGATCAGTGACTCAAAATTAGTTCAAAGAGGCATGAAATGTCTATGCAAATAGCAAAGCAAGCAGTACAATTTGTAAATGCTCGGACAAATAAATTTGAATGTGATTATCCAGCACAAGAATCTTTTCAAGCTAAAGAGAAATCAGGCATTCTGGGTCTTATGTACAAACCACATTACTCTCACGGTAGAGGCAGAAGGATTGCTGAAAGTTCCAGAGTAGCCATGGATATAAAACAAATCCTAGTTAAGCGTTAGCTATGGGATGTTACCCCATCAAACGAACAAGCAAGTCGACAACAAAAACAACAGATATGAGTCAAATTGTAATCTAAATATACAATTTTAAAATTCTACATATTCTATAATTACCTTCTACTTTCCAACATTTAATCTATCATGAGTCATGACATATGTTGTTATGAAATAATCTATAATTTTCTGCGACATTGAAATAAGTAGCAAAATTGAGTTTATCTTTGGAAACGAGTATGATTTTTTTACCAAAGTAGATTTAAAGAAGTATTCTATACACAACAGATAGGAAACAGAAATAACCTAAGTATTAATCTCTTGATTGATAGATTTTAAATAGAATATATATGTCAAGAAGAAAACTAACTAGCTTTAACAATACGTAAGTAACTAACTAAATAAACAAATAAAATGAAAATCGTAGACTCCTCTACGTACAACATCAAAGTTGGAAATGACAATCATGTCCTTTGCAGAAAGAAAAACTAAGCTAAATGTTTCCGATCTCACACACCAAATCTACAGAATTTGATCTCATAGAAAACAAAATAAGAGTAGTAGCTATGAAGAGTCTGAAGGAATTATGTTTAATGTATGACTAAATTATAATTAGAAACCGATAGGCTATGGTGGAGCTGGTGATGCAAGTTCAGGTTTCCATGGTGGTCATTTTGTGCACATGAGAGGGCTGCCTTTTCGTGTGACTGAAAATGATATTGCTAATTTCTTCTCACCACTCAATCCAATACGCGTTCATATTGATATTGGAGCCGATGGCAGAGCAACAGGAGAGGCAGATGTAGAGTTTGTGACACATGAAGATGCAGTGGCTGCCATGTCTAAAGATAAAAACAACATGCAACATCGATACATTGAACTCTTCTTGAATTCCACCCCTGGAGGTGGCTCTGGAATGGGAGGTTCTGGAATGGGAGGCTATGGCAGAGATGGAATGGATAATCAAGGAGGCTACGGATCTGTTGGGAGGATGGGAATGGGAAACAGCTACAGTGGAGGCTATGGTGCTCCTGATGGCTTGGGAGGCTATGGTCGTGGTGGTGGAGGCAGTGGAGGTTACTATGGGCAAGGTGGAATGAGTGGAGGTGGATGGCGTGGGATGTACTGACAACACCACCCCAACGTACACGCCCTAACACCTGCTCTACTAGACTTTCTTACAGATTTCTTTTGTATTTCAAGAACTTTATAATGACTGAAGGAATGTGTTTTCAAGATATTATTTGGTAAAACAACACACTGTGATGGGAAAATCTGTTTTCTGTAGGTTTTATTTGTTGCATACTTTGACTTAAAATAAATTTTTATATTCAAAAAAAAAAAAAAAAAGAAACCGATAGAGTTTGGCTATGGTAAGGCAGAGTAGCTCAGTTACGATATAATAATCCAGTATATTTTTCAAAAAGATAGAAGAATGGATTTTAAATATATTCATTGAAAGAAAATGATTAATAAAAAAGTAAATATGTGCAATCTGATTTAAATATTACACAAAGCATCCATATTTTGCAGCTATTACATGGTCCCTCTGAATTGGATACAGAATTTTTGTTTGATACATGAATTGAAAATTAATTTCCAAAAAATAAGGCATTTATAATTAAACTATCTGACTTCTGAATGTAAGAACCAGATTAATATTGCATTAATCCATATCAGGACTCAACTTTGACAAATATGATATTGCCAAGGCTCACAGAAATAGATTATAACCCAGCATCATTGAATGATAGACATGTAGTTCAGAAAGCACAAATATAATACCAAAACAACTTGCTAGGAGATGTGTTTTTTTGCTATGCTCCTCAAGATCACATTTGTTTAGTGGATAAGTTATGTTTCATGCATGGCATATTCATATATATATGTATATATATATATAAAACATACATACATAAATACATATGTCATTTGTACATATATACACAAATATGTATATATACAATATATGCATGTGACTTATTTGAACATTTTGATGGTTTCCTGATTATTCTGATATTCCATTAAAGCTGATTAGAGATGTCATACAAAGATGGTAAGAAAGTGTTTTAATGTTTCATACGTAATTGGAAGGTACTTATTCTTTTTAAAAAACAGCTATTCTCCATATTCTTGTTGATAATAATTGAGTAGAAGATGTCACTGAGCAGTGTGGTTCCATTACATTTATGTCAGTCATGCGATAGCATTTGGCACTGATGAGAACTGAAGGTCGGTTGGTTGAAAGACCTCTATTTTTCAATCATGGATAACTCTTCTGAGTAAATGATGGTTATCTAGTTTGTTAGAAAACTCCTGGTGATGATTCCACACGTTGTTTAACGTGCTGGCACCATCCATTACTTAGACGTTTCTAATGTTTGTAAGCCTGCTTTCTACAAATTGGAAATATTTGTCCCATAGGACTTTCTGCTCTGTTTCTTGACTCTGTTCAGGGCATCTGTAATCCTCACATATATTAAAAATTACAATTGGCACAGTCTAAAGAGTGCTTGTATCCTTAGATATGGTATTACTCAGCTGATGTGATGTATGAAAGACATGGTTTGCACTCATAAACATTTACTTAATCAAATATATAAGATTTCAGTTATGATTTTAAAGGTGGCTATTGCATGTAGTAAAATTTCACTTCACATCTTCTTTTAAAATTTCTCAGTGGCATTTCCATTGTTTATGGTGTTTTAGTGCACCCATGGAGAACAAAGTGTGTCCCCATGTCACCCTATAATATACTTATAATGCATCTATGTGATTTACACAAGCAAGGGAATATTAAAGAGGGAAGTTACTGGTCAATGAAAGGGCCTCCATTTCTGAAAATGATATTGAAACAAAATACACATGATACACTAAGAGAAATAGGTGACCATACAAATGTTGACATCATTATTCTGAGACACTTGACTTACAGTCATAAAATCTCAAAAATGAAAATATTATGACCAATTTCTTCTGAAGTTATTGTGATGAAAGGATGAAGATGTTGTAGGATGTCAGGCACTGCCAAGACTCCCCATTTAAGAGCTCCTAGATATGACTCAAGGAACTAAAATAATAACATGAACGATTCATAGAACCTTTTGATCTTTCTGATAGTGTTGTGTAAGGCAACTGAGGTGGAATTCTCCACATACTGGCAGATCTCTCTGCAGGCTGAGCTTTCTCTATCAACACCCTACATTTCCTTTCCTGCAGCCACCAATGATGCCCATATCATGTCCAATTGCTATGTGGAAATTTGCCTTAATGTATTCAGCAGGGTTGGTCCCTGTATAGCTATCTGTGGTGCAGTGGGATGATTAGAACCCTATGATTGTTTTTGACCTGTTGTTTACCTTCCCTCAGTTTTTCTTAAAATTCATGAGATATGCTGATTGTTCTTAAGATGTTTAATATTATCTCTCTCCCTCATTTATAGCTTCTATATTCATATAGTTTTCTCTGTGTACAGATTCTCATTTGGATTCTCTGAGACATCGTATCCCACCGTATTCTAGGTTGGTCTTGAACTCAGTTTATAGTTCAGCTCAGTGTCAAACATATGATATTCCTACATTAACCTTTTGACTATCAGGATTGTGGGATTAAACCACAATGTTTAGCTTATTATTATTATGTAATTATTATACATAAACAAAATAATCACAGAGTAAAAAATACTCAAGAAGACAAGCTATTTATTTAAAGTAGCTTTTATTGATACACAGTTTTAATGTTCTCAAGTAATTGCATTAGTTTTTCCTAAGTGGATAGTATGTGACAGCCACTATCTCAAGCACTTTAGGTGTACTATCAAATCACTGTGACAAACATTGAAAGGAATTATTTCTCCCTTTCCATAACTCTACTTGCACATTAAAAAATAGAAATTCTGTACTTTTCTGGCTAATATCCACATATTAGTGAGTACACACCATGCATGTTGTTTTGGGTCTGAGTTACCTCACTCAGGATGATATTTTCTAGTTCCATCCATTTGCCTACAAAACTCAGAATGTCCCCATGCTTAATAGCTGCATAGTTGTCCATTGTGTAAACAAACCACATTTTCTGTATGGATACAGAACTCAAAAAGGTTAACAAGCCGAAGGGCCCGAAGTGAGGACATCTCAGGGAGGGAGAAGAAAGCAAGCAAGAGGTGGGGCAAGGGTACTGTGTGGGAAAGGGGACAGGGAGAGGAAGAGGGAAGCGTGGTCAGGTATTGGGTGGGGAAAAAGGACTGAAGCCCTGAGGGCCAGCAGAAAGAATGCAAACAGGCAACCTAGGGAGGTAGGAAGTATGGAAACCCTCCAGAATGTACCAGAGACACATTCTCAGGATTCAAAGGCAGGGCCTTAGATGAAATGCTCTACAGTGGGGAGAAGGAACTTGCAGAGCCTACCTCCAGCATAAAGTCAGGGCATCAAGTGAAGGATAGGGTTACCATCCCAAAGTCAAAACTGTTCCTCTCTGAAAAAACTGCAGGGACAAAATGGAGAAGAGCCTGAGGAAAAGAAGGTTCATGACAGGCCTAATGTGGGATCCAGCTCAAGGGGATACGCCAAGGCCTGACACTACTACTGAGCCTATGGAGTACTCACAAAAAGGGGCTTATTATGATCACCCTCCAAAAGACCCAACAAGCAGCTGGCAGAGTCAAATGCAGATATTTGCACCTAACCACTGGACAGAAGCTGAGGAGGAAGACAACTCTGTAGGAGGACCAGTAGTCTCAATTAACCTGGGTCCCTGAGAGCTCTCAGACACTGGACCACCAACCCGGCATCATAAACCAGCTGATATGAGGCCCCCAACACATGTACAGCAAATGATTCCTGGGTTTGGGTTCAGTCAGAGAAGATGCACTTAACCCTCAAGAGACTGGAGGCCTCAGAGAGTAGGGAGGTCTCCTCTGGTGGGGTGTGGAGTGTGCGTACATCCTTGTGGTGACAGGGGTGATGGTGGTAGAAGGTATTGGATATGGAACAATCAGAAGGTGAACTACGAGGGAGATAATATCTGGAGGGTAAAATAAATAAATAAATAAATAAATAAATAAATAAATAAAATTGTTTTTAAAAAGTAGAAATTTACCTTTAAAATCAAACACAACTCTTTTGCTGTGAGACAAAGAAACATTTTTATCTTAATATCAAGTATAGGGTGGAAAGATTTGAAATGTAGAAGGATAGTGATTACTTACAATGAAGCAAGTAAGGTTGTCATGAAGGACTCAAGATCTCCTATGTACTACAGTTAATTCAAATATTTATATATGTGCATGTGTATATATTCATATATTCCGGTTATTTCCAAATATGAAGATAGACTTTCATGGTTAGATTTTAATGCGCGACAGAGGACAAGTCTTTGTATTTAAATGTGGTAATCCATACAGAAACAATGAAGGATAATGACAGAGTGAATATGGCGAAGACAACAGATAACTGTGGTGCTCTGCATATGATAATCCCATAGTCAGATGTATTTGAATAGCTGGTCCCAAGTTGGTGATGCTGGGTGCTTAGATCAAGGATGTGTGGCCTTTCTGGTAAGTATGTCTCTAGGGTGAGAATTGAGACTTTAAAATCTCCCCAGTTGTGGGGCAGTGAAAGTCACCTTGGTTCCTGGTTGAGGAGGTTTGAGATCCCGGTGACCCAGCAGGGACAATAGGTGTTTCCCCTGATTCCCAGGAAACCAAGCCAGTCAGTAGCCCATAGCCCTCCATGGATTTGTGACCATCAGTCCTTTGAAAGGGCAGTGCCACGGGCTGGAGAGATGGCTCAGTGGTTAAGAGCACTGACTGCTCTTCCAGAGGTCCTGAGTTCAAATCCCAGCAACCACATGGTGGCTCACAACCATCTGTAGTGAGATCTGATGCCCTCTTCTGGTCTGAAGACAGCTACAATGTACTTACAAATAAATAAATCTTAAAAAAAAATTAAAAAAAAAAAAAAAAAAAAAAAAAAAAAAAAAAGGGGGGGGGGTTTAAAAAGGGGGAAAAAAAAAAAAAAAAAAAAAGGCCCCGGGGGGGGGCCCCCCAAAACAAAAAAAAAAAAAAAAAAAAAAAAAAAAAAAAAAAAAAAAAAAAAAAAAAAAAGAACCAAAAAAAAAAGAAAGGGCAGTGCCTCAAGCTGGTTCACAGAGAGAGGATGTGACCACAGGTCAAGACAGATCTTCGTTATAATGAGGTACCTATTGGCCTGGAGGCTTAGCCAATCATTTTCCCTTCCTAGACACTCCTCCCTGCAAAAGGTATTTAATCTCGGTCACACTCTGAGAAGTGGGGTACAGTTTTACTCATCCACTGTATGGCATGACAATAAATGCCTTGAAACCATGGACTGTCTCTTTTCATAGGGATCCGCCATGGGGAGCCACAGAGAAGACCTTCCCCTACAGAGCTGCAGTCTAATCTCTTGAAGAATGCCTCCCTATGCTCCCAGTGGCAGCCGCCAAACTCAAGCCTTCTGCAGTCCAGCCAAGGACACTCCCAGCTGGACCAGCCAGAGCTCTCCCTCTTTCGCCCTAGGCCCTGGACTAGATCAGCCCTGAGGGTCCCCGCTTTCTTCTCAGCTATTCTGTGGCATCTTAGCAGCACCCGGATGCCCAAGAAACCGAGAACTAGACAGCCCCTGCCTCCTTGCAGGTCCCGGAACCGAACGAGTTCCGGCTGTGTCCCGTGCCTCAGACTGTGTTTCCTCACCTGTGGAATAGTGTTCCATGTCTTCTCACAGCCCTACACCCACCCGGAGGTGGCATGGGGTAAGCATGGTCAAACTTCCGACATCCTGCTGTAGGACCTTACCGCAGAGTTCTTTGCAAGAGGGACCAGAGCGAAAGCATTTGCCAAGAATGTTTTCATTACTCAAGAACAAAAGTCGGAAGTTCGAAGAGGATCAGATACCATCATAGTTCCGACCATAAATGATGCCACTGGCCATGCTGCAGTGTTATTATTCCTATAACCCCTCAGGCACCTTCCAGGAAACCAAAGTGTTTGGGTTCTCGGGGTGGGGGGAGTATGATCACAAATCTATGGAGGGCTGCTGGTTAGTGACCAGCCTGGTTTTCTGGGAGTCAGGCCAAACACTTACTATTCCTTCAGGGTCACCGGGTTCTCAAGCCTCCTCAACCTGGAACCAGGGTGACTTTCACTGCCCCACACCAGACACGGGACATTCTTTCTGCTTTGCATTTGCAGATTAAAATGTGATCTTTCAATGCGCTTCTCCAGATATCATAGCTTCAATTATCCCATCATGAACGCTAACCTCCTTAAACTGTAAGCAAACAAACACTTTCTTCTATATGTTGTATTTGTCACTATTTTATAACTGAAACAGTTATATAGAATTAAATATATAATTGTTTAATAAAGAACTTGATGGTAGCATTTGAATGGATAATTTAATATCACAGGTGTAGGCACTTAGAACTGAAAGCTACTGTAAAATCTGTTGTACTTAACAACTGTAAGAAATGATCAGGCTAGATACACGTGAGGCTAGTAAAAGGATAGTATACCTCTTTAAGGACAAGCACCTGTGTGTTTTATTCTCATAACCCTGAGAACCACCCCACCCCACCCTTCAGAATGATAGCGACCAATGACTTTTTCTACACAAGTAAGTAGTTACACCACAAATCTTCAATAAGTAACATAAGAAGAAAACCATCTTTGAGCATAGATAGAATAGTGGTAAATACATAGTATAATTACACTTAAATATATTTGCAAGCAAGTGGGGGTATGAACTGGAGAACTCCTAAGGAGAAATTATACAGATTGGTGGATCTGATACACAAAGAATGTAATTAAAACTCACAGAATTAGCTGAGATCAGATCAGTGAACAAATATAAGAAGTTAAGGACTGAAGATAAATGTCTCGAGGATAAAAATCTAAGATATTAAAAGGAAGGGGAAATGTGAACAACATAATGGTAGGAATGTCAGAAGTATATGAAGTAGAAGAATATTGAAAAAATATCAGGAAAAATATAAAAAGTACTGATAACTAATACAGTGCCAAATTAAATGCAATTTATATATTATTTGCCAAGGTCTGCAACATAGAGAGGTAAGGAATAAACTTTGGCAATTTAGGAGTGGATGACACTAACAATAGTCAAAGTTTACCACCAGCAATAATCATAATTTACCACCTCCTCAAATTACCCTTTGCCCATTTGAAAATAATGAGAAAACTTGGGCATTCTGGTTGCAAAACAAATTGTTAAATTTGAAAGAAGATTACAGTAATTAAACGGCACAAAGTTAGGCATATGTTAAGAAAAAAAGTTTAAAGAATGAAATGATCTAGTAAGAATTTCAGTTGCATCCAGGTTTCAAATTTTGTGTGAAAAAATATGTTTTCATGGATACTGTAGGATGTATTTAAAATATCATTTGGGGATTTTGGAATAATGATGCAATTTTCTGGAGTGAATTCCTAAGTGCGGCAGTATAAAAGTAACAACACTCAAAGGGTAAAGTTTTGGAGTTCTGTGCCTCTGAGTTACGTAACGTATTAGTAAGATTGCTTCCACAGACTTCCCGTATCAGCCTTCCAAATAGTACTACATCATACCTGGTCCTCTGCCACAGGCTTCAGATACTGTGAGAACTCTGATCATTTCTTAACCAAACAAAAGTTTTTATTCTATATTTTGTACAGGGAGGCTATTTAAACTGCATTCTCATTTAAAGGCACAAACTATCTTTTCCAGTGTCCATATTTCAAAAATTTATTTATCTCAAACTGTGCATAATGGAATAAAAACTTAAGTTGGAAATGTAACTGTTATAAGGATGGTATTAGTTCAAATATATACATGGATTCTCTGCAGCCTGATTTCAATAACAGAGTAGAATCTTTTACAATACAACTATGGAAAATAAAAGGGAGGGGGAACCTTAACATATCACAACTTACAAATATAGTACAAACCATAAGAAAATTTTTTCTACTGCTGAACACCAGTATGCCACTTTATTATTGGATTATTTCCCATCTGTCACATACCTGTCAATGTTCACACAAGGAAAAAGATTGGCCAGAACTAGAGGCAGCTGACCAATCAGCTGACAAGTTTATGCCCTCAGCACGCACCAACTCTGACCCCTAGGACATCTTTGTACAGACTCATGACTTTTAACATTGGTGTCAAGATTGTCACATCTTTAAATACAGATAGAATTCCACACAGGTTTGAAGAAAACCCCGCCTTGTGGCCTGCAGGGGAAACTTACAGAGAGCCTCTCTTTTAGTTCTGTCAGACAGACATACACACTCTAAGTAGAGTTAAGACTTGAGCTCACCTCATCACCTCACAAAAGATTGTCTCCTTGTAATTCTATGGTGTAAGTTGCCTCACAAAAGTAAATAGCTGATCTCATCTACTACAAATAAGAACATTTCTGTCAGTGAAGATATGAGAGCCCCAACTGCGTTCACAGTCATTTAAGACAAACAGGAGTGGGGCTGGAGAGGTAGCTCAGTGGTTAAGAGCACCCGCTGCTCTTCCAGAGGTCCTAAATTTGATTCCCAGCACCCACATGGTGGCTCACAACCATCTGTAATGATACCTGATGCCCTCTTCTGGTGTGTCTGAAGACAGCGACAGTGTACTCACAGACATAAAAATAAATAAATAAATAAATCTTTAAAGAAAAAAAAAAAAGACAAACAGGAGTGGGCTCTCAAACTGTGGCTTTAAGGTTCTCTGTGCACGGGCCCTGGGCAGCTGGCCTGTGGGCATCTCATCACCATGTTACTGCTTTGGTTCTGTCTCGGGCACCAGTGGGCCTCAGAGCATGGAGTTTCCCTATCACTGGAGGTTAGGACAGGAATTTGGGCTTTTCACAAAGAAACGAAAGCATTTTCCTCCTCCACTTCAGTTCAGAACATGAATTTCTAAGTGCTCCATTTACGTTGGGTTCCAGATACACAACTTCATCCTGGTCATCCACACTGAAAATCATGAATGTAAAATCACACAGTAGACTTTTTGGCTGGAAAAGAAAGTAGCATGTAGCAGCCTGCACAAAGACCACGCATTGTCACGTCAGAACAGATGAAGTGAGTGAGCGCACTACAACTCAGATAACATGGCAGCAGCTGGCAGGGCTGGAGGCGCAGAGCAGCCCTTCCTTGAGGCTGTGCTGGGTGTTCACAGAGATGGTCTTTTCGCACAGAGGTAGCTGGAGCACGTTGTTCCTCAGCTTCTTGGTCCTCACCGGGTCAAGGTCAGTGGAGGGGGTGGGGCCTGGGGCACTGATGCACATTTTCCAAGTGAACTCCTGCACCTTCACGCAAGAAAACAAGGCCTTCTGTGGGTCCAGAATGTACTTGGCGCCATGTAGCTGCGAGTCTAGACACAGGCTCACGAGTTTGAGGCTCTGCACAAGCTCTGCACCACGTGGGGCAGCAGAGGCAGGGGAGGATGAGGAGGAGTCAGGGCCTGCACAGCACCTTAAGGAACCTGCCATACAGATGAGGTCCCACCTGGGCCTTCCTGGCCACTGCCCGTGCCCTGCTCGCATGGGCTGGCCTTGTCCACACGGCCACTGCTGCTAGGTTTGCTTTGACCGCCACCATCGCCCACACTGCCTGGTTGCCCCTCACTGCTGTCACACTGGTGCCACGAGTAAGCCAAGCCTCTGTCCTTGTCGAGCCGCTCTCAGAGTTGTCATCATTGGTCTCAGAGCTGCTGCAGCTCGAGTCACAGCCCTGGCTTTCCCTGCGGTGGTAGTGCTTGTGCACTGTGCCTGGTGACGCAGCACCGGCATCCTCAGCCGGCTCAGCTTGGGTGGCAGGTTCTCGTCCATGTCCAACTCTTCGTCAGACTCGCCCTCTTCGAAGATCTGGTTGAGTACCCGGGCACTCTTGAGATGTTAGGCGGTTGGTGACTGATGAATTCCAGCACAGCACCACCAGCATGGACTGGGACACAGGCTTCTTGTCCTCCTCATCCTCCTCCTCATCTTCTTCCACCCTGAAGAGACACTTCCTCCCACTGGCTGCCGGCTTCAGGCTTGCGGTTGGAACAGTGGACAGTGCTGGTCTCACCAGCTCCAGAAGCTCATCTTTCTTGGCTGGATCACAAGAAAATATTTCAAACACAGTAATTCCATATTTTTTTATGTGAACAAAATGAAAAGGATGGGATTGAACAAAAGCTATTATAAATTACGAACAGTAACAACCTGCATGGACCTTTTCTTTTTCCTTTTGCCTTTAACATTAAGTTAAAAATTTAGTACAATCTATCTAGAATGTTTGCCCTAAACAAGACCAAGAAAATCGTCTTGCCAGTACTTGCTTTTATGTTTTCCTTTTGTACAATTTTAAAACTAAAATGTTCAAATCCGAATAAATTCCCTCTTTCTTTGGAATGGTCCTAAATTTAAGCTGCAGAATCCAAAACCCATCAAGAACCTTTTCCTCGAAAACTGTGTAGACAATGCACGACTCTGTGAGCGCCCTACAGTACAGCTCCATGACCAGCTTGGAGAACTACGTGAACAGCTTGCCCATCTTCAGCATATCCTACTGGTAGCAGGGTAGCATTGTATGGTGCTGGGCTCCATGGGCTCTGTCGTCAAGTCCCCTGTCAGTTCCACCCTCCCTCCAGAACACCCCCTCCCCCATTACCTCTTCCTCCCACTCCAGGAAGCCCTACCAAGCCAGGGACCTCTGGGACATGATCAGCATGTACCTCCCGTGGGGCGTGGTGCCAGAGTTCACCACACCCAGGAGGCTGCACATGGCCCAGCACTACCAGAGCTGCCTGGTGTCCTAGCAAAGCCATTAACTAAAGGCACACTGCCCCTGTCGCACATGTGAGAGCCCCGGACAGCAAACTAGAGAAGGGGAGAGATTTTCAAGGAGGGAATTGAGAGGGATGCCAAAGAGGAGAGTAAGGAAAATATGACTGCTCAAAAAGAAAAAATAAATCTCATTACCCACAGCAAAATGACAGCTGTGAAAAAATCTACCGATCCCATCCAAATTAAAGCAAAAACCTTGATGCCGACTAGAAAACTTTAGTGAGAGATCTTGGGACTTCTTTTCAGGGGGACTATTTTTGTATGGAGAAAACCTGAGGGTGGCGGGGAGGGCAGGAGGAATAGGACCATATATAGGTCTGGAGGAAAAAAGCTACACAATTTTTTTTTTAAAGTTCTAGTGATAGTTGAGGAGTTTCACAGGGAGTTCGCAAAAGTCTTTAACAGTAATATTTAGAACTAGACTCCGTGCAATGAAAAAAGTTTTAATATTTGCAAGCAACTTTTGTACAGTATTTATTGAGATAAACATGGCAATCAAATGTCCACTGTTTATAAGACAAACTATTTTTAAAAGGAGGGTTTAACCAGATGGAAACAACCCAGATGTCCCAAAACAGAAGAGTGGATAGAGAATATGCTTCATTTATACAATGGAATACTACTTAGCTATCAACAAGGGCATCATAAGTTTGGCAGGCAAATGGATGGGACTAGAAAATACCACCCTGAGTGAGGTAGCTCAGACCCAAAAGGATATGTATTCTCTAATAAGTGAATATTTGCCAAAAAGAACAGATTTCCCAGGATATAATCCATAAAACTCAAGAAGGCTAACAAGCAGAAGGGCCCAAGTGAGGATGCCTCAACCCCTCTTGGGATGGAGAAGAAAGCAATCACAGGAAGGGGACGGGAGGGAGGGACCCAGATGGGAAAGGGGACAGGGAGGGGAAGAGGAGAACATGATTAGGTACTGAGGGACAGGGGAGAACAGGACTGAAGCTCTGTGAGGGTTAGTCGAAAGAATCAAAAGAGACAATCTCAGGAGGTAGGAGGTAGGGGGATTCTCCAGGATGTACCAAAGACCTGGGAGGTGAGAGACTCTCAGGACTCAACGGGAGGGGCCTTAGATGAAAGGCCCTACAGTGGGGAGAGGGAACTTGTGGAGTCAGCTTCTAGCAGAAAGGCAGGGTACCAAGTGAGGGGTGGGGTTGCCATCTCACAGTCAAAAACTCTGACCCAGAACTGTTCCTGTCTGAAAGAACTTCAGGAACAAAAACAGAGACGAGCCTGGGAAAGGAGGTCACCCAGAAGTCCAGATTGGGATCCAGCTCAGTGTGAGGTCCCAAGGCCTGACACTACTACAGATGCTATGGTATGCATACAGAGTCCTGTCATGGCTGCCTTATGAAAGGCCCAACAAGCAGCTGAAGAGTCAATGCAGATACTTATACCCAATCAAAAGACAGAAGTTGGTGATCCCTGTGGTTGAATTAGGGAAAAGCTGGAGGAAGGTGAGGAAGGGGTCAACCCTATAGTAAGAACAGCAGTCTCAACTAACTTGGACCCCACCCCTGATCTCTCAGACACTGAGCCAACAACAGAGAGCATACACCAGCTGATATGAGGCCCCAACATGTATACAGCAGAGGACTGCCAGATCTGGACTCAGAGAAAATGCAACTAACCCTCAAGAGACTTGGGACCCCAGGGAGTGGTAAGGCCTAGTGGGGTGAGGGTGGAGGCATCCTTCTGGAGACAGGGGAGGGGGTGGGGAGTAGGTGTGGGATTTGGAACAGTAGGGGGATGGATAAGTTGGAGGATACAGTCTGGACTGTAGAAAAAGATTACAGAATTAAAAACAAAAAGTATCTACATGTCCACACATTAAGGAACTGGTGTACCCAGTAAAGACTAGGAATCTTCCTATAGTTGATATAGGAACAAGGCCTGAATTTCACACCAAGTTCTACTGTTCTGTAGCATCATTGGGCACACCATCCAGACACATATACTCACAATGTGATAACGATACCATTAAAGAACATAAATGCTGGGGATGTAAATATCTGTTATATTAAAAACGAACAGGGAAGTAACAGTGCTAAATGGTGGGGCATTATCTGATGGCAATCCTTCCTCCTAACCTGAGCTAATGGTGCTATTAAGTATGATGGACACTGATTCTGATTAGCCAAGTGCTTCACCTCAGGCCTCTAAAAATGGATCAATTCATAGACATAATAGCTTGTTGTTGTTTTCTTTGTTTATCACTCATTTACATTGTGAGATTTGTATGACTTTAAAATGTTAGGCCGATACCTTCTCTACTGGCATGGAGCTCATCTAGTTTCTTTTTTTTCCCCTCTCCCTCTCCTCTCCTCTCCCCTCTCCCTCCCTCCCTCTCCTCTCCCTCTCCCTCTCCCTCTCCCTCCCCTCTCCTCTCCCCCCCCTCCCCCCCTCTCCCTCTCTCTTTTGTATGTCCTTTTCCATTGCATTTATTTCTTGCATGCTTGCTTTTTATTTTTATAACTTTTTTCTCTTCTTTTATTGGATATATTCTTTAATTACATTTCAAATGTTATCTCCTTTTCCAGTTACCCCTCCGGAAATCCTACATCCCATCTTACCACATCCTGCTTTCATGAGGGTTCTCCCCTACCCACCTATCCAGACCCTCCTGCCTCCCCTGGCATTTACCTACACTGGGACATTGAGCCTTCACAGGACCAAGGTTGGTTGCCATTTTGCCTGTTGACAATGTTCTTTGCCTTACGGAAGCTTGCAATTTTATGTGGTCTAATTTGTCCATTCTTGATCTTACAGCATCAGCCATTGGTGTTCCTTTCCTCTGTGCCCATGAGTTCGAGGCACTTTCCCATTTTTTTTTCTTCTATTAGTTTGAGTGTATCTGGTTTTATGTGGAGGTCCTTGATCCACTTGTACTTGAGCTTTGTACAAGGCAATAAGAATGGATATGCTGACCTCCAGTTGGACCAGCACCATTTGTTGAAAATGCTGTCTTTTATCCATTGGAGGGTTTTAGTTCCTTTGTAAAAGATCAAGTGGCCATAGATGGATGTGTTCATTTCTAGGTCTTCAACTCTATTCCATTGATCTACCTGCCTGTCTCTGTACCAATACCATTCAGTTTTTATCACTATTGCTCTGTAATAGAGCTTGAGGTCAGGGATGGTGATTCCACAGGAAGCTCTTTTATTGATGAGAATAGTGTGTGCTGTCCTGGGATGTTTGTTATTCCAAATGAATTTGAAAATTGCTCTAACTCTATGAAGAACTGAGTTGGAATTTTGATGGGGATTGCTTTGAATTGGTAGGTTGCTTTAGGCGAGATGACCATTTTTACTAGATTAATCCTGCCATTCCATGAACATTGGAAAATCTTTCTTCTTTAGTTTCTTTCTTCAAAGACTAGAAGTAACTGTCATAAAGATCTTTCACTTGCTTGGTTAGACACAAACTTATTTTACTAGATGAATAAAACATATATAATAACTTCCTATATTAATAATGTTTCAAAACACATTAAACTGCTCTTCTGGAAGAAAAGCTGTACCCTTCGGACATCAGCTGCAAAAAAGAATCATAGAAGTATTTTTATTAATTTAATTTTTTCTCAATATATTTTTATGTTTCTGTGTGTTTTGCCTACATAGTGAATCTTCTATGAGCTTGACCTTGTGGAAGTCAAAATAGAGCCACAGAATCATTGTAACTGCGGTCACAGGTAGTTATGAGCTGCAATATAGGTGCTGGGAGTAAAATCTAGTTCTAGATGTATAGACAGTGCCTGTTGCTGCTGAGCTGTCTTTCCTGGACCCGTGTTTCCAAATAAATGTGTTTGTTTTAACAATTAATATACTGTAAATATTGAAGATATCTACCTGTTTAAAATTACTTTTCTATGATTGTAACAGTAAATTCTCCATTTACTTGAATATGACCCTTTTATTCAAATCCTCTCTTTATAGGAGCTTCTCTGTTGAGTGTCAAATATTGTTTATTGTTCTGGGCATTTTGGCATTTTCTTTTTAAATATTTTAAAATTCTATATCACTATCTATCTATATTATTTATGTTTATATATACATACACACACATATATACACATATATACATATATACATATACATATATACATATACATATATATATACATATGGAGAGAGAGGAGGAGGAAGAGAGAGATGCTTGAGTGTCACCTATTTTAAAACAGATGAGCAATCACCATGTAGAATTCAGAGGATAAATTTCTAGAGTAATTTTTCCTTCTATTATGGGTTGTATATTTGAAATTCAGGCTGTCGGTCTTATACACTAGAAAGTAGGTTTACCTGCCAACTATTTCTTTCTTTTCTATTTTAAAAATGTGCTTATTTATTTTGTGTATATGAGTATGCTGACTTTATGAATACCAGAAGAGGGCATCCGATCCTATTAAAGATAGTTATGAACCACCATGAGGTTGCTGGAAATTGAACTCATTACCTCTGGATGAACAGCCAGTTCTCTTAACTACTGAGCCAATTCTTCAGCTCCTGTGGTTTATGATTTAAATTGTATTATATATTTGTGATTTTCTCATTTCCTTCCTTACCATCTGGTATACCTATATAGCTTTATCTGTAACTGATAATTATATATATATATATGTATATACATATATATATTCTCCTATATTTATTAAATTTCTCATTCATTTGTTATGGTCACCTTCACCATACTTTATCAAGAAATCTTTTGACATTATCCCCCAAAACAAATAAAAATCTAGAATTACGGTGAAATTTCCCCTTTTCTATTAGTTCATGCTGAGTCCATAGTACAATCAATTCTGGTTTTAGAGATTCCAAGAATATCTAATATTTCTCCCTGAGTCTACTTTTGGGTTCCTGGAACTTAAAGGTCCCCCTAACCTGCTACTTCTCCACTAAGCAGCCAGTGTGAATTATTTCAAATGAAATCAGACCACTTCACTTACTTACTTTAAATAATTCAGTGACCTTCCATTTTAATTGAAATAAAATTCAGTCTGCTATTCTGATTTACAAATTGCTACATGAGTTGACTTTAATCTCGCTGACTAAACTCTTCTAGTATCCCTCTCCCACTTGTCCTTTAATTCCTTGCAACAGACCTACTTTCTGTCTCTTGAATCTGCCAAGTTTGTTTTAGCTCTAAAGCCTTTGTTCTAGCTGATGTCTGCGTGGAATGAGCACCAGCATACTGAAATTTCTTTACTTTAATCTTCTATCCTGGCCAGGTCTCTCAGAGACTCAACCTACTCTGGCGAGCTGGTCATTTAACCCCAGCATCAAGCCTGAATTATCGGTTTATTGTTAATTTGTGGCTGATTTTTCAGGTTGACTAAAATTTCTATGTCCCACAAAAATACGAACTTGTTAACTACAAACACTTCTCTTCTCTTGTTTACAATTAGCCAATTTAGAGTCTGGCAATGAGCCTAGCATTCCATTTCGAAAATAAATATTAAAAAAAGCATGATGAATGAAAGAGGTATTCAATTTGAAATTTTAATTATGTCTCTATTGTAAATGTGAATTTATTTTCATTTCTTAAATTTAAACAAGTATCAAAATCCTTTCTTCTGATATATATATATATATACACGTATATATATGTAAATATACATAAATATATAGAGATGTATATATACATTTACATATATATACATATATATACATATATATGACTATCTAAAGTATGGTAGGACAAAAGCTACCATAGAAAATGTGTGAGTGGCTGAGCATCCATGTGTCATGGGGGACACTGTATTTACAAGGAAATGAGCTAGATTTCAGCCATGAGCTCTGCAGGTCTTCCGATCTACAGTCAATAAAATTTATGTGTGCAATAACACAAAGCAAGGTCATTTAAAGAGGCAGTTCAAGAAATTCTCTGGCTTTGCTTTATATGTTCCACGTAACCTTTTACCTTAAATGTTCCTAACTTTAATAGCTACTAACCCTGTCTTTTTTGCCCATCATATTTTCTCAATTTTTCATTTCAGTATCATTTATTTTGTGATATCTCCTAATGACAATGTATTTTTCACCTCATCTTAAAAGTTCCTTCAATTGAGCTTAGACTTCTATTCATTTTAAATTAGTCAATGTGTCTTCTAGATACAGGTTTAAACGTACATGAAGAACACCACCTGCTTCTTCAGTGCTTGACATATGAAGTTTAGAAAGTTGTGACAAGTACACTTTGATTCCCAAATATTTGTGTCCACAATGGAGTGAACTAATATTCATATTAATAGGCTTTTATTTGTTTCCAATTAATGTTCCTTTTTTGCATTGCTAACTCTTCTCATCACCCCCCTAGCATACGAACTTGTTTCACAAACTTATGCTTTCCATGCACATTCTTCCCATCAGAAAACTCAGCTTTAGAATAGACCAAAGCAACATTTTGACTGCCCTCTTGCTAACTTCCTTGTCAATTTTAGAATTTTATTTATTATTGTCATTGGTGGTATGATGGTTAATCTTGGTTGTCAACTTAACAAAATCTAGAATCTTCCTGGAGATAGATTTTTGGAATTACCTCTGAGGGGAGGTGATTTGAATAGTTTAATGGAGATGGGCTTGTTGACCACTAAGCGTGGCATGTTTCCCTGGGTGGGATCCTGGACTGCATAAACAAGGAGAAAGTGATGTGATGAACATTAGCATGCATTGCTCTTTACTTAGTGAAGGCAACATACCTGTTACTCAAATTCTGGCTTTGGTAATTTCCTAGGAATTATAAACTAGACCTTGAGTAAAAATTAAGTCCTTATGTTTTCTTGGATAATTTTTATTTACATTACAAAAGTGATCCCTTTTCCCCCACCAACCACCCACTCTTTCTTGCCTCCCTGCCCTGACTTTCCCCTACACTGGAAGGTCCAATCTTGGGAGGACCAAGGGCTTCTCCTCCCTTTGGTGCCCAGCAGGGCTATCATCTGCTACATATGCAGCTGTAGCCATGAGTCAGTCCATGTGTAGTCTTTGGATAGTGGTTTAGGCCCTGGGAGCTCGGGTTGGTTGGTATTGCTGTTCTTATGGAGTTGTAAAGCCCCTTCAGCTCCTTCAATCCTTACTCTAACTTCTCCAATGAGGATCCCTGTTCTCAATTCAATGGTTGGCTGCTAGTATTCACCTCTGTATTTGTCATGCTCTGGCAGAGCCTCTGAGGAGACAGCTATATCAGGCTCCTATCAGCATGCACTTTTTAGCATCAGCAATATAGTCTGGTTTTCGGAGCTGTGTGTATATAGGGTGGATCTCAAGGTGGGGCAGGTTCTGAATGGCCATTCCTTCAGTCACTGCTCCATAATTTGTCTCAATATCTCCTAAGAATATTTTTGTTCCCTCTTCTAAGAAGGACTGAAGCATCCTCAGTTTGGTTGTACTTGTTCTTGAGCTTCATGTGGTCTGTGGATTTTATCTTGGATAATTCAAACTTTTGGGCTAATATCCACTTATCAGTGAGAGTATATCATGTGTGTTTTTTTTTTTTGTGATTAGGTTATCTCACTCAGGATGAAACTTTCAACTTATATCCATTTGCCTATGAATTTCATGAAGTCATTGTTTTTAATAACTGAGTAATACTCTATTGTGTAAATGTATCACATTTTCTGTATCCATTCCTCTGAAGGGCATCTGGGTTCTTTCCAGCTTCTGACTATTATAAATAAGGATGCTATGAACATAGTGGAGCATGTGGCCTTGTTATATGTAGGGGCATCTTTTGGACATATGTCCAGGAGTGGTATAGCTGGGTATTCATGTAATGCTATGTACAATTTTCTGAGAAACTTCCAGACTGATTTCCAGAGTGGTTGTACCAGCTTACAATCCCACCAAAAATGGAGGAGTATTCCTCTTTCTCCACATCCTCACAAGCACCTGTTGTCACCTGAGTTTTTGATTTTAGCCTTTCTGACTTGTGTTAGGTGGAATCTCAGGGTTGTTTTGATTTGCATTTCCCTAATGACTAAGGATGATGAACAATTCTTCAGGTAATTCTCAGCAATTCAATATTCCTCAGCTGAGAATTCTTCACTAAGCTCTGTAACACATTTTTAATAGGGTTACTTGATTTTCTGGAGTCTAACTTCTTGAGTTTTTTGTATGTATTGAATACTATCCCTATATCGATGTAGGATTGATAAACATCCTTTCCCAATCTGTTAGCTGCTGTTTTGTCCTAATGATGGTGTCCTTTGACATACAGAAGCTTTGCAGTTTTATGAGGTCCCGTTTGTTGATTCTTGATCTTAGAGCATAAGCCATTGGTGTTCTGTTCAGGGAATTTTTTCAGGGTCCATGTGTTCGAGGCTCTTCCCCACTACTTCTTCTATTAGTTTGAGTGTATCTGGATTGATGTGAGGGTCCTAGATCCACTTGGACTTGTGCTTTGTACAGGGCAATAAGAATGGATCAATTTGCATTCCTCTACTTGTTGACCTCCCGTTGAACCAGCACCATTTTTGAAAATGCTATCTGTTTTCCACTAGAAGGTTTTTTATCTCCTTTGTCCAAGATCAAGTGAACATAGGTGTGTGGGTTCATTTCTGGGTCTTAAATTCTATTACATTGCTCTTCCTGCCTGTCTCTGTACCAATACCATACATTTTCTAACACTATTGCTCAGTAATGCATCTTGAATTCAGGGATGGAGATTCCCATAGAAGTTCTTTCATTGTTGAGGATATTTTTTGCTATCCTGGGTTTTTTGTTTTTTCAAATGAATTTGTAAATTGCTCTTTCTAACTCTATGAAAAAGTGAGTTGGAATTTTGATGAGGATTGCATCGAATCTGTAGATTGCTTTTGGCAAGATGACCATTTTTACAATATTAATTCTGCCATTCCATGAGCACCGGAGATCTTTCCAACTTCTGAATTCTTCTTGAATTTCTTTCTTCAGAGACTTGATGTTATCATACAGATCTTTCATTTGCTTGGTTAGAGTCACATCAAGATATTTTACATTATTTGTGACTATCGTAAAGGGTATGATTTCTCTAATTTCTTTCTCAGCTTGTTTATCCTTTGAGTAGAAGAAGGCTACAGATTTGTTTGAGTTAATTTTATATCCACTCACTTTGTTGAAGTTGTTTATCAGGCTTAGGAGTTCTGTGGAAGAACTTTTTTGGTAACCTAAGTACACTATTTTATCATCTACAAATAGCCATACTTTGACTTCTTCCTTTTCAACTTTTACTTTGACTTGTCTAATTGCTCTGACTAGGACTTGGAGTACTATATTGAATAGGTAGGGGGACAATGAGAAACCTTGTCTAATCCCTGATTTTAATGGGATTGCTTCAAGTTTCTCTGAATTTAGTTTGATGTTGACTACTGGTTTGATGTATATTGCTTTTAGTATGTGTAGGTATGGGTCTTGAATACATGATCTTTCCAAGACTTTTATCATGAAGGGGTGTTGGATTTTGTCAAATGCTTTATCAGCATCTAATAAGATGATCATGTGTTTTTTTTTCCTTTGAGTTTGTTTATATAGTAGATTACATAGATGAATTTCCATAAATTGAACCATCACTTCATCCCTGGAATGAAGCCTACTTGACCATTATGGACGATTGTTTTGATGTGTTCTTGGATTCGGTTTGTGAGAATATTATTGTGTATTTTTGCATTGATCTACATAAGGGAAATTGGTCTGAAGTTCTCTTTCTTTGTTGGGTCTTTGGGTTATTTAGGTATAAGCATAATTGTGGCTTCATAGAAAGATTTGGGCAATGTTCCTTGTCTTTCTATTTTGTGAAATACTTTAGACAGTATAGGTATTATGATTTCTATAAATGTCTGATAAAATTTTCTACCAAACCTGTCTGGTTCTGGGTTTTTTGCTTGGGAGACTTTTAATAACTACTTCTATTTGTTTACGAATTAATGGGACTGTTTCGATAGTTCATCTGATCCTGATTTAACTTTGGTACCTGGTATCTGTCTAGAAAATTGTCCATTTCATGGAGATTTTCCAATTTTGCTGCATACAGGCTTTTGAAGTAGCATCTGATGAATTTCCTCAGATTCTGTTGTTATGTCTCCCTTTTCATTTCTAATTGGTTAATTTGGATACTCTCTCTGTGCTCTCTGATTAGTCTGTCTCAGTGTGTATCTATCTTGTTGATTTTCTCAAAGAACCAGTTCCAGGTTTTTCTGATTCTTCGTTATAGCTCTTTTTGTTTCTACTTGGTTGATTTCAGGCCTGAGTTTGATATTTCCTGCATTCTACTCCTCTTGGGTGTATTTGCTTTTTGTTCTAGAGCTTTTAGTTGTGCTGTCAAGCTGATAATATATTCTTTCTCCAGGTTTTTGTTTGTTTGTTTGTTTGTTTGTTTTTTAGGTACTCAGTGCTATGAATTTTCCTCTTAGCACTGTTTTCACCGTATCCCATATGCTTTGGTATGTTGTGCCTTTGTTTTCATTAAATTCCAAAAAGTAATTAAATTTTTTCTTTATTTTTTCCTTGACCAAGTTATCATTCAGTAGAGTGTTGTTCGACCTCAATGTGCATGTAGGCTTTCTAATTATTTTCTTATTATTGAAGACAAACCTTTGTTTGTAGTGATATTATAAAATGCATAGGATTGTTTCAATCTTCTTTTATATGTGGAAGCCTGTTTTATGATCCGTTACATGGAAACTTTTGGAGAAGATACCATGTGGTTCTGAGAAGAAGTTAGATTCTTTTGTTTTATGATGAAATGTTCTATAGGTATCTGATAAATTTATTTGATTAATAACTTCTGCTACTTTCTCTTTCTCTGTTTAGTTTCTCTTTCCATGATCTATCCATTGATGAAAGTGCATTGTTGAAGTCTCCCACTATTATTGTTTGGGTTGCAATTTGTGCTTTGCACTTTAGTAAGATTTCTTTTATGAATGTGGGTGCCCTTGCATTTGAAGCATAGATATTCAGGATTGAGAGTTTGTCTTGGTTAATTTTTCCTTTGAGAAGGATAAAGAGTCCTTCCTTATCTTTTTTGATAACTTTTGGTTGAAAGTCAGTTTTATTTGATATTAAAATGGCTACCCCAGCTTGTTTCTTGAGACTATTTGCTTGAAAATCAGTTTCCAGCCTTTCACTCTGAGGTAGTGTCTTGTCTTTTTCACTGAGTTGTGTTTCCTGTATGCAGGAAAATGCTGGGTCCTCTTTCATTATCCACTTTGTTAATCTATGTCTTTTTATTGGGAAATTGAGTCCATTGTTGTTAAGAAATATTAAGGATTAGTGATTGTTGCTTTTTGTTATTTTTTGTTGTTAGAGGTGGAATTATGTTTCTGTGTCTCTCTTCTTTTGGTTTTGTTGCAAGGAGATTACTTTCTTGCTTTTTCTAGTGTGTAATTTCCATCCTTGTGTTGGAATTTTCCATCTATTATCCTTTCTAGGGCTGGGTTTGTGGAAAAATATTGTGCAAATTTGGTTTTATCGTGGAACATCTTGGTTTCTCCATCTATGTTCATTGAGAGTTTTGCTGAATATAGTATCCTGGGCTGGCATTTGTGTTCTCTTAGGATCTGTATGACATCTGTCCAGGATCTTTTGGCTTTCATAGTCCCTGTTGAGAAGTTTGCTGTAGTTCTGCTAGGTGTGCCTCTATATTTATTTGATCATTTCCCCTTACTGCTTTTAATATTCTTTCTTTATTTTGTGCATTTGGTGTTATGGCTATTATGTGACAGGAGGAATTGGAGTTCTGTAGGCTTCTTGGATGTTTATGGTCATCTCTTTCTTTAGGTCATGGAAGTTTTCTTCTATGAGTTTGTTGAATATGTTTACTGGCCCTTTAAGTTGGGAATCTTTGCTCCCTTCTATACTTATTATCCTTACATTTGATCTTCTCATTGTGTCCTGATTTTTCTGGATGTTTTGGGTTAGGATCCTTTTGCATTTTACATTTTCTTTGACTTTTATATCAATTTTTATATGGTATCTTCTGCACCTGAGATTCTCACTTCCTACCTCTTGTATTCTGTTAGTGATGCTTGCATCTATGACTCCTGATCTGTTTCCTAGGTTTTCTATCTTCAGGGTAGCCTCCTTTTGCGATTTCTTTATTGTTTCTATTTCCATTTTATATCCTGGATGCTGTCGTTCAATTCCTTCATCTGTTTGTTTATGTTTTTCTGGAATTCTTTAAGGGATTTTTGTCTTTCCTCTTTAAGGGCTTCTACTTGTTTGCTTGTGTTGTCCTGTATTTCTTTAAGGGAGTTATTTATGTCCTTCTTAAAGTCCTCTATTATCTTCATGAGATGTGATTTTTAATCCAAATCTCGCTTTTCCAGTGTGTTTGGATATCCAATATTTTCTTTGGTGGGAGAACTGGGCTCTGATGATGTAAGTGGATTTGGTTTCTGTTGCTTAGGATCCTGTGCTTGCCTCCTGCTGTCTGGTTTTCTCTAGTGTTAGCTGTTCTTGCTGTCTCTGCCATTGGCTTGATCCTCCTGTAATCCTTTGTATTAGCTCTCCTTGAAACCAGCTTTTCCCTGTGTGGTCTGGGTACAGAGACCTGTGTCATAGGATCAGCTCCCAGGCACTGGCTGAAACCAGAAGGATCTTGTCCTAGACAGCTCCTGGGATCCTGTGTCCTGAGGGTCCAGGCAGATCCCTCTAAGCAGAAGTGGTGATCTTATCTCTTCACTCAGGTTTGTCAGTACTCCTCATGACTGGCTTTCAGCTATGGGTGTAGCAGGCGTCCAGAAAGATTCTGTTCCTGACTACTCCTAGGTTCCTGTGTCCAGAGGGCTCCAGGTGGGTTCCTCTTGGGCCAGGAATGTAAGCAGATGTAGTAGTCTCCCCTCAGCTCTCAGGACTGTCCACACTTCTGAGAGTACACCTCTGTCCTCCATGGTATTTGGGTACAGAGGGTTGTGGGACCAGGTCAGCTCAGGGTGCAGGTGGAAGCTGGAAGGTTACGTAGTTCTTAAATTGATTTAATCAGAGTATTTGTTCACAATAACTAGGAAAGGAAATTAGACAATGAGTACCCTTTTATCTCAAAACACTTTCCAAATGAGTTCTGCAGCAGTCTGGTTGCTTTCTCTCTCTGTAATTCTCTTCTTTGTTTTCTATTTCCTAAGACATTCCTACTCTACTTCGTTCTTTAATTTTCACACTTTGTAGTTTACCACAAGAATCTCTCAATCATTTAATTTTCAATCATTACTATTGATAATTGATAATAAATTCAATAAAACAAAATAGATCAGCCATTCATATTCACACATATTCTCAACTTTTTCCTGATACCATACTTAATTTTTCCTCTATATTTTTATTTGGAGTTAACTTGCTGAAAAAATTTCCCATTCTCCTAATATAATGTTTTGTGTTACTATCTCCAAACACAGGACAATCATGCCCTGTCTGTTAATGACAGCAAATTCAACTACTATTGAAGGACTTGATTGATAAATTCCATCTAAGATTCACTTGAGTCTTCTTTTGCTCTTTATATTTTCTCAAGACCTATTTACCATAAGCTAAAATTACCCATCTCCTTTAAGCTGAAGTGAAAATAATAGACAAAATATACCTTCTTCTCTAGGATCTTCTATGGGTGTTTTGTTGTTGTTTAAACCCACTGCTAATTTTCCTGGAAAACTGCATACGAAATGCTGAAAGCTGAGTAGATTCCTTTGCCATAATCATTGATACTTGTCCTTAACATGGCTCTCCTGCAAAAGCCATATAAATCCCCCTTTCTGTTTAATATGTTTGAAGCTTTTCTTCAGAAACTTCTTCCCTGCTGTGTGTTAACTACAAAAGATAAAACAGTGATCTTTCGATAGTCTAATTTATATCCACACAGCCTTATTTTTTATTTTTAATATTTTGCTTCTTCTCAGTTCACAATGCTAGACACTTTCCATGAAATATTGTCTTTGAAGGAAATGATAAAGACTTTCTTGGGCTTCTATGTTGCAGTTTTTCTCTTGGACTTAACTTGCAGCTGATACACTTTCATTTCATATGTTTACAGTGTTTAGTTTCTGGGACTCTGTCTTTAAGGTGGCTTCTCTTGTTTTCTTAACTGAGTAATTAGGTAGCATTTACTTGTGTGTATAATGGGGACTGAGTACTTGGACATGACACACGCTAATCATTTACTCTGCCCTTGAGCTTCATTCTCTGTCATAAAGTTAAGATTTTTAGGTTGGCATGGTGATTTTTATAGTTTCAGTTGTATTTTCAGACAAATATAAGAAAATGAATCCTGAGCACTAGTCAATTAGTCTTTTAATCATAATCTGTAGTTGTTTTGTTTGCTAGTTGAAAATTGACCTCAAAATTTTCCATTAATAACTAACTCTTAATTGATCTATTATTACTACTATTATTTTACTGTTGTTGTTGTTGTTATTTTGCCAGAAGATATAACTAGTAGCAAATATGATTTTTTCCTATATTTAGACCTGTGATTCTCACTCTGGAAAGTTCTTGCTCTTTTTCTCTTCTGTACCTTCTGCAGTGAGCTTTGAAGCTAGCTCACTGTGGAATACTTTCTTTTCCCCTAATTTCCTTTCAACTTTTCTTTTTCCTCTTGTGATAATCCTTTTAGCATAGGAGAAACTATCTTAGAATCCTAACTGGGTCATGTCACATCCTTTACTGAAATCCCCACAATATTTACATGTCTGCATTATTTATGCTGAATTTCTCCCTATCAGTTCAAGGCATAGCTCATAGGGACACACTCACGAGTATTTAAAGAAAAAAAAAACACTTTTAATATCCAGGAACAAATGACTGAATGGATTTATGAGTCTTTGACAGTTTACAGGAACTGACCATCAGCATGCTAAAAATGGATATAGAATTAGCAATCCGTATGTATTATTAACTAAAAAGTCACCAGCTGAATCATACAGAGTCAACGTTATTCTAGGAGGATAGAGTTTCACTAGAGTTTAAAAAAAAAAACATTAGAACAGAAAAGCTGTATATCTTGGCAGCTGCCTGGAGGAGTATCATGGAAGAAAGAAGGAAAATAATCCATGCCATTCATCAGACCTATGATTAACAAACAACAATGTAACAGGGGGGCTCGCCTTTAGAAATAGAATAAGGAAATCCAAAATACAGGAAAACATCCATTAGGCCCTAGACAACATAGAAAAAAGACAAAAGAGATAGTTATGTACTAGTTAAGACACAAAAGGACAGATAAGCACATATAAACTTCATGGAGACCTGGCACAGCCACATCTAATTGGAACAGCCAAAACCATAGAACCCGTAGAGTTGCTTGACAAGCATGGAGCAGCTGAGCTACATGTTGCAATCGCTACTGTGCCATTTTTGACTTTTGGTTTTGATCTCTAGATGCTGCATGCTTAGAGGGCTTTTAAGAGTTGTACAACTTGGGGATATTGGATTGATAGGAATTTCTTATGAGTCATTTATGCCCTCCCACAGGATTACTGCTTCTAAATTTTCCCAAGAAAGTCCTGGGCTTTTAGAGAGACATCCTTATCTGGCCCTACTTGAAGTTCTTCCTTGTGCCCTAGACATTCAAGCTCAAATAAAGATGGCGGATCTTCTTATGAGACTCCACATTTAAGGCACTCTTGAAAAATTGAACCCTGCACTGACTCAAGAATGAAATAATCAGTACAATGGAGTACTATTCAACCACTAAAAACAATGGCTTCATGAAATTCGCAGGCAAATAGATGCAACTAGAAAATATTGTTCTGAGTGAGGTAACACAGTCATATGGTATGTACTCACTGATAAGTGGCTATTAGGAAAAACAGTTCAGAATATCCATGATACACCTTGTAGACTATATGAAGGCCATGAAGAAGGAAGACCAATGATGGATACTTCAGTCCTGCTTAGAAGGGGGAACAAAATAAGCACAGATGGTAAAGGGTGAGAGAGGGATTTGAAAAGAAGAGAGGAGGGGGAGAAGAAAAAAGTATCAGGTGTGGGAAGAGACAGGCAATGTACAGAGTGTCAGGAAATTGAACATAGGTGTGTAGAAAATGGGGGAAGGGGAACTTGAGGTAGCCAACAGAAAGTCCCAGACGCCAAGAAAGCAAGAGGCTCTCAGGTCATAACGGGGAAGACATTAGCTGAAATAGCCAACAAAGGGGAGAGAGAACCTATAGAGACCATATCCAGAGGTTAGGTATGGCCCTTGGTCGAGGAATGAGGTCAACCAACATTCTCAAAATTTTAACCCAGAATTGATACTCTTTAAAGGAAACATAAAGACAAAGAGTGGAGTAGAGACTGAAGGAGAGGCCATCAAGAGACTGCCCACCTGTGAATCTGTCCCATATGAATCCACCAAACCCAGACACTATTGCTGATGCCAAGAAGTGCTTGCTGACAGGAACCTGATATGGATGTCTCCTGAATGGCAGATTTGATACAGATGCGGGTGCTTGCAGACAACCATCAGACTGAGCAGGGGGATGCCAATGGAAGAGTAAAGGAAGAACTGGAGGAGCTGAAGGGGTTTGCAACCCCATAGTAAGAACAACAATATCACCAACCAGTGTCTGCCATCAACAGGAAATGAAGTTCTTAGTCCTGTGAAGGCTGTTTCCCCAGTTTGGGAAAATGCCAGAAGGGTGAGGTGGGAGTGAGTGTATGGGAAGGGGAACATCCTCACAGAGGCAGGGTTAGAGGGCATGAGAGTGGGAGAACCAGAAAAGTGGATAACATTTGAAATATAATTACACAAAATATTCAATAAAAATGTATACTCAGAAAAAAGATAGAAAAAACAATGAAAAACATATAGCAACAAAGTTTCATTGACTGGAGTTATCTCTGCCCTGCACAGGCGCTTATGCTGATGCACAAAGAATGTTGTGGAAAATGATATAAGAATAAAGTACAAAGATGTCCCTTTCATAGCAAAGTTAGCTCATGTAGGGCCACTGTAATGTCATATGATCACAGAACAAAAAAATACCAAGATTAGACATTGAAATAAATTCTGCAAACCTGTAAGATACAAACATTGTATTGTGGCAGAAACTGAAAAATAAATACAGCAGCCCTGGTCTGAATACTTTTCCTGGGCCTAAAGATAATCAATACTCTGACCACTAAAAGTAAATAGTACACTGCTCAGAACATGAAAATCTGCCCAGGCTGGCTTAGAGATTCTCTTTCCATCTATTGCCCTTGAAACCACAAGAGCTACCAGCCTAAGAACAGGCTGTCATGCTTTGGTAATATATGCCTATAGATTATTAAAAATTGGGTTATGTGGTAAATGAGGGAAATGATTGTAAAAGATACTGTTCTGTCACAGTTTATCAATGATGACTAAACTTATGACCAAGAAGAAATTAAAATGTGCATCCAGGGACAAAAATTATATGATCTATGCTTTGGAAGCCGACTGAGTTCTGCATAAATAAAGAAGCATTCTGCCAGTCAGTTAAGATGCAAGACTTTCAAACTACCATGCCTGATTCATTCCTGCTTTTCTGACTCTTTATACTATGTGAAATCTGTCTATTTCAGGGACTCGCACTTACAGGAAGACAAAGAGATTGTTATGATGTAAGCATTCCAGGACAAAAAGGTGTATTTTCTCATTAAAGTGACATAACCAATCTCATTGACTTGGCTTAAGGTAAGCTCACATCTCTAGATATGATCCATCCTGCCTAAGTGGTGGTTCGTCAGGCAAGTTATTGGACAATCAGAATGGTTTATTTCTATTTTGGCTAGATCAGAATGTTATGTGTCTACCTAGGCCAGGGATTTCCTTATTTTTACTAGAAAATAAAATGCTTTTTTATATGCCCCTTAACACTTGCTGTGTCATCCACAGCTCTGAGGAATACAATACCATAGAATAGCTCAGAGGACAATCTGACATTAGGTAATGTCTACAGCACAATTTTCCTATGAGAAGCTAGATGCCCATTGTAAAAGCTATTCACTAGAAGACCTTAAGACTGAACTGAAGGTTTAATATGCTCCTTCATACAAAGCCTACAGGCAAGGCTGCCAGTGAAGGAGAAGATAAAGAAACAAGAATTCTTTCACAGCATTCCTGTCTAGGCAACCAAGGACAGTACTACGTTTGGGGTTCTTCCTCAAACTGGCTTTTCAGTTTCTGTCTTCTGTTTTCAATGCTCTGCACTTTGAAAATAAGGAACTCTAATGTGTATTCAGACAGGAAAGAAATTTATAAGTTAAAATGTAATATATGGCATTTACAACTTACTTGTTTACTTATTATATGTGGGATAAATGTTTTGTGTTGTGTGCAAGAGTGTAAGTGCTTCCACAAAATCATGTGCTAGTGTTGACATAAAGTATGCCCACCTATCACGTTACATCTTCTATTGGAGACAAGTGTGTCACAGATTGTGGTGATCCCCAAGAACCTTGATTGATTGGCCTGCAGGCCCCTTGGACTCTGTTGCTTAAGCCACATTGGCATTGGAGTTACTCCTCTTGCTTGAGTTTTTATATGGGTGATAGAACATAAACTCAGGTTTCTTTGCAAGGGCTGCAAGCACTTTATTCTCTGAGCAATTATCCTGACCATAACATTTTTAAAGATATATTTTTAAAATGATGTCATCCATTATCTATGTGACTAGGATATTAAATACATTGAAAATCAAGATAAGACTTAAATAGACTTTTCACTTAGTATCAGTGGTGTTTATGGTAAAACTTTTAACACTCACACAGTTTTTACTTCATGCACTTAAAGATCCTATGACAGGATATAATGAACCACACCCAAATGCCATTACTGTCATGTTTAACCCTTTCGCAGAGCATCAAGGGAAAATGCAGGTGAGGTTTTGCTTACAAGGATGACTCAAGAACATTGCAGTTACATACTCAGTGTATTTGATTTCTCCTTTTATAAAAGATTTTTTATTATTTATACAGTGTTCTGCCTGCATATATGCCTGTACCCCAGAAGAAGGTGCCAAGATCACATCACAGATGGTTGTGAGCCAATCATGTGGTTGCTGGGAATTGAACTCAGGACCAAGAGCAGTCGATGCTGTTAACCACAGAGCCATCTCTCCAGCCCCTATTTGATGCCCCTTAAAGTGGACTGCCTTTGCTTTGACAAAAGAAGGTATGTCAGACCCTTGATGAGTGAGTAGCAGTAAAATAGTTCCCTAAATTTAATGTAGATCAAAACACAATTGTTTTTCTTCTTTTTCTATCAGGATGTTTCCTCAGCAGCTCCTGCGGTTTAAAAGCACGTGTATTTCTAAGTAGATATGGGTCTCAACAGTCTCTCCATTCAGATCAGAGTGAATGAAAGCTTATCCTGCCATGAGGGAGTGCTCTTCCTTTTTCTGTGGATGACATTGTATGGCTGGGCTCTGTCTCGGCATCATCCATTAATGAATTCCCTCTTCTCTAAGTGAGATTATACATTATTTGAATACCGAGTTGTTCTCACATCTAAATCTCCAGTGAGAGTAGGAGGGCGAACAGCTTTGCTGTGAATGCGCTGCGTCACATAAGTGGCTGTCAGGTGTCCCTCAGTTCAACAAAATCTTTTCTCAGTGTCCTCTGGGAAGTCTTGAACATTCCTTTGGAAATGAAAATGTTTTTCTTCCCTCTCCCGCTGCTTTGCTTTGAAGCCCACATACAAGCTATTATTCAAAGAATGAATAATCCTGAAAACTCTCCTGGGAGATCATCCTGGTGCACACTGAATGCAACTCTAGACTGAAGACAGAGTGAAGTGCCTTTTTGTAAATAGCTGATGTAGTTTCTTTTTCTTTGTTTCTTGTCTGTTCATTTTCTAAGTTGAAATATATTTTTTAAAAAATGTCGCTTCCTGTTGCGTGCTATGTGTTTATTTCACTACTTTAAATCTTCCTTTGCTAGACTAGTCTTAATGTATTTACAAGCAACATAACCTATTTTTATCATTCTGTGTCATGAAGCTGTTTTATGAGGCTTCATACAGAATATAAGAAATAGTTAAAACTGAGAAGATAAGCACTGACTAAAATTGTGTTTAAAGGAAAGAAAAGAATGTTATCGAACTGCATCTAAAGTATGCTACCTTATAAAAATAGTCCCCAGCCTCCTGTGAACCAGAACGGTATGTGGAGGAGTCACAGGCAATCATTATTCCTTTGTGTCATGTAGTTCTTGCTTCCCTGAGGAGGACACTCCTAAGATCCACTAGGAGAAAAAATAAGTCACTAAAGTATTTGCAGGTTTGTAGTAATAGCAGACATTTAATTAATTGTCAGAAAGCTTTGCACACACAGTATTTTGCTACCATTTATTGGAACTAGTCATATACACCAATCCCAGGCAAAGCCTAGCCACTTTCATACTGCTTTTATTTGTTTGTTTGTTTGTTTGTTTATTTATTTATATTTATTTAATAAAATTATAATTGCTTCAATCACTTGCTTTTCAGTGTTTGGTTGTCCTGTTGTCAGACTCTCACATGACACAGAAGAAATATGCAGAAACTTCGCAAATTCAGGAGACTTCCACAGGATACCAAAGCAAAAAGAAATAAGGAGTTCGTTTATACTGAGCTTTTGACTTTTTTTATTAGTGGCAATAACATGGTTAACCTTTAAACATTTATAGAAGCACTGTAATATTGCACAGCTTTGAAAGAAGCCACAACTCCTGAAACTAGCCATAACCAGAAATCAAGAGGTACATAGAAAATTGTTATTGTAACTATTGTGGGCACAGATTATACTCTCCTATGTATACCTAGGAAGTTTGGACTCGGCATGTTTGCAAATGTACTTAAAGAATAATACTTAATTTCTTTAGTTCATTATGTTGAGTCTGTTTTTCTTAGGCCAATATTTAGTAAAACCATGCTAATTGTTTAAAAGCTAAATCAAAGTATGGAGTGATCTAGAAAAAAATTATCTGACCTATATTCAAGTGACAGAACAGCTTAGAATGTAAATAAATATGTAAAATAATATCAGTATAAAAAACACATTTTAATGAAATATTTAAATATTTAATGTAAATATTTAAAGAAGCTGAAACTTAATGTTGTATGGTTGACAAAAGGCATAAACAAACACATAAACTATGATAAGTCTAAGATAAAGGATGACAAGTCATGTGATGATTCAAGGCTGATATGCATATATACATGTATATATTTACATGATATATAAGCCTATATACATATACATATACATATAAAATGTTTTCCATCAGTCTAAAGAAATAGTGAATTATAATAGCCCAAGAAAAGAGTAAGATTAGGTTGTTTAAGAACAGAAGGAAAATAGTTGGAGTGTAAGAACTATGAAACACGGAGAGGACAATACTACACTCGACTCTTTTCTTCTATAAATACCAACCCGCTGTCAAAATTTCTGACCCAGAATTGTTCCTGTCTAAAAGAAATGCAAGAGCAAACATGTAGCAGAGACTGAAAGAATGGTTGTCCAGTGACCAGCCTAACTTGTGATCCATCTCATGGGATGGAACGGGGAGGGCACCAAACCCTGACACTATTACTGATGCTATGATGTACTTACAGAGAGCATGGCTGTCCTGTGAGAGCTTCTACCAGCAGCTGACACAGACAGAGCCAGATACTTACAGCCATCCATTGGACTGAGGTGGGAGGCCACTATGAACAAATTAGGGGAAGGATTGAAGGAGGTGAGAGGAAAGTAACCCCGTAAGGAAACCAAGAGTCTCAACTAACCCAGACCTTTGGGAGCTCCCAGAGACTAAATCCAACTTACGTGCATAAATCCATGGGTTGGTCCAATGCCCCTGGCACATTCTTAGCAGAGAAATGCCTTGCCTGACCTCAATAGACAGGAGCCTCGCATAGATGTCCTCTGAGAAGCTCTACCAAGCAGTTGACTGTGACAGATGTGTATAAACACAGACAAACACTGGACACTGGTTGGGGACCCTTATGAAATAGGGGAAGGATTAAAGGCCTTCAAGGAGATGCCAACCTCACAGGAAGGCCAACGGTGTCAACCAATCCTGAACCCTTGGGAGCTCCCTGAGACTGAGCCACCAACCAAAGAGCATACACAAGCCCCTACAAAAGTGTAACCCATGGTTGCCATTTTTGATGTCAGTGGGAGAGAATGTGCCTAATCCTGCAAAGACTCCAGGGTGAGATCTGCCCTCTCAGAGGTGATGGGGAGGTAGGATGGGCGGAGAAACTGCCAGGGAGACTGGTGGAGGGTGGGGGCAAGCAACATATGGGAAATAAGTAAACAAACAATTAAAGTATGTACTTGGACACTTATATTAAGTACAGAGGAAGTCACAAGGCAGGCTTTAAGGGAGCAGGACTTATCTCTTTTTTTGTTCAAGAGTCTATAAAGTAGACAATATGAAGATGATAATAGATAACAGTTTGTGCTAAGCCTTACCATAGAAGATGCTAAAAACTTGTCCTGTATTTTTTAATCTCATTTTAACATTTTATTATTTTTATTTTTTACAAGTCTTGTCATTACCCCCTCCCAGTCCACCCTCCCACAGTTCCTCATCCCATTCCTCCCTCCCCTAGTCTCCAAGAGGATGTCCCCAACCCTAACTCTGCCAGGCATCCCCACTGCCTGGGGCCTTTAAGTCTCTCAAGGGTTAGGTAAATCTTCTCTCACTGAGGTCAAACCAGGCAGACCTCTGCTGTATATGTGTCAGCTCGTGTATGCTGCCTGGTTCGGGGCTCACTGTCTGAGAGATCTCAGAAATCCGGGTTAGTTGAGACTGCTTTTAATTATAGTTTATAGATTTATTTGTTTCATTCAATCTAAACTAAAATAGAATGAGGAGATTCAAGAACTTAAAAGAGGTATAAATCTGACTTTCAGAATATTTGCTGCATTTCTGAGCTTAAGAAAGAAGGTACTTTGGTGGAACTTTTGGGGTCACTTAAATATATTATCATATCATTTGCAAAGAGTGATATTTTGACTTCTTTTCCAGTTTGTATCCCTTTGACCTCTTTTTGTTGCCTAATTGCTCTGGCTAGGACTTCAAGTACTATAAAGAATGGGTAGGGAAAGAGTGGGCAGCCTTGTCTAGTCCCTGATTTTAATGGGATTGCTTCAAGTTTCTCTCCATTTCATTTGATGTTGGCTACTGGTTTGCTGTATACTGCTTTTACTATGTTTAGGTATGGGCCTTGAATTCCGGATTTTTCCAAGTCTTTTAACATGAAGAAGTGTTGAATTTTGTCAAATGTTTTCTCGGCATCTAATGAAATGATCATGTATTTTTGTTTTCCCCTTGAGTGTTAATATAGTTGATTATACTGATGGTTTTTCCTATATTGAAACATCGTTGCATCATTGGGATGAAGCCTACTGGATCATGGTCAATGATCATTTTGATGTGTTCTTTGATTTGATTTTCAAGAAATTTATTGAGTATTTTTGTATCCTTAGTCATGAGGGAATTTGATCTTAAGTTCCCTTTCTTTGCAGGCTCTTTGTGTGCTCTAGGTATAAGTGTAATTGTGGCTTCAAAGAATGAATTGGGTAGTGTTTCTTTTGTTTCTAGTTTGTGGAATAGTGTGAAGAATATTGGTATTAGGTCTTCTTTGAAGGTCTGAAGAATTCTAAACCCATCTGGTCCTGGGCTTTTTTTTTTTTTTTTTTTTTTTTTCTGGTTGGGAGACTTTTAATGACTGCTTCTATTTCTTTAGCGGTTATGGAACTGTTTAGATGGTTTATCTGATCCTGATTTAACTTTGGTACCTGGTATCTGTCCATTTCTTCCAGATGTTCCAGTTTTGTTGAGTATCTGGCTTTTGTAGTAGGCTCTGATAATTGTTTGAATTTCCTCAGTTTCTGTTGTTATGTCTCTCTTTTCATTTCTGATTTTATTAATTTAGATACTGTCTCTCTGCCCTCTGGTTAGTCTGTCTAAGGGTTTATCTATCTAAAGTTAATTATATTCTTTGTCTCCCACAACTCTGTGTAAATTATAAGTATTTTGTGTTTTGATTTTTTTCTTAATACAGCAATGAATTACTAAAAGAACTCTGAGAGAATTGAAACCACCATCCCAAGAGAACACAGGAATAGATTTATGACTCCATTGATATATGTAGTAGAGATTGCCCCTGTCAGGCAGCAATAGGAGGAGAGGCCCTTGGTCCTGTCAAGGCTAGATATCCCAGTGTAGGGGAATATCAGGGTGGGGAGGTAGGAGGATGAGGGAACACTCTCATAAAAGCAGGGAGTGGTGTGGGGTAGAGGGTTTCTGGAGGGGAAACCGGGAAATGGGATAACATTTAAAATGTAAATAAAAATTCAATTAAAATCATAATGTAGATAAAAAATAGAAATTGCAAAAAACCAGAAAGTAAAAAAGTAATTTGATATAAAGGTAAAAATGTGTTGTGTTGGGTTGGCCTTATGAAAGAAGAATATGTGCATTCTGTCTGTATAAATGAGGGGCTGTAGAGATATCTACCAGTTAAGACTATGCACTTCTCTACCAAGGGACATGAGTATGGTTTTAAAATACCCATTCAGATATTTATGATTTTAAAAAATCTAATCTGGTTTCTTTTTCAGACATATGTCTTATCCTATAAGTAGTTGTGTGTGACATCTGAGAGCACCAAATGTAGTTTAATGATAAAAAAAATGATTTAAAAATCTATTTTGTAATCAGGATGTAAAGTGAGTAAGTAAATTAAAATAAAAATTGTAAAAACAAAATAAAACATCCATTATGTATGTATATGACTGCTTCTTTGAGATACTACATCAATCATATGTACCCCAAACTAATATCTTCTTCAAAACCTATCAGCAACCAAAAATGACTTTCTCCAATTGCTTTTGCATATATGTCTAAGGGTTACTTTGATATGTGAGCTTCATGTAAATGTTTGGGAAGAATATTCTCAACATATTCACGGGTTCTAGATAAGATTCCTTTTAAAATGAATAGAATTCGAGGTCAAGCCAAACTTTTCTGAATAGCTAAATCTCATTTTTAATCTGGTTGAATAAATCTATTGAATTCACACTTTCCACGATCCGATCCATTCAACTCTGCCAAGCCACACTTCTGAATAGGACCACAGGGAGAAGCAAGCTTTCAACATGTGATCTTTTTGCAGAGATTTTTCAGATCCGCGTTACAACAGCGTTCCATTTCCACATCATAAGCATAAACGATGCAGGGCGATGTCACTGTGCGAGCAGGGAATGGCTCTTCACTGCTTTCTGGACTTACCTCAAGGTTTAGCTAACTACACTTGCACACGAAGAGCCAGCAGGATGGCATTCTCTAAGCACTGGTGCTACTTCATGGAGAGGATCCTGGCTGTGCTTTTCTGAAATACTACCACATATTTAGAGCATTCGTTCCATTTAGAATCCCACTCTCTATTTCATGGTTATACTCCAGAGAAAAGTACCGTTAATGGCAATTATATTAGAATAAAAAAAGCTACACTTTAGTCCTTCCCTGAATCCTCCCTGATTTTGAGCTAAAAGATATAAATGGGCTATTGAATATTGTTATTGCATCTTTAGTCACCAAAGCTATGGCACTCTGTGCTGCTCTCCTAGCTAGAAAATTGAGATATCAAGTAATCAGATGACTTTAATGTCTAGGCTATGTTCCCTCAGATTTTACACAATCACTGATTTATCTTGCCAATTAGACAGTGACTGCATGTAGTGCTTTGCTGTTGTTGTGAAGTGATAACTTTTAAATGTCTTGGTTATTTATCCAGCTTGGATCAGAGTGCTTATTTATGAATGGTTTCCAAAGATCGGAGAGAGGAGGGTGTGCGTGTTGTAGATGAATCAATAAAGCACACACACACAAACACAAACACACACACACACACACACACACACATGTAGACAAATGAAGCTCGTCTATAAAACATGTTTGTAACGACCTAGTTAGGGTTTTTGTTTTATCACCTTTAGAAGGTTTTGCAAAGCATTTATGATCGTTACAATTTCATATCTGACATTTGGAAGTTTTTATGCTCACAGCTCGTTGTCTGAGAAGGAGAACGGGCGGTGTAAGTTGCAAAGATGCAGGCACTGCAATGAAGTGGTTTTTGAGTCTTTTTCTTCTCTATTTTTATTAGTAACCTTGCAACTCAGTACAAGATCTCCTCTGTGTGAATTGACACTGTGCCAACACTGTGGTGTGAAATTGCAGTATGTAACTTTGCCCCAAGGAATTTTGCAGTCTGGAGTTGAACTTTGATAAAAATGAATGTATTCTTTCTTCCCAATGGGAAAACGCCGAATGGCCTGGTGTGCAAGGGATTAGACCATGAGTCAGAAGTCATAGCCTTGTCACTTACTTGCTGTGTGACCTTGGGCAAACCAATTAACTTCTCTGTGCCTCAGGTTCTCCATCTGTATAATGAGGACCATGATTCCTACCTTAAAAGGAACATGGAAGGATTAATGAGCTAACATCGGCAAAACACATTAAGCTCCATGGAAGAGAGGTGCTCTATAATTACAGGCCATTACCACCGGATTTAAAAGACAGGAAAATGGAAGCATTATTTTATCTTCTCTTGTAAGAGTTATTTTAGCCGAAGCTGCTCTGTTTGGTTTCTGGTGTGATCTTAAAGCTGAATGGCTTATTTAAAATGCTTTCAGTTTTGAAGGATTTTTCTTAATTACACAAAATACCAGATTTTCAATAGACGAGATCTCTGAATTAAGCCAATTTTGTGCACCGGAAGAATGGAAATCACTAAATATTGAGCTTTGGATGGCAGCAAATTTATTCTGCTGCCGAGATAGCACCAAGCCTGATTTATCTCAGGGAAATAGTTATCTCCTTGATCCTTCAGTCTGAAAGGAGAGTGTTTTTAAGACCTTCACTGCTAATGTGCTCTGGTTTGGATTTTACCAAAATAGCCTTTTACATTGCATGCATAGTTTTTGTTCTATTTAAGTACATTTTTTACGTCTAAGGAGAAAAAGTAGTTGTTTTATAAATTGCATAAGCTTTAAGAAGAGTTACGCTTGTTTGTATTTTTGTTCCATTACTGAATGAATCTATTATTTGTCATAATTTTTCACTGGTTCATTTTCTGCACATTTTTCTTCCTTTTTCTCCCCTCTAAATTTCATTCAGGTGTATTTTCCCTATTATATTAGTGAAAGGTTTTAACTATGAAGTGAGTCTGTCTGACTATACTTTTTGTTTGTTTGTTTGTTTTTTTGTTTTTTGTTTTCCCCAACCAGTTTTCTGGACTCTTTGTAAATTACTAAGCCTTCCGGTTGCTTAGTTTATGAGAACTTGAAGAAGAAGAGCCATGTGAAAAGCTAAGTCTACCACACTCCCAGATATTCACTGCAGTGGTCTGAGGTCCTAGTTCAATATAACGGACCCACCATGGGCTCTCACGCTGGACACTTGTTTCCTAGCTGGTATCAGTGTGAGAAGGCTGGAGAACAGTTGCAAGGTAGAGACTGTTGTAGGATGTTTGATCATATTGTGAACCCCAAGATTGTCAACTGGAAAAACCTTGTCTTTCTAAGCTCTAGTAGACCACTTGAGGCCCACAGCTTTCTGATCACTGTAAATAAGTAAATAAGTAGTTGTGGTGTGGCTCAACCCTAGCACCCACCTTTAAGCCAAGAGATTTCTGTAAACAAGTACTAAAGTCAATGATAGGTCAAGAGGCTGAGGTTGACAGGGAGTGAACATCAAGAAAACCCAAGAAAGAGAATGGAGGCTTTGCAAGATGAAGGGTACCTAAGACAGTATGGAGAAGGAGAAGGAACTTTTCCCATCTGGGATGTTGATTGAAGAAGGCCAACTGGATGCTTTCTCTGCTTGTCTGAGCTAGCAGGCCTTCCCCACATTTCTGGCTCCTGAATATTCATTTGGTAAGTTGATTGTTTAGGATTTTGTTTTAAAAACAAGAGGCTTATTAGATAATGAGTCCCTGGGGGACTCTGAGAACTTCCTTCTCTGAGGGAAGAAAGGCTTTGAACCTGACTCACAGGAACCTGACCCATGCCATGCCTTGCTTACCCACTGCAATGCTACAGATTATGCATCACTGTAGATCTCTTAAACCTCCACCTAGAAGTGCTTTGCCTCTTAAGTTGCTCTTCTCTGGGTATTTTACCATAGCAATCTTAAAACAGCTAACATATTCCTAGTATTTGGGTTTTTTTGCTTGTTTATTTTGGTTGTATTTATACTAGTTTATCTTGTGGCAGCCATATATATTGGATTGTTTACTCTATATGACACATTCCATCATCTCTACAGTTCTATTAAATATATCGATCTGGGTATTTGATTAATGAATGAAGTCATATATAAACTATCATATTGCTTAGAGTTAAGAATCTCACTGTAGCCTATATATCTACACACACACACACACACACACACAAACACACACACATACATATCTATATGTACACAATATATACACATATCTATATCTATATATACATACACACCATATATATACATATATCTCCAAACCCTGTGTTATTTATGTTTTGTCCATTTAATGCAGGCTATATTTATTTGGGAAGAGGAACTCTCAATTGAAGAATGCCTTCGTCAAACTGGCCTGTAGACAAGTCTATGAGGCATCAGGTCCCTGTGTTTCATATCATGGTCTAATAATCTTCATTTTAAGGTTCCGATGGGGATCACCAAAATAATAGGTGATAATTTATGCAATTCTTAGTATGTTAAATTCTTTGTTTATTTATTTTTTTCTTTTTCTTTTTTTTTCAGAGCTGGGGACTGAACCCAGGGCCTTGTGCTTGCTGGGCAAGTGCTCTACCACTCAGCTAAATCCCCAACCTGTTAAATTCTTTGTAATTAGTGGTTTTACAGTTTTGATTGGAAGTTTTCCTTCAGTTACTATCAGAAATCCACTAAGATAATACTTTCAATAGAAAGAAGTACAATTTTTATTGACTTTGTTCAAACCCCAATCTATACTTCTTTATGCAAAATGTGTCCAGTTTTTTTTAAAGATACCAGCAAAGGATGCTTATTGTTGCGAGCAATAGAATAATATTGTTTTCTTTATATTTGTTTCAGGTAGGTTACACTATACTATAAATCTATACTACACTACAATTTTCTTGTTAAAAATTTGCTTTATTAATTATGTATATATATATCTTTATCAATGAATGATTAAATGCATTTATCTATATAATTTGAAAGTTAATTTTTAAAAAATTGATTTGATAAGTCAATGATTTGGAGGTAAAGCACATAAAAGTAATTAAAATAATTGACTCATTCACTGTTCTCATCCTCATAATTAAAGCTAATGGGATATATATTTTATAAAACTATGATTTTCTTCCTCAGATGAAATATTTTATAAAAAATTTTTTCACTGCTTTTGTCAGACTCACTGTTGGCATAGGAAGTATGGACACTTAAATATTTCAACAAGTATTCTCAATAAAACTCGATTTTCTTCAAGGATCATACACCCAAGATGAAGTATTGGTGCCATTCTTATGATAATACAAAGTAAAAATACTATAGTTAACCACTAGTATATAGAGAAAAGGCTTTTGGATTTTAGCAAAGGAGTTCTTCATATGTAGAAGAAGCTTCAGGAGCCATAATTTATGTGAATTAGTGTAATTCAGAAATGCAAGAGAGGACCTCATGACAGCAGAAGAGGCAGGGAGACAAAACTTGAATATTTTTATCTTGATGAGCACTGTATCATTGACAAATTCCCATATTGTTCCACATCTACAATATATCCATCATTTAAAGAAGGAAAATGATATTCAGAGACTGTAAGATAGTCATTTGAAATTGGAATTGTCAACACTCAGATTGACTTTAAAGCCTGAGCAACTGATGATTACTTTATGTTATAATTACTTTATGAACTCTGTGATCAAGTCAATGTTTAAATTAAAGCATTTAATTGGACCTATGGTTCCAGGGTTTTGTCATTCACGATAGTAGAGCATAGGCATTATGGTAAGAGCTCACATCTCAGACAAGCAGGGAGATGAAGAAGGGACCACATAAGAAATGATATGACAGAAAAGTCACTTGAAATCTTAAACATTGATTTTTATAACACATCTCCATCCAAGTAGCCACATCTTCCAATCTATTTTTTACATAATTCCACCAATTAGGTATTCAAAAACATGACTCTTTTGAGCCCATTTTCAGTCAAGCCATCACAGCCTGAAAGTTGTCAGGTTCAGAAAATAATTGAGGTTGCTCAGCCAACTTTCTTCAGATTTTTGATCTTTATTCCTTTCATAAAGGGCCAGGCGGAAACAACACTTTTCTCTCAGACAAGCAGAGCTGTGTCCTTACTTTGCACCCTTTATGTCAGAGGATGACATCTAGTGTATCCGTTGAGTTCTCCACAAACAATTGATAAACATATTTACTTAAAGAGTCAGAGAGATCTCAACTTGCTAACATGATAATTAGGAATGTCTGGCCTAGGCCATTAAAAAAACTCTGTGAACTCCAGTTTCCATATCTATGAGGTCTAATAGTGTTATTATGTATCATTATTTTACAAATACTAAAAATCAAATGTGACAAAACTTAATGAATGGAAATAATATATTTCTCCTTAGGATAATTGGTAACCTTAAAATAATTATATACATAATTTTATATAATATATTCTCAAAACTCCATGTGGAATTAATATGCTTAAATAATCAAACCATGTATCTGTTCCTATACATGACTTTGTATGAAATCCTCTACACACTGCCTGTCACATCATAGCTGCTTGATTAACTCACAGACACATTGGTGAAAATTAATGTTTGAGTATGAAAATATTCCATTCAGCTATCATAGTTTAATATAGTAACCATATAAAATTCATTCATGATTTCTACAAAGAGTCTACAGAAAACAAATAAACCTCATATTTCTACTACACAGCTGACTTGTAATTTTGGTGCAGTAAAATAAAATTATCATATCAAATGTGCTGATTTAATTGAGTTTTTTTACTTATCACTTGATAGTATTTAATTCTCTTGACAGAAGACTGCTAGATACAACATATTGCCACTATTTAATTAAGAAACCATCTACTCTTCAGTGCTTTATTTTAAATTAAAAATGGATTTTGACTCTTCTAAGTTATGTCCTTTTACCAAGAAACAGTCCCATTTCTAAAAGTGAAATTGCTAAATTAATGATTATGTACATTTAAAAAATCTTTTTGTACCGCATATCAAACTGGTTTTCAGGAATAAAGTCTTGCCTCTAGCTTACATTTCTCCCTTATGTGTACTACTTGAAAAGTCTATGCTTTTGTCCCGATGTTCTTTTCCTTGCCAGTATCTAGTCAGGATATTCATGTAAATGACCTAACTGAATGTTACACTCCAAAGATCATATGCATATGCTTCTAGAAGTGTATCGCAGATGTTTTGTATTTTTATAGCAGGAAAATGATTTATGTTCATTTAATTTACCTTAGCATTAATTGCCAACATGTTAAAAAATTAAAAGTAGTAGGGATATCTACTTTTAGAATATTTTTGTCTTTTCTGAATATACATCTAGAGATACCGATTTAAAAGACCAAATTTTGTTAATTATGTGTTTGTATATAATTGCTTTCATTAAGATTAGATTGAAAATAAACCTATATCAATATCAAAAATCTAGAGGAAGTGTGTTTTGAGTGTTGGAAATCATGAGGACCTTTGTTGTACCCCAAGAATCCACATAAATGAAAAAGTCACACATAATGATGCACACTTTAATATTGTCTTGAAAAAATAGAAATATGTGGGTGATGGAGATCTGTCTAGTTAGGCCAAGTCATTAAAAAACCTTGCCCCAGTGTAGGAGAATGTCAGAGTAGGGAGGGGGTAAGGGGAGACAGCCATCATAGAAGTAGAGGGATGGGGGAGGAGGATATCCCCAGGAAAGGGGATAACATTCGAAATATCAATTAAAATATCTAATTTTAAAAAAAAAGTCTTGTCTCAAAGGCAAAGCATTCAATGCAGGGAAATTGGTACTCAAGACTGATCTTTGGCACTCATGCATATAGATGCCATTCATAGTGATCTAAGTACACACACACACACACACACACATTGTGGATAGGGCATCATTTTGTGTAGTCTGAGTTACTAAATGATATGAATTTTATTTCAGTATCAATTTGGAATACTCAGAGTGTTTGTATGAGTACATAAAAGCAAGGATGCTTACAAGGTTACAGTTTTATTTTAAAAGCAATCATGATTTCTGGTTGGACTGCATGCAATTGAAAAAACATGTGCATTTACAACAGCAGTTCTCTCACGCTCTCCCTCTGTCTTTTGTGTGATAATATGTTGTGCCCCTATCATGCTCAGAATTCTGTCTTCAGGCCTTAGATGTTCCAGATAATGTACCAATCATTAACTGAGGTTTATAAGGCCTAAGCCAGAATAAAATTTTATTGCCTATCTATCTATCTATCTATCAATCTATCTATCTATCTATCTATCTATCTATCTATCTATCTATCTATCTATCTATCATCTATTTATCATCTATCTGTTTGTGTGCCCTATTTATTTGTGTGTGGAGGATGGTGTGTGTGTGTGTGTGTGTGTGTGTGTGTGTGTGTGTGTGTGTGTGTGTGTGTGTGTGTTTGTGTGTGTGTGATTTTTAAAGACAGGTCAAAAAAGGTAGGTCAGGCTGTTTGAAAGCTTTGTATTTCTGATTCTCTGTTTCAGCCTTCCATGTTCTAGGGATACAGACATAAATTATTGGACACATCTAAGTCATTTCTCTGTTTTTCTCTTCTGTTTGTTTGTTTTAAGACAAGTTTCTACTATGTGACCTCAGTTAACTTACGATTCAGTATGCAAACAAGACTCTGCCTACATCTGCCTCCAAACGTGAAATTAAAAAACATGCTCTTGTATATTTATTTTATTTCTGTAAGTGTTTTGTCTACATGTCTGGAAGTGCAATACTTGTATGGCCATGGCCTTTGAGTTCAAATGAAAGGATCAGAAACCCTTTAAGTAGAGTAAACGTTGACCATCAGCTACCACATTGGTGCTATAAACAAAACCTGAGTCCTTAACAACTTAACAGTGAGTTGTCAAAACATAATTATGCTTCAGAGGTTATCTGTTACCTGTGCAGTATTTTAATCATTACTCTTCCCAGATGTACTCATTTATACCTCATGCTTAAAGATTATTTTAGTCAAACATAAGGTTTTCAGAGGATAGGGTTTTGTTGTAGTTATTGTTTGCTGTTTATATTGTTTTAATTAAATTCAAAATATTTTTTTAATTTTTATTGTTCCAGATAAGAAATTTGCTGTTGGTCATTTTATCTGGCCTCAACCTATACCCATATTCGCAGCCTGATGCATGCTATCTCTTGGGCATGTAGCTTTTAAAGGTTGACTATGCTAAAGCTTACGGAGATTATGAAGAAATTTATACCTTTGCACCTTACTCAGATTCTTAAATTTTTAGTTCTGTGGATTATTAGTTTATATTACTGTGATTTCAAATGTAGTTACTTTTCTATTATTATGATTTGAAGAATAATTATATATAGGTTTTGCCAACTTCTTGACAACTTGTTGACCTTGTTGAGGATACAGGTTTGGTTCTTAGCTGTAAAAATGTGGCTTTCTAAGGCCACCCTTTCAGTGAATACTGACATGGAGACTTATGCTTATTGATTATAAACTTTAGGTAGATTCTAAGCTATTCTATCCTAACAATGCTGGCCTGGGCCTGGCCCATTTTTGTGTGTGTGTGTGTGTGTGTGTGTGTGTGTGTGTGTGTGTGTGAGAGAGAGAGAGAGAGAGAGAGAGAGAGAGAGAGAGAGAGACAGAGACAGAGAGAGACAGAGAAAGAGAGAGGAATATTGAAAGATTAACCCACCTTTTATTGGCAAAGTATGTCAATTGACTTTCTTCGTATCTTGCTTGTGTATTATTAAGACAGTAACTGTCAGCAGTTGAGAGTTGAGGCAAGGGCAGTTTTTGCCAAGTGGCAGCTTGCTATGTTTGAGGAAAACTCTATATGGAGGTTCTACTGTGTCCATCACCTTTGAAGTAGAATGAGATGCTCCAGTAGTAGGACTTTCTCACTGTCAAAAAACCCTTTTATTAATAATAATTTTTTACATGTCGTATTCACTGTGGAAGCTGTAGCAGTCCCACAGTGTGTCCCACAGCATTCCCTTTTGTCCACACTTCTTTGATTGCAAATGTTCATTGTGATAACGTCTTGGTCTGGTATGAGACCTCTGACTTCTGCTACTCTATCAATACTGAAAACTCACTGGGTCTCCTATAGGATATTCTGTTGTTGCTCCATGTCATGGAGATGCTGTAGTTTTGTGTCTGTAGGGCAGACCACTTCATGCACTCCAGCATTTGATCAGTAGGGTAGATGTTAGAGGGGCCAATTCAAAATCCTGGATCTGGGCTTGAGTGGTATTTGAGTTAGTCTGAGCCAATCAACTCTCCTGCTTTCAAGTCCTTGATCAGAAATCCTGCCCACATCAGTTTCAGCTCTAGTGTGTTGCCCAGGTGTAGAGCATGGCCTGCTATCTCAAATGCTGTGGCAGCTGAGGCCCAGGGCCAGTTTTCCTGCTCTCATGACCCCATAAGGGCTAGCTCTCTACCCATCACCAGTGGTAAGGAGGCTGGGTCTCTTCCTCATAGATTCTTCCACATAATAGACAAGAGACCAGGCTAGTTTTCCCACAGGCAGGCCCTTAGGTGGCTCACCTTAACCCGCAGAACCAGGGCTAGCTCTTCTTTGCTGTCTTAGTGAGGTACACGGTCCTGTTTCTTGCTCTCATCACCCCAGGTTCAAATCTCTCACCTGCCACAAGCAGTGAGGGGTCGAAGGAAAGGAGGATATCTCTCCCTCATCCATACCACCACACGAGAGACACGTGGTGGGGCCAGCTCCCCACTCTCTTATCCTCTCTCCTGGTTTACCTGCATCTCCTACAATGTGTGTCTGTTCTACCACACTGCATCTGACTAGGGGCAGGGAAAGTTTACCTGCTCTCATGCCTGGACCAGCTTTCTCAGGACCTGGTAAAGGATGGTGCCAATTCTGCACAGCTCTCACACATCAACACAGCCCCTGGAGGCAGACCAGATCTGGGATGCCTGTCTGCCCTTTGGTGGTCACAGACCCTTGCTGCTGCAGGACCATAGACACAGATGTAACCCCCAGTAGAAGCACAGCCCATGACCCCATGGTGATCCCGGGTGCCATCACCTCACTTACTATTCACATCAGGCTGTTCCTTAGTGTGCTTAAGTCTCAAGTTCTGCCTCTCTTTATTGCCTCCCACATTCTTCTGTTTCTTTTTCTGTTCTATTCTTCCACGACTTACTTGCTTCTCTTAGTGACAACAGGGGTATTAGACTGTCTGGGTTTTTTCAAGCATGGTTTCAGGAGTACTATGTCCCACTCATCCATTTTGTCACCAGGCAGGAGTCTTCTCAGGCATAGTCAAGTCACGCTCCCCATGCCTAGAGAGTGCTGGTTTTGTATCTCAGTTTAACTCCCTGTCAGGGGCCCTGTGGCACAAATATGGTGGTTGTTTTGGGCTTCTTCCTCACCTGGTCTGTCCAAGTAGTCCCATGAAAGTATCATCTGTCTGGAGCTCAATTCCTGTTTGGTGCTTATGGTCCCAGGCAGAATTCTTCTATTCTATGGCTTGTTCCTGTAGAAGCCTGTCCTTGGATGTGTGGAGCCAGATTTGTGGTTGTCTTTGGCTTGTTCTTTTTGGGGAATTTTAGGCTACACATCATTCAGATTTTCATAGGTCAGAACCCTGAGCATAGACAAAGCTACTCTAATCTCTTCTGCCTGCCAAAGCACATGTGACCCAGTGTCCACACATGCAAAGCCTCTAGGCACAGGACAAGGACGAAATTAAAAAATAGTTTAATCAAAGCCTTATTGTCACAAAGGTTACATTCTGTTACTATTGTGGCAGGGAACAAAAGAGCAGGCAAGGTAGTAAAGTCGGAGCTGAGAGCTCACATGTTGATCCATTAGCACAGCAATGAGAGTTAACTGAGAAAGGCGTGGCTACTGAAACCTCAAAGCCCACCTTCAGTGATGTACCACCCCCAACATCATCACACCTCCAAATCACACTTTCACCAACTGGAGACTGAGTATTCAAACATATGAGCCAAAGGGGACATTTTTCATTCAAACAACACCACCAATTTGTCTTCTTTATCATCTGTGTTTTACAGTCTACTTCTGTTCTGCAGATAAAAAATAGTTGATTAAATTCACTGATTTTGTTCTCTGTCAACATAGGAAAACTAAAATTCCAGCTAATGGATTTATTATAACTTTCATCGGTCATATATTCCTTTGCTTCTATTTTCTCCTTTTTATTGACTGACTGCTGAGATAATCTTTGTCATCAGATTACAAGAAATACCAGAATTGGAAGATACATGTTAGTTGATAATCCTTTTCACCTAATGTATAACATTCTAGGTCTTTGTTTTCATGTGAGAAGACATAGTTTAAACTTTTTAGATGGCAAGCCACATGTGTTTAGGACTACCATTTATGGCATAGATTTTTGCATGTTTTGGTTTAAAAAACGTGATGAAATTCTGTATTTTTCCTTATGTTTTCAGCTTTGTCTATATGATATATTCACAGCATCTTCATCTCTGCACATTATCTATTTGTGTGTGTGTGTGTGTGTGTGTGTGTGTGTGTGTGTGTGTGTGTGTGTGTGTGTGTGTGTGAAATTCCTGTTATGTCTGAGTGCTCAGAATTCTCTCACTTTCTGATCATTGTCCAATTGGGTCTGTGTTTGAATTCAGAAGACTAGCACAACATACACAAGTAGGTGTAAAGCCCTTCCTTTAACCAATAAGTTATTTGCAACTGACAGCTGGTGGGAACTGGAAAATCAGTTTTTCTCAGTCGAGTGACACCAGCTACATCAACCATATTAATTAGTAGAGCTCATAGTCAGGAGCATTTTGTCAACATAAGATGAAATCTCCTTTATGAGTTTGTGTGCCAGGGGGGCTGTATTTCTTTTTTGGCTAATTTTTATTGTTAGAGAGAGAGAGAGAGAGAGAGAGAGAGAGAGAGTTATTAGAGGCATAACATTATGAGGAAATATACAAAAATTTAAAGTTGAATAAATTTCATTTCATTTAAAAATGTTTAGCATCTTTCCAGAATTGACTTGTAAATGTTCCTTGGTTGGTAAAGAAAGTCTTTATCTTGCCAAATGACAGGTCCTCTTTAAATCAAGTCTTCTTCAAATGAGACACCATTGACTGGATGTCCAGGTTCTTTAGATCAAAAACTGAATATGAGTCTTAGGGACAGGCCACCATGTGCTTAAATGATTAATGTCACATTATCCTGCTCATGCTAGTGGTGCCCAGGGCGAAAGGGAGCCTTAGGTGTATGAGAAGTTCTTCTTTCCCTCCAATTGTTATACAAAGCAGTTCCAAGTTTGGCCTACACTGATTATTTATAGACAGATCCCTCCTTGCCTTGGCCAAACTCTTCCACTGATGAATGTTGCAATCCAGTTGTGAGTGGACATGTCTTGGTACTATTCACCAGGGAATCTTAGTTTCTCCAAGCATAAGAAGAGTGATCTTACTAGCTTACCCATTTGGCGGGTGTGGTTCTCGTTTGTTTTGGAAAGAATTGACCTACTCAGTTTAAGCTCTATACCTAGGTTTTTCTGGAGAAACAGAAACAGGATAGAATTAGGATTTTGTGTAGGAAGATTTTAAATGTGTCTGGTTGACAATCAAAACTACCTTTTGGAATCCCAGCCTTGCTAAATATTACCATACTAGTTTTAATGTTCCTTTTAAATGCCTCTGCTGTTATTTTAAGAATTGATCATTATAATTAGTGTAGAAATAAATAGAAAAATGTGACTGTATTCAAGTGTTAGAATTTATAGTCTCAAGAGTAATATTGCAAATTTCTTGCCTGTGACATATATTATCTTGATAAAAATTTTGTTCTCACTGTATTTATGAAGAAGATATAAGCAATATCTGATGTATACATGTATATATGTATATATATATAGAACATATATCACCACTTCAAATTTTCTGTAGTAATTTCCTAATCTATAGTAATCAAGTGAAAGAACGCAAGCATATTTAACCTCCTAATACAAATAAGAAAATCAGTGGTTCTATGAGCATGGCACTTTAAATTTTAATTGAAATTATGATTTAAAAGCACACGTGTACAGAAGTTTTTCAAACTCATACATGATTTAAAGCATAAGAATTTGTTTCTTGGAGCTATCATGGTAGGTGTTTTTGTTAATTGTGAAGGCTTCAAGTTTAAATATTATTATTTTTTACATTTGCATTTGGGACAGAAAAGGGAGTGAAAAAGATGACAGCCTTTTCATTGTTGAGCATATATTTTTGAGAGAGGAGCAATGCTCAGCCTATGATTAAAATACTATCATTGTATTATACAATAATTTTATACCAAAAATAATACAATAAAAGCTACATGGAAAACCATATTCCAAATTCTTTTTATTATTTCCCTTTCCCTTTGCTTCTATTTTAACTTTAAGCTGTGTGTACAAATAACAATTTCATCTAAAATAAACAATATTTTTTAAAAAGAAAAGAATATTTAGCTCCTATTTCAAAACAACAGCTGTTAAGTATATTTTCTGTGAAATCTAAAATTGATTTACCTTTTTGTGTACCACATTTTATGCTGAAGTGAATATTGGGAAGACATCCTCACAAGATTGTTTCCTTAGAACTACTCCAAATTCTTCTGCATCTCAGCCTCAACTGAAACAGTTTCTGATCCTCATTGGCAATGCAGTATGTGTGTGTGTCGTCTTCACAAGTGACATAATTTATAGAAGATGGAGAAGCAATTAATAGTATATGAGTAATCAGGACAAAGTTAATTTTGTGGTAGGGCAGTAAAACTGATTAGCAAAGATGCAACTCTGACACTTTTAAATAAAAGATAATAATAAAAGTTTCAGAGATTGTGATTCTGTGTTGACATGCTCACCTGCCGCTTCCCGCTTAGTCGAGCCTTTCACTACTGCCTCAGACACAATCATTTAACACTCGGAGCTGACTCTTTCTTAATGACACCATCCTTTGAGCCATACACTAATAGATCATGGGCTGATGATGTTCATTAATGATGAATCACACTAATGCATCACTTTCTCTGTCACACAGGTGTTTTATCAGATTAATTTCATCGGAGCAATGACCTGTGATGATGATGCATGGCTTAAGGATAATGCAATTCGCAAAGAAATGAAATTTGGAATTAAAACCATTTTAGGCGCTTTGGAGCTCTATTGAAAAACTTTATGGAAACAACAAGTGTGAATGCAGCATGTATTAATATGTCATGCAGATATTCTATTATTAATACTTAGGAGAGCATCTCATGTTTGTACTGAAATTGTGTCTTAAAAAACCCACACATAATAATACTAAGATAATAATAAATCTTCTAAATTTATAAATGTATAAACATATTTTAAATCTAGGATCAAAAGTATTAAACTATATATAATGCATATATATATACATATACTTTTAATTACAATCTGATAAATCCAATAATTGACTTTAGTTATTTGTTATTTCTTAAATAGATATTGAGCAAATTATATATCTTACTCTTTATATATTTTAAAAGAAAAATTACTTGGATAATTGAATTGTGTTGATTAAAAGTGATTTTTGCAATTTCACACATACACACACACACACACACACACACACACACACAGACAGACAGAGAGAGAAAGGGAGAGAGAGATTAATAGAGCTAGTAGATATAATAAGAAAATCTGTGAAAATGATATTTGATTTCAGTATATATAAATAGAAATTTAAAGATACTATTTGAATTGAATTTTAATTAGACCATTTCATGGTGATAATGAAAATGTTAACTATAGCTTATTATTTCAATTATAATGTTGAATCTCAATTAGTATTCCATTAAATTTCCTTTATGTGATTATTATCTACATGATAATAAAGACATCATTAATAGTATATTTAATCATATATTTTGCAGCTTCTTTTATAAAATTTGTCTTTCTTTTCTTTAAGTTATTACAAGATATGTACCATCAGTTAAACCTACCCTTTCCTAGTGCAATTTATATAAATTTATAATATTCTTACCTTCGAAAATAATTGATTTTGGTGAATAGTGGCACATTCCTACAAATTAAAGTAAATATTCTTCTTAGCTGGAGTTGCTTTGCTATGTGTAATGCATGTACTGGAAATGAAAAGGAGAGCCTCATGACACAAAACCATCGATGGAGATTAGTTTCTCTCAGATCTTGACAGTAATGAGAACCAAGTGCCATGTGTATGTTGGTGATACAATGTTGTCTCCTTCCAGTGTGAACTAAAGAACTGCTGGAAAATAGATTTATAAGGATATTTACCTTTTGGAATGCATAGAGAAAGATAGAGAAGTGAACAGATGTTTAGCAGTATGTGGACTCCCAAGAATTAGTGACTGTCTCAAAATTTTACTCCGTGATTCAGAAAGACATGATTAGAAAATTGACTAAGAAAAGCGTGATAGATGTATTGATTGTGTAAGGAGGATAAAAGTTAGCTATTGTTTTTCCTCATTACTTACCTATGGGAAAAGGACAAGTGCTCAAAATTCTCACCCTGATCAATCAATGTTGAATTGAGCACTGGAGCCTATAAACAGAGTCATTAGTGTGACAATAATGTTGGCCAAACATCAGTTAACGGAGTAAGTTACCATCAAAAGTACTTTAAATATTCTAGAATATTCTGTCTCCAATAAGTGAGAATACCAGTTTCTTAGTTTGTGCTGAGCATTTTGAGTCAAGTGGCACATATTAGGATTGTTATACTACTAAGGTTGTTTTTCTCCTGATTCAGAGAAAATTTGTTAGTTGTAAAAGCTCTCTGCAGGAACTAACAAATGAGACTGCATGGCTGTAACCTCAGACCAAACTCCAGATACAGGGCACACTCATTCCAGGTTGAGAGAAAGTCAGAGATTTAGTCACAGAAAACACATAACTGAAAAGGTGATATATGCATTTTCATGCATGATTACATATTCTCTTACATTATAAAAAAGTAAAGAAGGAAGGAACTTGGAGTAGGAAGACACCCAAATTAACAGCATTTACTCAAGAAGGCTAGAGAGAAGAAAGAGATCACTGACAGCCCTAATAAATCATATCCTTGAGAAACCTTAAATTATGTGTTAAATAAAGTTGTTGTATAATATTTGATCACACTTGAACCCCAACTTTCTGTTTTATATTGACAAAAACTTGCTGTTTCTAGTAGTGGTGTGGCTTAACCCTTAGTAAACACCATTAATCCCAAACAATGAAGGTAAAATTTAGTTTGAAGAAGGGAGAACCCACGTTTTAAAGTGATGTTTAATTGAATGGCAAAGGGATGAATTGGAAAGATTTGACAGAATAAGATATGCCCAACTATCTTGAGAAGACAGAGAAAGAGAATGCTACTTAAGAGACAGCGGGGCAGAAAAAGTTCAAAAAATAAGTTAGTTTTACCAAGAGAGTAGTACAGAGACAGGTTGAAGAGAAAACAAGCTAGACATAGTTAAAGACAGAATAAGCCCAGAAAATGAACAGGAAACAGATTAGAAAAGATTGCTAGAGTGAGCTTGAGGTCAAGCAAAGCAATTCAGAAGTAGAAAGAGGGAAGTCAGATTGAATCAGTCAGTGCTGAGAGGATTTTGAACCAGAAGATCTACACTGAATTTCCAGTAATAATTTAAAGGAAATAGAAAGGGTTAGCTTATTCTCCAGTAAGCTTATTACTTAGCAGACACAGGCGTTAAGCTTCGATGACAACAATTACAACAGGAGCATAAAAGTAACTGCCTTTTGAAGGGCAGTCATGATAGGTCCCTTCCTGTGAGCGCCTCATAGCCTCAGTAATGGCGTCAGTGTTGGGGCCTCCCCTTGAGCTGGATCCCAAGTTGGAACTTGGGACTGTTGCTGGAATATCTTTCCTCAGGCTCCTCTCCATTTCCACCCCTTCATTTCTTTCAGACAGGAAGAATTATGTGTCAGTTTTGACTCTAAGATAGCAACCCCATCCCTCACTTGATGGCCTGTCTTTCTTCTGGAGGTAGACTCAAAAAGTTCCCTTTCCCCACCCTAGGGCATTTCGTCTAAGGTTATCCCACTTTGAATCCTGAGAGTTGCTCACTTCCCAGGTCTCTGATACATTCTGAAGGGTTCTCTAAACCTCCTTCCTCCTGAGGTTGCCTCAGGTCTTCAGTCCTTTCCCCCCCACCCAGTACCAAATCATGCTCCCTTGTCCCCCTATCCCTATCTCCTTTCCCTCCCCTGTCCCTCCCTCCCTGCTTGTAGTTGCTTTCTTCTCCCTCCCAAGTGGGACTGAGGCATCCTCAATTGGGTCCTTCAGCTTGGTGATCTTTTGAGTTCTGTGGATTGTATCTGTTCCGCATTCTGTCTCTCCGCCTTCCTTCCTTCCTTCCTTCCTTTCTTTTTTTCCTTCCTTCCTTCCTTCCTTCCTTTCTTTTTTTTTTCCTTCCTTTTCCTTCCTTCCTTCCTTCCTTCCTTCTTTTTTCTTTCTTTTCTTTTCTTTCTTTCTTATCTTTCTTTTCTTTTCTTCTTATCACTATTAGTGATAACATACCCTGCATGTCCTTTTGAGTTTGAATAACCTCATTCAGGATGATATTTTCTAGTTCTATCAATTTGCCTGCAAAACTCATGATGTCCCCATTCTTTTCTTTTTGGATATTTTAATTTATATTTTAAATGTTATTCCCTTTCCTAGTTTCCCATCCATAAGCCCCCTATCCTATCCCCATCCCCCTTCTTTAATAAGGGTATTCCCCCTCCCCAATCACCCCCTTCTGCCTCCCCACCTTGACATTCCCCTGCACTGGGGGGGGGGTCCAGCTTGGCAGGACCAAGGGATTCTCCTCCCATTGGTGCTCAACAAGACAATCCACCATTACATATGCAGCTGGAGCCATGTGTACTCTTTGGGTAGTGGTTTACTGGGAGCTCTAGTTGGTTGGTATTGTTGTTCTTATAGAGTTACAAGCCCCTTCAGCTCCTTCAATCCTTTCTCTAACTCCTCCAATGGAGACCTAGTTCTCAGTTCAATGGTTTGCTCCTAGCATTTTCCTCTGTATTTGTCATGCTCTAGCTGAGCCTCTCAGGAGATGGCTATATCAGGCTCCTCTCAACATGCAATTCTTGGTTTCATCAATATTATCTAGGTTGGGTGGCTATATATATATGGGCTGGATCCCCAAATGGGGCAGGCTCCGAATGGCCATTCCTTCAGTCTCTGCTCCAAACTTTGTCTCCATACCCCCTCCTATGAATACTTTTTGTTCCCCCTTTTAAGAAGGACATAAGCATCCACACTTTGGCAGTCCTTCTTGAGCTTCATGTGGTCTGTGGATTGTATCTTTGGTAATCTGAGCTTTTGGGCTAATATCCACTTATCAATGAGTGCATACCATGTGTATTCTTTTGTGATTGGGTTACCTTACTCAGAATATTTTCTAGTTCCATCCATTTGCCTGTGAATTTCATGAAGTCATTGATTTTGATAGCTGAGTAGTACTCCATTGTGTACATGAACCACATTTTCTGTATCCATTCCTCTGTTGAAGGGCATCTGGGTTCTTTCCAGCTTCTGGTTATTACAAAATAAGGCTGCTATGAACATAGAGGAGCATGTGTCCTTGTTATATGTTGGAGCATCATTTGGGTATATGCCCAGGTGTAGTTTAGCTGGGTCCTTAGGTAGTACAATGTCCAATTTTCTAAGGAACCTCCAGACTGATTTCCAGAGTGGTTGTACCAGCTTGCGGTCCGGCCAACAGAAGAAGAGTGTTCCTCTTTCTCCACATCCTCACCAGAATCTGTTGTCACCTGAGTTTTTGATCTTAGACTAGTGTTAGGTGGAATCTCAGGGTCGGTTTGACTTGCATTTCTCAGGTCACTAAAGCTTTGAACATTTCTTTAGGTGCTTCTCAGGCATTTGAGCTTTCCTTGTTATGAATTCTCAGTTTAGTTCTATATGACATTTTTTGATTGGGTTGTTTTGTTTTTTTGGTGGTTAGCTTCTTTAGCTATTTATATATTTTGGATATTAACCTTCTATCACACTTGATGTTAGTGAAGATGTTTTTCCAATCTGTAGGTGGCTGATTTGCCTTATTGACTATGTCCTTTGACTTATTGAAGTTATACAGTTTCATGAAGTCCATTTATCAATTCTTGATATTAAAGAATGAGCCATTGGAGTTCTATTTAGGAAATTTCCCCCTGTGCCAATGAGTTTAAGGCTTTTTCCATTTTTTTCTTCTATTAGATTCAGTGTATCTCATTTATTTGTTTAGGTCCTTCATTTCTGTTGACATGAGCTTTGTGCAAGGTGACAAATATGGGTCTCTTTTCATTTTTCTACATACAGAGAGCAAGTTAAACCAACACCATTTATTGAAGATGCTTTCCTTTTTCCATTACGTATTTTTGGCTTCTTTGTCAAAGATCAAGTGCACATAAGTGTGTGGTTTTTTCCTGTTTATTCAATTCTATTCCTTTGATCAACTTGTCTGTCTCTGTACCAATACCATGCAGTTTTTATCACTATTTAGTACTATTGTTCTGTAACACAGCTTGAGGTCAGGGATGGTGATTTTCCCAGCCATTCTTTTATTATTAAGAATTGTTTTTGCCGGGTTGGGGATTTAGCTCAGTGGTAGAGCCCTTGCCTAGGAAGCGCAAGGCCCTAGGTTCGGTCCCCAGCTCGAAAAAAAGAACCAAAAAAAAAAAAAAAAGAATTGTTTTTGCTATTCTGGATTTTTTTTTTTTGCCTTTGCAGACGAATTTAAGAATTGCTCTTTCCATGCATTTGAAGATTTTTGCTGGGATTTTGATGGAGATTGAATTGAATCTGTAGCTTGCTTTTGGTAAAATGGCCCCTTTTACTCTGTTAATTCTGCCAATCCATGAGCACGGGGGATCTCTCCATTTTCTGAGTTCTTCCATTCCTTTCTTGAGAGATTTGAAGTTTTATCATACGGATCTTTCACTTGTTTGGTTAGAGTTACCTCAAGATATGTTATATTATCTGTAGCTATTGCAAAGACAGTCGTTTCTCTAATTTCTCTCTCTGCCTGTTTATCATTTGTATAAAGGGAAGGATATTGATTTATTTGAGTTAATTTTATATCCACCTCTTTGCCGAAGTTGTTTCTTAGCTAAAGAATTTTCTGGTAGAATTTCTGGGGTTGCTTATGCATACTATTACACCATCTGAAAATAGTGATACATCTAATTATTCTTTGCCAATTTGTATTCCCTTTATCTCTTTTTATTTTCTTATTGTTCTATCTAGCACTTTGAGTACTATATTGAATAGATATGGGGAGAGTGGGTATTCTTGCCTTGTCTCTGCTTTTAGTGGGATTGCTTCAAGTGTCTCGCCATTTAATTTGATATTGGCTGTTGGCTTGCAGTAAATTGGTTTAGGACTGGACCTTTAATTCCCGAATTCTCCTATATTTTTAGCATGAAGTGATGCTGTATTTTGTCAAATTTTTTCTTTGCGTCTATGATGATGATCATGTGATCATCGTTCTTCTTTGAGTTTGTTTATATGGTGGATTATGTTAATGAATTTTCATATATTGAACCAACCTTGCTTCCCTGGGATGAAGCCTAGTTGATCATGGTGAATTCAGTTTGGAATAATTTTATTGAGTGTTTTGCATAGTATTCATAAGAAAGATTGGTCTGAAGTTCTCTTTTTTGGTAGGGTCCTTGGGTGATTTAAGTATTAGAGTAATTGTGGATTCATAGAGTGAATTAGGTACTCTTCTTTCTGTTTTTATTTTATGGAATAATTTGAGGAATATTGGAATCAGATCTTCTTTGAAAGTCTGGAAAAATTATGAACTAAATATATCTGGCCCTGGGTTTTTTTGGTTGGGAGGTTTTTAATGACTTCTATTTCCTTATGGGATATGGGCCTATTTAGAAAGTTTACCTGCTCTTGATTTAACTTTGATATATTGTATCTGTCTAGAAAACCACCCATTTCATCTAGATCTTCCAGTTTTGTTGAGTCTAGGCTTTTGTAGTAGGATCTGATGATATTTTGAATTTCCTCTGTTTTTGTTGTTCTGTTTCTCTTTTCATTTCTGATTTTGTTCATTTGGATACTGTCTCTGGGCCCTTTAGTTAGTTTTGCTAGGGGTTTTTCTATCTTCTTGTTTCTCTCAAAGAACCAGCTTTTTGTTTTATATTGTTCTCTTTGTTTCTATTTTGTTGATTTCAGCCCTGAGTTTGACTATTTACTGCTGTTTACTTTTCTTGTTCTAGAGATCTCAGGGGTACTGTTAAGTTGCTAGTGTAAGATCTCTACAGTTTTTATTTTTTACCAGTGCACTTAGTGCTATGAATTTTCCTTTTAGCCCTGCTATCATTGTGTACTATAAGTTTGAGTGTGATGTGTCAACCTTTTCATAAATTTCAGGAACTTTTTAATTTCTTTCTTTATTTCAACCATGACCAAATTATTATTGATTAGAGAGTTGTTCCGTTTCCACATGTATGTGGGTTTTCTGTTGCTATTATTACAGACCACCTTTAGGCCATGGTGGCCTGATAGGATTATTTCAATCTTCTTGTATAGCTTTACAATTGCTTTGTGTCCTACTATATGGTCAATTTTGATGAAGGTACCATGAGGTGCTGAAAAGAAGGCATATTCTTCTGTTTTAAGGTGAAATGTTCCGTAGATATCTGTTAAATCCATTTGATTAATAACCTCTATTAGTTTCAGTATGTCTGTTTAGTTTCTGTTTCAATGACCTGTCCATGAGAGAGAGTGTGTGGTGTAGGATTCTCCCAGTATTATTGAAAGAGGTTCAGTGTGAGTTTTGAGCTTTTGTAAAATTTCTTTAATGAATGTGGGTGCATTTGGGGCATAGATGTGCACTATTAAGACTTTCCCTCGGTGGGTTTTCCCTTTGATTAATATAAAATGTCCTTCCTCATCACGATGGAAAAATTTTGGTTGAAAGTCTGTTTTATTGGATATTAGGATGACAACTCCAGCTTGTTTCTTGGGACCATTTGCTTGGAAAATTTTTTCCATCCTTTTACTCTGAGATAGTGTCTGTCTTTCTTATTGAGGCACGTTTCTTCTATGCAGCAAAATGTTAGATCTTGTTTGTATATCTAATCCGTTAGCTTATGTATTTTTATAGGTGAGTTGAGTCCATTAATATTGAGATACAGTGAAGTCAGATGACTGGTGGTTCCTGTTACATTTGTTCTTGTAGGTAGCTTGATGTGCTTGTGGTTCTCTGCTTTTGACTTTGTTGAGAGATGCTTGATATCTTGTCTTTTCTTTGGTAGAGGTATCTTCCCTGTATTGGGGTTTTCCTTCCAGGATCTTCTGTAGGGCTGAATTGGTAGAGAGATACTGTTTGAATTTGTTTTTGTCCTGGAATATTTTGGTTCCTCCATCTATGTTGATTGAGAGTTTTGCTGGGTATATAGCCTGAGCTGGCATTTGTGTTCTCTTAGAGTCTGCATGACCTCTTACCAGGCTCTTCTGGCTTTCATAGTCTCTGTTAAGAAGTCTGGTGTAATTCTGATAGGTCTGCCTTTGTATGTTACTTGGCCCTTTTCCCTTCTTCCCTTTCTTTGTTCTGTGGGATTTGTGTTTTACTATGTGATGTGTGGATTGTCTTTTCTGGCCTCATTTGTTTGGTGTTCTGTAGGCTTCTTGTACCTTTATGGCCATCTTTTTCTGTAGGATGATGTCATGCAGGTGAAGGCAGATACAAGATAGAACAAAGTCTTTCACTGGACAAGAAGGAAGGATGGGTGGGAGAAAAGTTTTAGAGAGGAGGAGCAGGGAAAGAGGGAGGAGCATCAGAGGGAACATGGAGGTGGATGTTAAGATTCCTCTCTGAACATTTACAGGTTGTTATGAATATTCTTAAGGGATGGATGTATACAGGGCTTTGTATGTCTAGGTGGGCAATTATATATTATCAATTGGATCAAAGGTTATTGTGCTATGTGTTCTTTCATGTGGCAACTTAATAGAATTCAAGAGAGAGTGTGGAGGCTGGACACTGGACCACCACAGATTTGGTATGTGTATGTCTGGCATGATGGCAACCTGCCTTGGGAACTAGACAGGTAGAGAGATTGTTGCCAGGCTCAGAGAGTAGCCATCAGCAGCATTATATGGGATTGAGCAAAGCAGGTGAGAGGCTTTGCTGACTGAGATGATATCTAGTAGATGTCCTTGGGCACTATGGTGCTGGGTCTAGTGCAGGGTGAAAGACAGGATTTTTTTTTTTTTTATAATTTTGCAGCAACATCTTTCTTTAGGTTGGACAACTTTTCTTATATGATTTTGTTGAAGACATTTTCAGGTCTTAGAGTTGGGAATCTTCATTCTCTATTCCAATTATTCTTAGATTTGGTCTTTTCATTGTACCCTGAATTTTTTAGATGTTTAGGGTTAGGAGCGTTTTGTATTTTGAATTTTCTTTGACCATTGTGTCAATCTTTTCTACAGTATTTTCTATACCTGAATTCTCTCTTCTATTCCTTGTATTTCATTGAAGATACTTACATCTGTAATTCATCACCTCTTTCCTAGGTTTTCCATTTCCAAGTTTGCCTCCATTTGTGTTTTCTTTATTGTTTCTACTTCCATTTTTAGGTCTTCGACCACTTTATGCAAGTCCTTCACCTGTTTTATTGTGTTTTCCTGTATTTTTAAGGGATTTATTTGTATTCTCTTTAAGGGCTTCTACCAATTTACTTATGATTTATTTACTTCTTTCAGTGAGCTATTTATATCCTCCTTAAATGACTCTATTATCTTTATGAGATAGGATTTTAGGTCAGCCTCCTGATTTTTAGGTATGTTGATGTATTCAGGGCTTGCTGTGGGAGCACTGAATTTTGATGATGGCTGTGTATGTTGGCTTCTGTTGCTTCTGTTCTTGAGCTTGCCTCTTACCATCTGGTTACTCCTAGTGTTTGCTGGTCTGGGTGACTCTGTCTGGAGTCTACTTCTTTTGTCCTTGGTTTGCAACAGGTCTCCTGGTAGGGCTTTTGCCCTTGCTTCAGTAGATCTCCTGGGAGGCCTTCAGACTGTTGGTTCTTCAGAGGAGCAGTCAAACTCTTGTCCTGTATGAAGCTGTTCTACAAGGGGTAGGGGGGTCACTAGATCTGGTTTCTGTTTTCTTGTGTGCAGACACACTCCAGTGAGGCTTTCAAGCTATTTGGGTCTGTTGCCCTGCATGATTCAGACCTCCTGGGAAATCTTCAGACTGTGATGTCAATTGCCTAGTTGCCCTGTGTACAGAGGAACTTCTGGGATGCCTTCAAGCTGTGGTATCCTGGGTACAGTAGAACTCCTGGGATGTCTTTGATTGCGGTGTTAGATGCCCTGGGTACAGCAGACCTCCTGGGATGACTCAGGATGTTGTATCAAATATTCTGAGTGCAGTGGGTCCTCTGTTATGCCTCAGGATATAGCCTATTCCAGGGAGCAGACTGACTAGCATTCTGTCCCAGCAGAACGGAACAGGTGGAAGAGGATTGGTATTCAGTGGGCAGGGACTTTGAGAGCTGTTTGAGAGCTCTTCCAGGGAGCAGACTAGGTAGCAATCTGTCCCTGCAGAAAGGATAAGTTAATTTTTTTTTAAATCTGGAACAAGTAACAACTTTGAAGCAACAGTCATATTGGCATCCAAAGGTTTCCTCTGGTCATTACATCCTACAAGTTGTTTTGAGTTCACATATCTAAAAAGTACATGTTCCCACACTACCTTTACTTTCAAATTTCTTAACAAACACTTTTGCATTTTCTATAAGTAACAGTCAAAAATTCATTTTGAGATTAAGGATACATATCTAAGAATCTGCTTGTTTTTCTTTGAGTATCATACATCTGATGATCTCGATGGAATAAGAATAGCATGTTAAAGAATGACCTGGAGCAGCATCTTAAAACTACCAATGTCTAAATATATGATATATTGTTTATTATTAAGATTTATTAGTGCTATCTGAATACCTATGAAATAAGTTCTAGGAATGCTTATGAAAATTTCTTATCCAACTTCATCAGAATTGTATTACGTATAACTTAGGATATTTGCAGTTGCTTCTACTGTTGTTTCATACACCAAAACTATCTCAATGTGTAGAGGCTTTTGTTCTCAGTGCTGAAATAATTTCTCATATGAAAAGAGTAAAGGATCACCGGTATTGACTATATGAATGGGTCTTGTGCCCCTAGAATTCCTTATCTTAGTTACTATAAGCTGTGTGGGAAGGGGAGAATGGTTTAAATGTACTAGGAATGTTGGAGTGTGTTGCTGAAATTTCTTCTAGTTCAACTTTGCATATAGCTGAGAACACAGTAGAAATTGTAACAGGCCTGCATAAGTCGAGAGAAGGGGAAAGAGTGTTCATAATATTTGGGAAGGAAGACTTAGGCTGCTATACCACTTAAATACCCTGGAGTAAAAATATATAGGCCAAGAGTCAAGAGAAATCTGGAACAATTGGTAGAAAAAGTAAAAACAAAAATTAATGAACAGCAATCATTTTTTAGTGCTATTCATTGCTCCTAGAAATAAAATTGTTCATTGTTTGTCTACTATTGATTTTCTTCCACCAATAATAGTATAGAAGGAAGCTTTATGACTGTCTATTTTCTACACTCAAAATTAACAAATATTATAAAATCTGAGGCCCTACAGTTAAATAATTTGTTGGAAATTTATCGGAAAGCTTAAAAGAAAAAAATATTAATGGGTATTTGGTTTGCTGCTTTGAACTTGTAAAAGTTTTACTACTTTAATTTTCATAGTTTATGGAAATCAGCTTATGAGTTATGAATCTATAATTATGACTCAATAGCGCAAAATGTAGAACCTAGTCACTAAATTCTAGGAAATTCAAGGCCTAAGACAAATATTTTTGTTTATATTTATATCTTATGTTTTCCCAAATTAGGTTAATACTGACATCTGTTTTAAAGCTCCAGCAAGAGCGAAGCCTTCAACATTCCTTGCTATATCTGGTATTTGTTTCTCCCTTTTTTGAATTCTACAAAATCCTCAATGTGTTTCCCTGGAATTGTATAACAAGTAAATTATGTTGTTTCTATCTATTGATATTTATGGGAGGATATTAGCAACCCCTTTTCAAAGTATTATTTTTATATTTATTATATGTATATGATATTGAGGTTCAGCCTAGTAATGTTAAGTTCTATTTCCCTGAATTTCATAGTTTTATGACACCCAGAAATTTGCATGATTTATATATTTGCCTTACATATAAATTTGTCTTATCTCTTAGACCTTTGTATGGTCATTTATATTAGTTTATTTTCCCTTAGGATCTCCTTATTACCCAGTTTCTTTGGGTCTAAGGATTGCATTAAGGTTATCTTGCACTTTATGTCTAATGTCAAGTTTACTGTAATGCATACCATATGTGTATTTCTTGCTCTGGGTTACCTCAGTCAGGATGATAGCCTCAGGTTCTACCCATTTGCCTGCAAAATTCATGATGTCTTCGTTTTTAAAGCTCAATGATATTCTATTGTGAAGATGTACCACATGTTTATCCATTCTTCAGTTGAGGAACATTTAGCTTATTTCCCATTTCTGACTATTACGGATAAAGATATTATGAATATAGTTGAGCAAGTTTATTTTTGAAATATTGGAACATTTTTGGGGTATTTGACCAGGACTAGTATAGCTGGGTCTTGAGGCAAAACTATTCCCAATTTTTTGAGAATTTGCTAAATTGATTTCCAAAGAAGTTGTAAAGTTTGTACTCATACCAGGAATGAAGGAAAGTTCCCTTGTTCACATCCTTGTCAGCATGTGCTATCACATCGGTTTTTGAACTTAGTCCTTCTTCTATTTTTGGATATTTTGTTTATTTACAGTTCAAATGTTATTCCTTTCTCAGTTTCCCTTCTGGAAACTCCCTATGCCACCTCCCTTCCCCTGCTTCTATGAGGGTGCTCCCTCACTCACCCACCCATCCACCCACTCCCACCTCCCTGCCCTGGCATTTCCCTACACTGGGACAACAACTTAGACATTCTCATGGATATAAGATGGAATCTCAGGGTCTTGATTTGCATTTCGAGCAGAATGACCTTGGAACAGGAGAAAGCATCCTGAATGAACATCAGTGGCTTAGGCTCTAAGATTGACATATGGGACTTTATGAAACTGCAAAGCTTCTATAAGGCAGAGGGTACTATCAATAGGACAAAGAGACAGGTTACAGACTGGAAAAAATTCTTCACAAAACACTGTATCTGATGAGGGATTGATATCTGAAATAAAGAACTCAAATAGGTAGAATAAAACAAATGACCCAATTAAAATATGGAGAAGACAGCTAAAAAGAGAATTGTCACAGAGGAATCTCAAATGGCTGAGAAGCACTTAAAAATTATCATAGTCCTTACTCATCAGGGAAATGCAAATTAATTACTGAATTTTTGGTGAATTTGGGAACTCTGTATTATATCTCACTATACACAGTGCATATAGTATTTAGGATAAATAAATGGTACTAGAGTAAAATATTTTGGAGATATGGGAAAGTAAGTAGAATGAAATAGAAAGAATAGAATGGCATTAAAATACAGGATAAGCATCTTCATCAATAACAACAAGAAAAATAGCTTAATACAATGTACCATATAACATGTGCTTGATTATTATATATGTAGAATTATAAATATCTTCCTTTTACATATTTTTAAAAAATGCATTTCCATTGACAAAAAAATTTAATTAAGCTAATAAGGAGAACCTAGATGGGCCCTTAAATAGTTTTAGGTGAGAATTGAACTTCTACAAGATCGTCCATGTGAGGCACATTTTAGAACTCTAATTGCCTGACTTTCCATGTGGTACAGGGTTCCAAGGTGTTAATGACAATCCAAGTGATGTAGTAGGTCATAAACAAGTTTCCACAATTTATCAGGAGACTCTGGTAAACAATCTGAAGGCATTGCTCACTGTGGATTCAAGGTTGTAAACTTACTGACATACTAGGAGAGGATTATACCCTAATATCTTGATAAAAGAGCATGGAAGTTTGCATCATGAACTTCCCATCCTTTAGCCTATGGATGTTCTTCATATTAAAACTCTAATCCTAAATATATTGCTTTTATGGGTTCTGAGACTTGCATTCTCAATGCTTCATACCTTAATGGTTGGTATGTGAATTCTGGGAGTTAAAGGCACTCAACAAAAACTACAGGAGTCTCCTGTCTGTATTATATCATAACATCCCAGATGTGTTCTGAAATAGGATAATTGCAGAGTATATTATGTATCTCACTGATTGATATATGTACTCGTATTTTAACGGTGGATACACAATTTTGTAAACTTCTCGGGCAGTAAATGAAGCATGAGGTAGCTAATAAATATAAATTTTAGTCAACCATTTCCTTTAGCAGTTTAGACTACAACCTTCTAGAGTCTATCTCCCTAAGATTTTAAAACATCTCATCGCAACATCAGGTTAAAGGACAGCAAAAGTAGTGAGAAATAAGTGTAGTGTCAAGTAACATACCATAGGATATTTTAACAGCTCTATGCAATTGAAAGAAACAGTTTCATCTTGAATGCACATTAAGAAGCACAAAACAAGATATCTAAACGCACAACAAAATGTTAATGACAGAGAATTTCTTCAATGAGGTTCTTCTGTCAGGATAGATCTAGAAGGAAACCAACCATTTTAGGTTATGTGTTCTTAATAATTACTCTCCAAATTGTCAAGTGATATATTGAGAAGAAATATTTATCATATAATTTTATTCTTAAACATATTAGCAGAATTACATTGATTAACTGACAAAAATGACGTGATATTTATATAACCACTCGCATGGTATCAGTGTTGTTTTGCATGACAAAGAGGATGATGTGTAACCACTAGGAAATGTATCATGTCAACATGGAAATGAATAGTTCTCTCTGTCTGTCAGTCCATTAGCCAATCACTCTTAACTAGGCATTATGCTGACAATCTAGAACAATAAGCCTTGGTAAAGAATACATAAAATTAGTGTTCCCAAATCATTGCTTCTTTCTATATTGTAATTTAACTGTTTTACATACATATATATTTGAAATTAATCAGTAATGATTTGAACCATGAAATATTATAATACCTTCTTGTTAGCACCTGTTTTGGGGATCTATATTGTTCTATGGCTAAAGAATGCTATATTTTCATATTTATTTTTCATTTTTTATTTAAAATTTACAATATCTGTATTTATATATATTTGTTTATTATATTATATTTTGAGACATGGACTCAAACTTCAGACCACACTGGTCTTGAACTCTCTTTGTAGTTTAAATTCGAGTTATCTTCTTTCTTCATTTTTCTGATTCAGCTAGACTTATGAGCCAACAGCCCAGGCTTGATTTTATGAATATTATATTTTTATCTTTATTAAACCAATTAAAAGGAGATATACACACAAATATGATAAATCAAAAAAATCTCACCATAAGCTAATGCCAACCATAAAGTGTACTCTTTATTATTCAGGTACTGTGCTTAAGAAATGGAAAACAACAATAAATTTTTGACTCCTCTGTCATCATTGATTTAACTGGCTAAAATACAACACTCCTATATTTTGGTTTTATTCTATGTCACAAAGCCAAGGAATTACCCATATTTTAACTTTTTCATTGTCTATAACTTATATTTTAAGCCGCTGCACATATTTTCCTATCATTTATACAGCCAGCAAGAATTGTACATCAGGGAATAACTGTTAACTGTCAGATCCCACTGTATTTCCAATCATATTCCATCAATGACACGTGTTTTACATTGTTAAGACATCCGGTCTGAAAAACAAAACTCTAAAACGGAATGGAAAAAGCCCATTCTTTCAGATAGTGTGAATTATTCATGAACACAGCACCTTGTCTGCACTTAGAATGTAATCAAAGTATAAATGATGCATGCTCGTGTCGCTTCTAAATGCTGCCCCAGTTGTTTCTAAGTTATGCATAAGACTCACTATCCCATAAAATGCAGAAACGTTCACGACCATGTCAAACAGTTCTTCCTATTCTATTAATTAAAATATTTTTATTTGTAGTTTTAAATTCATCTGTCAAAATATTTATTAAGGATTCTTCCTTTCATCTCGAATAAAACTCATCATGCTATTTAGTGTAATTAATGGATTGTTCTGTATTCTGTCTTTACACAGCCTTTAAAAATAAGTTCAAAATACTAAAAAGAAACAAAATACTTAGTTTTCTTTATAGAGCTCACTGAAGGGAAGGTATGGATCCTTCAATTTCTTTATTTAGAAAATATAAATGTTGGTATATTCTTTTAAATTTGCAAGTTTTCATAAGCTGTCTTGAAATTTCTCTTTAAGTTAATGGTCACCCAAAAGAAAATGTTTTTCTATTTTACTACATCTTGCACCGAGAATAAAACAGAGAGATCCATTGCTTTCATCTCATTAATGCTTTAATTTTTTTATAAATTCATTCTGCAAATGGTCTTTAGGGTAAGTTATGTATATAAGACTATTACATAGTAAAACTCAAAGTAGGTTTCGTAAATATGAGAAGAAAATCGACTTTCTCATTCTATAATTGATGATAAAAGGGGGATTTGACACCGAAATAGAGGAAATGGAATGTTTACGTCCTGCAATACAATTTAGGTTGCCTTTGCTTGTGTGCACATATGTATGAGTGTCCAACTGCATAGATGCACATATGAAGAGCTAGGTAGATTCTGAGTTCAGTATTAAGCTAATAGAGAAATGGATGCCAAAAATAAGTTTCTTCCTGAGTTATTGAGAATGCAATTGGTTTATTATTTCAATGTTAATTAGTTTTTCTTATATATGTTGATAGACACTGGATATGTCATGAAAATACATACTATTTTTTCATCTTTATTAAATTGGGTATTTCTTATTTACATTTCAATTGTTATTACCTTTGCCAGTTTCCAGGCCAACATCCCCCTATCTCCTCCCCCTTCCCTTGTATATGGGTGTTCCCCTCCCCATCCTCCCACCTCCCTCCAAGAATCCCATTCACTAGTGGAGTCCAGCCTTGGCAGGACCAAGGGCTTCCCCTTCCACTGGTGCCCTTACTATTCATTGCTACCTATAAGGTTGGAACCCAGGGTCAGTCCATGTATAGTCTTTAGGTAGTGGCTTAGTCCCTGGAAGCTCTGCTTGGTTGGCATTGTTGTTCCTATGGGGTCTCAAGCCCCTTCAGCTCTTTCAGTCCTTTCTCTGATTCCTTCAACGGGGGTCCTTTTCTCAGTTCAGTGGTTTGCTGCTGGCATTTGCCTATATATTTGCCATACATACTATTCTTAAAATGAAGATTTAAGACTATATTACTTTAACAAATAAGTGGGTTGCTCATTGATATATACACCTAGGTATGTATACCCTGGCCAATCACAAATATAATGATGAAAAGTCAGTAAAAAAATTCATAAATCAATATACTTGTAACCTCAAACTCTAATAGTATATCAAGTAAAATAGCTACAAATAAAATTAAGGAAATAAAATCTGTAAAGAACATTTTAATTATTTTTCATGGAAATGAAGTCATTAAAGATATACAATTATTCAAGACAGAAAATTTAAATAGCATCAACCAACAATTCGAATGAGCACACCTTGAACAGTACAACAGATTCTTAAGGAACATGCGTTATTTGCAAATACACATGCAAATCTTACTGAAGTATCTGTAGAATTATAAAGTTTTATATTATGTAGAAATGGATGGCTGATCATACTGGAAACAAATTTAAAAAAAATACTAAAAATGTTTAAAACACACCAAGAATTGGAATTTCCCCAAATTTTATTTATTCACCTTGTGTGAATTCTATACTTGCATAACTGTCATGACACTTAGAAATCAGAAGGCAGCGTGTGGGTGCGATTTTTCTCCTATCATGTGGGCCTTGGGGTATGACTTTTCGCCTTCCCGTGCGGCAGTACCGCCCTTTACCTGCCGAGATATCTCAACAGGCTTGAATCAGCACGGTTAATATATACTTATGATAATATTGAAAAAGCACAGTACATAGCCAAATGTTATGAAATTAACTATTTTCATAAATTTAGTTCATTTGAATAGTTTGCCTCATTGTATCTCATTGTAGCTCTCATGCTATTTTCAAGGCTATCCAAAGACCTTCCTGCTATGTTGACCCCTGCTAAATAATAGCTACAAAGAATCTTTCTAAATTACCCTATCTGTGGTGGCCTCATTGCCCCATGGACGCTCATTCAGCCGTCACTTCCTAAGTAGACTTAGAGCTGGTCTCAAACTCATTCTTCAACTCGATGGGATATTTTCTCTCATGCAGCCTCACTGGTCTTAGCGTCTACTTCCCTTGTACCTAATTCTCTCTCTGCTTGCGCCTAACGTATCGTGTACATTTCTAAGCTTTCTTCCCATGAAAACCTGACAATTAGTGTCTAAACATCTCTTAACTTCCAACTTTTCCGTTCATCCACTACAGACTACAAATCTAAAAGTACACTTTACATTTCTCGGGCGTCACTTGTGCAGCGTCATAAACTGATTGGACTATCTCTTTCGTATCTCTACTTACTTTCGCTTTTGACTTGGTAACATTATGTCTCCCTTCCCATTGGATTGTAGCCACGGTAAGATATACAAATAAATGGCCGTGTTCAGCAAAAAACTCTACTGATGTTTATTCTACATTATGTTGATACATTGTAATAATTAGATAATTTTTATACTGGATATGAAAAATTATTTTTTGAGGATGGGACTATAAAAAAGTTTTAGAGTAAACAGATGGCTATCATTTAACTTTAAATTGAATTTATTATTTATAGTAGATTATTATGTAAACAGTTTTGTCTATTTACTACTATTTGTAAACCATAAATATTTATTTTAATGTAATATTTTAAAATTATTAGTAATATAAACTTAGTGAATAAGCACATCCTTAATATATAGTTTAAATTAATTAAATTATACTTGTACCTGAAACTATTAAATATACTTTAGATTACGGCCATGACTTTTATCCCTAGGCTCAATAAACTATTGTATTTTGTAAAGCACCACCAATAACACATATGGCCTCTTTCTTTAAACTTTTGACAAGCGAATATACTATAGGTAGATATTAGAAGTCGAAGTAGACTAGAAGTCATGCATACCAAAAGATTTAATACTATATCTAAATGGTGTAAGTGAATAATAATTTCACTATAGATCAAATAAATTTCAAATATTAAACAGTTCTCTAGTCTGTATATAATAAAAGTAGATGTAAATTTTAGTCTTAAATCCCAAGGTACTCAAAGTATCTTTTATGGGAAGAACACTTACAATGAAAAATATTTCTTAAATTCTAATAAAACACAGAAACTCATTCATTAGTTTCTCAAAGAGAGCTGTCAGAAATATGTTTTATTAATTCATGAATAATGAACCTGAAAATACTACCATAAAATATAAAGAAATAGAGTAATTCAATGAAGGCTTTAAAATTAAATTATAGAATATTTCAGTGAGTGGCTAATTTTTCCCTACATTAATGAACCTTCTAAATTTCAAAACATACATGCAAAGATTTTAGAGACATTAGAAGGTATAGCCAGAAAATTAATGCATAAAATGTAAAAATGATATTGTCACTCAGATACTGTAAAGATTTAGTATATTTTTATTTACTAGTGCATGCTTATATTTTAATCTTCATTTGTAAACACACATACATATATAGGGATGTATTACATATTTTATGTGTGTTCTGACATAGTCCTCAGACCAAAAATTATAAATTTAGAAATGTTGAGTCACCAAAATGTCCAACAGTGTAGACATGGAAACTGAAGAGACCATCTAGAATAGTCCGAAAAGAACCTCACTGGAGGGATGGTGACATCAACCTGCCTACAAAACTTTTGACCCAAAATGTCTCCTGTCTAAAATAAATACAAATTGCAGAGACAATAAAGGAGCAGAGACTGAAGAAATGGCCCAGCCCAACTTGGTATCCATACCTTGCATGGGCTGTTCTCCAAGAGGCTCTGCCAACTCCTGATTGAGACAGGTTTAAATACACAGAGCCAAGCATCAGATGGATTCAAGGACCCCTATGTAAGAGTCAGGGGAAGGATTGAAGAACTGAAGAGTATAGGAACCCCACAGGAAGACCAAAAGTGTCCAATAACCTGGACCCCTGGGAGCTCCCAGACACTGAGCCACCAACCACAAGTGTGCAGGGACCACCAGACATCTGTAGCAGAGGGTTGTCTTGTCATGTGTCAGTGGGAATAGATGTACCTAATCCCATAGAGACTTGTTGCCCTACAGTGGGGAGAAAAAGGGGGATACCCTCTCAGATGCAAAGCAGAGGGGCAGTAAAATTTGTTACAAAAATAAATAAAATGGTTAATTAATAAAATAAGTTCACAAAAAGCCTAGCTTTATTTTTGGAGGGGAAAAGATATGATTATTACTTTGACTATGACCATAAATAGATATATGTCTAGAATCATCCAGTTATTCAAAATACACATGAATGATTTTTATAAATCAGTCATTCCTAAATAATAGTAAAATACAATATTAGCGAAATCCCTGCATGCTTTGCTGACAGCAGAGAAATGAATCACAAGAGGCAAGAAGAAAACTTGGTGCTGCATGGCATAGTCAATAGTCAGTGCTCATTCAAACTACTAGAGTCGGACACTAGGCCACTGACCTGGAAACAATTGTCTGAATCCCATGTGCACAATAATACATTACTCTATTGCGATTCTCTTTCAAAGTACATGTGACATTTACCATGAAGCTAGTTCCTAAAGTTTAAAGTCACAGGATCTGGTGTGGTCTCTGAATAAGATAGTATAGCGATCGCCAGGTTATACATGTGACAACTCCCCTGAGAAGAAGTTCTATTGACAGAGAGTCAAAGATAAAGATAAAGGTCTAGAGATGAAGACTCTTGGGTAAATATTTGATGGATTAGGTTTAAGCCTGGCCCTTCAGATAGCAAATGTCACTATGTGTTAACAATGTCTACTGCTGGGCCCTCTAAGTGGAAAACAGGTATTGACCTAATTAGGGTTTCTATTGCTGTGACTACACACTATAATCAAAATACAAGCTGAGGAGGAAAATTTTACATGGCTTATACTCCAATATTTATGTTCATTATCAAGAGATGCTAGGACAGGTACTTAAACAGAGCAGAAACCTGGAGATAGAAGCTGACAAAGAGGCCAGGGAATGGTGCTGCTTACTGGCTTGCTCCCCATGGCTTGTTCTGCATGACTTCTTATGTAAACCATGACTATTAGCCCACAGAAGGTATCAGCCATAATGGGCTGGGCCCGACTCCAGAAATAACTAATTAGGAAGATGCCTTATAGCTGGATCTTGTGTAGACATTTTCTCAATTGAGGTTCCCTTCTTTCAGGTTAACACTAGTATGTGTATCAATTTGACCTAAGACTAGTACAACTGACCTCATGTCAACTTGACACGGAAACATATAACTATTAAACCATAATGTTGAAATTATTATTCATCCCCAAGGTCTTACATTAAAACATAAATAACTTTAAATGTTCCACAGGATTTACAAATTCAAACACATTAAAATTTCAGTCTTTTTAAAATACCCAATCTCTTAAAAAAATCTTTTAAAAGTTCACTCTTTCATGTATGAACTCCTGAAAAAAAAGTCAAAATTAAATTAAATACGTTCTTACTTCAAAAGGGAAGAACCAGGGTACATTCATAATCAAATCAAAATGAAACTAAACTCCAACTCTGTAACCATCCCAATGTCCAGTGTTTCAGATCCACTCCCAATCTGGACAACTCTAAGAGGTTTGAGCCATATATTCTCGGCTCTCTGCAGCACACACAGTCTTCTAGGCTCTGGCTCTGTGCACTGCTCATCCGCTTCTGGAATTGGTGGTGGTCTCATAGCACTGGCATCTCCAAAACTGCTGGGATCCTCTGCTGCACCTCATGATGCCTCAACTTCTCTGCAGGACCACATTAGTCCTGGGTCTTCAGTTGCTACTAATGCTGTCAAATGCTGCACGTGCACCAATGGGCTCTCCTGGATTCTCACAGTACCAAGGCTCTGTGAATTTTCTTGATCTCTTCCTGCCTTCAAAACCATTACTAGCTGGGTGACTTATACATTATCAAGTCTGGCTGATAGCATGAGGAACAACTGTGGCTGCCTCTGGAGCATAGCTTTTCAGTGCCCTCAGGAAACACTTTCCTGAAGAGATCACCTTTGTAATGCTAGTCTCTTAATTACTACTAATTTATCAGCTCTAGATAACAAATATCATTTGTTTCAGGAACTCAAATATCTCATTTCACTAGTGCTGGTTTCTTTTAATTGTTTCTGACTGTTCAACCCCATCTGACAAGAATGACAGAATATTAATTTCAAAGAATAAATGGCTTTGCTAGTCTTTAAATTTCCCTCTGAAATTTCACATGCCAGGCCCCACTCTTAACACCACTATCAGCATTTTTATCGTTCTAGCTTCTCGAGAGTATCTCACTGAGCTCCCACAACTCAATGGCTCTCCAAGCCCAAAGTTCCAAAATCTTCCCACAATCCTCCTGAAAACACGGTTTTATCTCACTTCTAGTACCAATTTGTCCTAGTTAGGGTTTATAAAGTTGTGACTAAACACCACCACCAAAAGGCAAGCTGGAGAAGAGTTTATTTGGCTTATAGTCTCCATTCCTTTTATTCATCAAAGGCTGTCAGAATAGGAGCTCAAACAGGACAGGAAAATGGAAGCAGGAGCTGATGCAGAGTCTGGGGATGGATGCTACTTAAAGGACAGTTCACCACGATTTGTTTTGCCTACATTTTATATAACCCAGGGCCAATGGACATGTGTAATGGACTGGACCTTCCTCTATCAACAACTACCCAAGAAATGCCTCATAGAAGGATCTTATGGAGGAATTTTCTCAACTGACATTCCCTCTTTTCAGATAATGCTAGTTTATTTATCAAGTTAACGTAAGACTATCCAAAACACCAGAAAAATCCCTTCTATAGAAAATATAGGCCTTTATGATTAACATTCCTACTTTCCGTAGTGTCCATCTGACCGTCTGTGAGTACAGGATATCTTACAATATACAGTGATACAATAAAATATGATAAGGTTTTAAAAAATGGAAATACATCATAATTAGACAAAACAAACACAATAAAAGAAAAAGCACAATAAACACATTTAGATGGAGAGAATAACTCATTCCTACACTCAGAAAACCCACAGAAACAAAACACTGAATGCTATAAAATATATGCAAAGGACATGTAACATTGAAAAATGAACTAAGAGTATTTGGTTTCCCCAGTGAAACTCACTTGGAGAAAGCTAAACTTTCATTTGCAATTTGTTTTCCCTTGTACATAGTTTCTGGGTTACACGTGTCCACTTCTCCTTTCGGTACTGTGTCTCTATTTCTTGCACACCATGTTAGGCTCTGTGCTTGTTGAGTTCATATGAGCTTTGGCTATGTTGCTTTAGAGGTCTTTGTTTCCTTGTTTCCCTCCATTACTTTTGGTTCTTTAACTCTTTCTACCTCTGCAAAGTCCTCTGATTTCCAAGTTGAGCTGCTTGATGGAGACATCCCATTTAGGATTGTGGCTTCCAAAGTCTCTCACTCTCTGCATAGTAACTGGCTGCATTACCCTTTATTCCTTCTGATAGGAGGAAGCTTCACTGAGTAAGAGACTTATCTGTGAGTATACCACAATGTCCTTAAGAGACATTTTATTATTACATTTTTTTAAAAAAGTAGAACAGTAGTATTTGATTTTAACCTAGGTCCCTGGTCTATTCATCTCAGGTTCTTGATCATCCACACAGCTTTGGATCTGGGTTTTATTTTGCAGAAATGGGCCATAAGACAAACTGGATATTGTTTGACAACTCCCACAGGCTTTGTGACAACACTGCACTAGCATATATTGCAGGACACCATTGCGGATTCACAGATTAGTTTCTCCTTTCGTAGCATACAGAGTACCTTAAAGTGGATGCCACATCAACTTCTCTGTGTTCAATGAGATTCATAGGTATACTCCAGGGACAGGGCATTAACATTAGTTGATGAAGAGCAACTTATAGTCATGAAAACAGCTAAGTTTGTTTTAAAGGAGATTAAAAAGCAAATCTTTATAATGAATAACTATTTTCTAGTAAACATCAACAATCTTTACTATAATACTAAAGATACTCAAAATATGCATTTAACAGGGTTTTTAAATTATGAAAAAATGGTTTTTTTATTTGCTTCTCAATTAATTCTTATACAATTCTGAAGTAGTTTATATAAACACTGAATATTACAAAAGAATTAACCCAAGTTTTTGAAAAGAACATGCTAATTTAGCCAAACAGTTTTATAAATTCAAAATACAGATTTTTATCTTCATATTGTCAAGTGATTAGCCTTAATATTGAACATTTCTGACAGCTTTAATTTCTAATAATATTTTGAGAATCTTATCTAGAAATTTCAGTTAAATTGAAAGCACAACTTTTGTTCTTCACATCCTTGTATTATGTAAGATAAATGATAAATTACTTCATTACTCAAAGTCAGTCAAAAGGAAAAGAAAGGTATGATGCCAATGTCCTCTAATATAGGTAGATATAATGAGAAATAACAACTATAATAATACATATTTAGTAAATGTTGAGGAGAAATTCTGTAATCATTCCACTTTGTTTTATCAGAGTTAACTAGTACAGTTGCATGAATTTGAGTGATAATGAAAGAAAAAATCTCCATGGTCAACAGAAACAATGTGTATTCTAAATTCCCTTTTTTTTACACGACTAAAATGTTTACTTTTTTTCAACTTTTCATAGGCATAAATGTAAAGCCACGTGTGTTATGAGCATGTAGTGAATAAATAATTTAGTAGAAAAATGTTAAATGCATTTTTCATTTTTTTATTTTATATTTTCTTTATCTACATTTCAAATATTATCCCCCTTCCTGGTTTCCCCTCCAGAAACCCTCTATCCCATACCCTGGCATTCCCCTACACTGGGGTATCGAGTCTTCACAGGACCAAGGGCGTCTCCCTTGTTGATGCCAGACAAAGCCATCCTCTGCTACATATCCAGCTGGAGCCATGGGTCCCCCACACATGTGTACTCTTTGGTTGATGATTTAGTCCCTGGGAGCTCAGGGGTGTCTCAGGGTTGATACTGTTGTTCTTTCTATGGTGTGTTTTCCTTTGTAAGGGTTGCCTAGTCATGATGGCTCTAACCCAGCAATAGAACAATTATTAAGGCAGGCCAGTAGGTCTCCCTGTTAATCATTACTTTGTCTAATCATCAAATTTCTCTGAACGAGGCTCAATTGCTCTAACAATGGGAAGTCAAGGACTTTCGCAATTCTGATGAATCGCTCAGCGCCAGAGGCTGTAGATACCAGTAGATGCTGCAGGTGACCTGACTTGCTACATTTTCTCGCAGGAGAAACTTCACAGGAAAGGAGCTAGAAATGACTACCCATTCAAAATGTTAAAGCAAGAGAGCACTATGCCGGCAACAGAACAGTAGTATCTGCGAATTCATCAGTCCACATGAAATTTACATGAGGCTGCTCTTATTTGAGGAGAAGAAAAACAATTTCCAATTATTCATTTTCCCCTAACTTGTGGGAAACTTTTTTTGTTTGTTTGTTTCTGTTTTGAAAATGTGTGGTAGTAAAGGAAAAGAAGCAATTTTTACATCCAAATGAGATGCAAAATCCAGCCAAATATCTGTAGCATCTACATGAATCCTTATTAAAATTTATACTTACCATAGAAACTATACACATGACAACTTAAAAATAAATTGAATTCAGATGTGGACTGTTTCTTTCAAATAAGATTGAATGCAGTTTTATAAAGTTGCTCCCTCCCTGACCCTGTATCAAAGATCAGCCCGAATCATTTGTGAACTACCCCAGAGGTGTAAATGCAGCCAGATTCTCAGTGCTTCCCTCAGAACACAGACCCACATCTATAATTAAATTATGGATTATGATAACTTTATTACCCGTCAACTTGGCATTAAGCCGTGCGAATCACAGCATGGGGTCTCTGTCAGCTTGCACTCCTGGGATGAGTATTCAGATGAGACCATTAGAGCTGAAAATGAAAGCTGGCTTCCAGATCTCTGCCAAGGAGATAATGTCCTTCTGCTTTGTTTAAATGTGACAAGAAGACCCAGCACAGGAAATTAGGTTCTCATGGTGCATATGTTTTTTGTTGTTGTTTTGCTTTTTGGTTTTGGGGGGATATTTTTTGTTTTTTAAAATATTTCCTAACTTTCTTTTTTAAATTTTTATTAGATATGTTGCTTTACTTACATTTCCAATGTTATTCACCTTCCTGGTTTCCTGTCCATAAGCCCCCATCCTCTCCCCACCCCCTCCCCTCCCCTATACTGGTATTCTCCCCATACATCCCCCTTTCTGCCCCCCATCTCCATATTCCCCGGCACTGAGGGTCCAACGTTGGCAGGACCAAGGGCTTCCCCTTCTACTGGTGCCCAAACAAGGCTATTCTCTGCTAACTTTCTTAAAGAATACAAAGAAAACAGAAAATGGTTTAATAGCTAAATATGAAATATCTTAGATTACTACCCAGAGCCAAGGTAAAGATTTCTCCCAAAGAGGCCAATCAATACACAAGGTCGATGAGAATCTCTCTCCTCTAGTCTTGCCACTAAAACATGTTTAAAATACCAAAATAATATAATCTCAACAAACATTTATCTCATAACCAAACACTTGCTTACTTTATTAAATATATACCTATATTAGATTGTATTATAGTTTGGGATAGATTTTAAGTGCCCTCTACCCCTATCCCTCATGTGTAAAATGCATGGCATCTTCACTGTTATTGATAGGAGTAGTAGAACCTTTAAGAATTTAGACATGGTGGGGGTTCTTTAACTCATTTTAGGAAAGACCTCAGCCCTTGCAGAGTATATTGGGATGCTAGCAACTTCATATCTCATATTTTTACTAACTAGACAAGAGCTGAGAAAGATCTGTTTGTAGTCACTCAGCCTGATACACACCGTCTTGCTCAAGCTCAAATGCAGTAAGCCTAACCAACGATTCACTGGAATCTCCAAAACTGAGATGCAAAACAAATCTTTATTTATTTACAGGAAGATTCTTGATGGAATTTTTTACGTTGATGAAAAGCCAACCAACATTAGTTCGGTAGCAAATTATATATACAGTAGTTGTATAGTTGCATATATAGCTACAGTTTTGATGGTAGTTATAGTTGTATATTAACGTAGCTATATGGCTTCTAATGTACTTAGTTCTTTCTACTTAATTTGGTATTGCTGCAATTTTAAAGATAAAAAGTAGAATAGACTAGAAACACACACTATTAAATAGATATTGAATTCTACTCATTCTTATCTATATGGCATTGATTTTGCAATATTTCTTTCCTAATTTTTAAACTTTTGACCGATTTGGGAAATTCCAGTGTGGAACAACGATGTAGAGATTATAAAGTTACATCCTATTTTTGATGCTGATCTTTTGTTATTTTGTTGCCAAAGAATTACATGTACCTTTTGTTTATAAATCTGCAAAAGTGAATGAGGTTTTTTCTTTTTTTAAGATAAGATTTAATCACAGTGTTTGTGTGACTTTTCATGGGAAGAACAACAAAAGTTTTCATTTATCTGAGGTGAGAGCAAGAGATGATAATCAGGATAGGGTACAGCATAGAAACATGTGTGTACTCATGGCAAAAAGACACAGGGAAATGATTAGCATGAAGAATTGATGGACATTGATGAAAATAATAAAAATGTTTTATACGTAGATACCTGAAGTAACAGTCCACTTGCAATTCACCTGAAACGCTGGGCCAGCTTTAGGACAGAGTGTAAGCAACAGTCCCATTTCTCCATACCTTGACCTACTCCATTCATCTGTTCAGGTTTCAGATCCTGCGTACCTATCCAAGATAATTAAGACATCGTAATATCATCAGTGTGACCGACCCCACAAAAGGAAGTTGTAGAAGGTCAAGTGAGAATTAGAACTTTCTACAATTTATTATAACTACGAGCCATCTGCATGCAAATTGCCTGCTCTCCAGCACTTCTATTGATATGCTTTGCCACACAGCAAGAAACCAAAGTGCTCTAATGGCCAATTGATATTAATAATTAATTCAAACATTGCTCTATGCCTGGCCTTTATCCTGTGATTGGCAGGTGAGCCTGCAGTTTATTGAAATGTACCACTGACAATTAGGAAATGTCACTCTGGTGCACATTCCACTGCCCACACACCCCTTTAATAAAACTCTCTTAATACCTCTAGTACCTGAAGTCTACGTAAATTATGCAAAACCTCAAGTCTTATTTTTAAAGAAGAGAGGAGCCATAATGTATCTAGAGCTATTCAGCTCCTTTTAACTGCAAACACCTAAACCATTAATGTGAGTTTGAAAGTGGAAGTAGGAAAGAAGAGCCTATGTCCATTTCTAGAGCAAAATCATTAAGATTTAAAGAGCTTGGAACAGGAGCGAGGCGCTGTACCTTTATTTTATTCTTAGAAACTGAAGTTTTAAAATGACTTCAAGTAGAGAGGTTTTGCTCGCACCAGACTTTCTCCAGACCTGATGAGACTTGTATGCAAAAAAGAAAGAAAACCTCCAAAAACTAAAATGGTCATAATAAAAATAAATAAAATATAGATATTTCTCTATGTATAAGATATGACAATATATTATCAAAACTATGTTATATCTGTTTTCATTCATTTAGAGTATGTGTGTGTGAGTGTGTGTGTGTGTGTGTGTGTTTGTGTGTGTGTGTGTATCTGTGTCTGTGTGTCTGTGTGTTTGCTTATATGTGTGCTATAGCATTCCTTTGGAAGTCAGAGGATAGATTCAGGAGTCAGTTCTCTCCTTTTACCCTCTCGGTTCCCATGATTGAATTTAGTCATCAGGTAAATAGGTGAGGCATATTTTCTTCAACGTTTAATATTTACATTTAAAATAATAAACTGCTTTATACTGATAAGGCAAAGTGTTGTTGCATTTATTCAAACAGAAAGCATATCAATTTTTTTATCTATCTTGTTACTGAGAAGAATACTCATTTCAGATTAAAGAACTTAGACAAGTGATAAAATAACTACCCATTCCATAGTTGTCAAAGGACTCTCTCCCTTATCATTGTTTATCTGTATTTATTCATACAGTGGAGGGCATCATGATCCTTCACATAATACCACACTAAAAAAAAAAGAAACGTTAAAGAAATATCAAATATGCAAGATATGTCATCTGACAAAAATAGAAGGAGGCCATGCATATTTCATGATTTTACATGATGTACATTGCAACTGCGCTCAAATATATTTCATCTATTCTCTAGTCTTATACAGCTGTGTCTAGTGTTTTGGATTACATAACAGAATATAGATAATCATTTTTATTGTTATATGCTAAAATTATAAAATGAACAAACCACTTACTGTTGTCAAAGGATACAAATTTGAGCAAAAATGTATTCATTTCGGACTCAGTCTGTCTGTAATATACTTAACGCAGGGTGTTACCGTTGTCCTTCGGGTGTCAGTTGTCCTAGGTCAGTTCATTTTGATGAAGGTGAGCTCCTCTAAATCATCTGGACAGAAGCCTGTGCTATTCTTAGCTGCTATAACCAGCTGCATTACTTAGAGAAGGCTCTGTCCTTACACATTATAGATGGATAGCATCAGATAAGAAAAAGCTATCTTGTTGAATGGTGGCCAGAATTTTGATGTTTCTGTCTCACAGGTGATAAGGTTATCATTCACATCTCCAGGTGATTTGAGAAGATGGCTGTCTGGAGCGGTAGATAAAGACTCATTGGACTGTTAACAGAGGAAAAGGAATTCCAGGGAGGCTTGGAAATTCGTTATTAGGAAGCAAGAATCATGGCTCTCAGGTAAAGAGGATAAAAGCAAGGAAAATGTGTGAAAAGCCGACTGGGTTTTCTCTATGACAGCATATTCAGTTCTGTAGGCTTATTTAAAATAGCTTAGAAGATTAGCGCTGTATCAACCGACTTGGTGTTTTTCTTTAATCAAGCAACATGGTGATATTTTTGGAGTAAGCCAGAACCATTCATATGGCGACGTAAGCTGTAATTACATAATATTTGATAATCTGCTTTACAGTGGACTGGAGGATATCACAAATGTGGAGATTGCTTTTATTTTGAGATAATTCCTTCCTCTTTCAATTTATTTTTATTTGGCAGAATTATTTAAAATAAAATAATGACTTCTGTGCATTTGCATTTGCAAACTTCATGGGTAACATAAGTAATTATGCATTTTATTTCTTTACTAAATGCACCCTAAAATATCAAAATTGGAGTTCAGTAAAAGAAAACCCAACGTTAAAGCTATGTTAAGATTTGTAATGACAAGAAAATGACAAGGACTGTAACTGAGTGAAAATGGATAAAATTCGAATCATCACGATTAGGTCTAGGGATACTTAGTAAGTAGATACATTTAATGTGTACTAAACCTACTCATCTACAGAGAATAAACTATAAACCACGAACAAATACCGGCATGATTAACATAATGAACAGATTCTTCTTAGACTTCCTGAAGTATCACCTCATTTACGCTGATATTTAATATTTTCAAAGAATTTGCAACAGTTCCAATCCTCAAATCCCTATTTCAATATAATAGGAAGATAGTTTTAGTATTGATTTTGGAAGCAGATGGACTTTGAGTGCAATGATCAATTAATTTAAGGGATCATAAACAAATATATTTTTTGTTTTTGTTTTAATTTAATTTTATTTGTTTTAAGTCTATTTAAATTCCCAACCCTGAATAAGCCAACCGTCCCTCCCTCACCTTCCTGGTCTCTATTTAAATGAATCTGAATACATGAAGTTAAATACATTGGTCATGACATATGAAAGAAAATACATGGGGACATTGTTAAGAAACTGAATTTTAATGAAAATATTTGAACAGTGGCCATTAACGGTCACTGTTCAAAACTACAAAAACCTAGCTTTCAGTAATCCTTTCTCTAGGAAGTTTTCTCTTAAAATTATATTTTGTTTTTAATTAACTTGTTTGCTTGTGTTAATGCCTCCTACCCCATGTGTGGAGGTAGAGAACAACTTTCTCTGTCTGCTTCCCGTCTTCCACCGTGTGGAGACGTGGTCACACATGTTCCTGCTGTTCTTCATCTTCCAGTCTCACTTCCTGGAAGAAGTGAGAGCTTCTCACGTCACCTCCTAGGAAGTCTAGGATTGTAGGTATACACCAATGCATCTGGCTTTTTATATGTTTGTCTATTTATCTGTCTGTCTATCTACCTATTCATTCATTCATTCATTCATTCATTCAGTCATCCATTTATTGTAGCTTCAGGCCTATACAGGTAGCTGGACAAAAATAATCATTTATTACATACATTACTTAGTTATCATTAGTGTATGACGGTCTGAAATATCTTAAGATCAGACCTAAGCCTATTACACTGACTCAAGCTAGTCTCCTCAGAACTCATTTGACTGAAGTCAAGGGTGTTGTAAACTCAAGATGAGCCTGGTCTACACATTGATTTCATGGACCAATAACACCGAAACTTATTAGAAAGTTAAAAACCAAAATAATTCATTTACTCTTCAAAATTTTACAGTTTTGGAAAAGTTTACTCGACTTGGAGAAAAGATTAAAAGTATTGCTTTCAATATAAAATATCTCAAGAATTTAATTACTTGTCTCAAATGGGTGTTAATATTTGGGGATATTGTTATGCTTTTGAGGACTAATTGGAAGAAGCTAAGTCCTTGGTAATGGCCTTTAATGGTTACACCTCAGCGCTGCTTCTGTCCAGCCCTCCCCCACCTTGTTCACTATGAGGTGCATACCGTGCATCAAAGCCACTTTCCATCACAGACAGAAGCTACCCATGCCAGCAAGCTTTCAGTACCACAAAGGATGAAACCATTAACAGAAATAAATCGTACTTCTCTTAAACTGTTTAGCCAATTTTTTTTCTCATGGTGATGAGAAAAATTTGGTATACACGTTTTATATAATTTATGATTTGCATCTGAAAACTTTCAGCAGCTAAATATACTTAGGGGACATTATTTTTTAAATAAATCTGTAGTTTTGTAGGTCTAGCCTATGCATCATTTCTCATCACTTGGAGTTACTGTTTTTGAAGTTGACACTATGTCAAATATGTCCTGAGGTCAAGAGATCATAATTTTCATTGTTTTAAAAATGTGGAAGATACTTAACATGACTGCATGATATTTGTTGCCTGCTTTAGATCTGATTTATATTTCTTCAATTGGATTAGTTTCAAAATATCCTCACTTAAATTCTGCAACCAAATGAAAATTTATATGGGATCTTGAATAAGATTTTTGAAAAAATAAGTATAATATCCTCATTGTTATTAAATATCACCTCTGAATTATGCTTCCATAAATGATTATCATAAGCGATGCTCTTATAGATTTGAGTGTGAGACTGGCCTTGTAGAGCCTCAAGCATCTGCAAATGCAGTGCTCTAACAAGATATGCCCTAGGAGATCTGCTTTTTTCTGAAAGAAAACAGGGGAGTGGACCGCAGTGAGAGAGTTAGTGGGGAGGCAGAGGGACTGGAATGTGTGTGGGAGGAAATACTTTTGCAAGAATGTTAATATTACATTGATATTCATTATCACTAAGATGAAAAGATTGAACTTTTTAAAAGAAAAGTTTGAGGGCTATTTCTTGTGGGCTCTTGGTTTCAGGATTTATTGCATGCTCAGTTGGATGCAGTGAGTCAAAACTGAGGCAAGGACAATCTTGTGGCAGTGTGGGCTTTGTGAAGTATCCCAGGAAGCCAAGTGAGACAAGAGGGACTCAGGTAAGAAACATCTTTAAAGAGCATGCCTACAGAATGCTACATCCTCCAAGCCCCAGATCATATTGTTCCCAATACTCCATCACTTCCTCTTGTATTGGCTTATCCAAAAGATATGAACGAAACAAAATTTGGCTCATGAGATAATTCACTTGTCATGGGGTATAAAGCATGGCAGTTGTTGTGACATGTTTGGTGCTGTTAAAGCTGCTACCGATGAAAAATGATGAAGATGATTCCTTTCACTGTGGCATACCAGGAAGCACAGAAAAGCCTAATCAAAGTGTATAGAATCTTGGGTCCTCACTAAGTGGGTTACCTCAAAGACCCAGGCCTTTCCACTAGAAAACTCCTAAACCTTATAATCAACTTCAGCCAAGTGGCTGGATATAAAATTAATGCAAACAAATCAGTAGCTTTCCTCTACTCAAAGGATAAACAGGCTAAGAAGAAATTAGAGAAATGACACCCTTCACAATAGTCACAAATAATATAAAATACCTTGGTGTGACTCTAATGAAGCAAGTGAAAGATCTGTATGATAAGAACTTCAAGTCTCTGAAGAGAGAAAATGAAGATCTCAGAAGGTGGAAGGATCTCCCATGCTTATGGATTGGCAGGATTAATGTTGTAAAAATGGCCATTTTGCCAAAAGCAATCTACAGATTCAATACAATCTCCATCAAAATTCCAATTTAATTCTTCATAGAGTTAGAAAGAGTGATTTTCAAATTCATTTGGAATAACAAAAAATCCAGAAGAGCAAAAAATATTCTCAACAATAAAAGAACTTATGGGGGAATCACCATCCTTGACCTCAAGCTGTATTACAGAGCAATAGTGATAAAACCTGTATGGTATTGTACAGTAATAGGCAGGCAGATCAATGGAATAGAATTGAAGACACAGAGATGAACCCCTACAACTCTGGTCACTTGGTCTTTGACAAAGGAGATAAAACCATCCAATGACAAAAGCAGCACTTTCAACAAAGGTATTGGTTCAACTTGAGGTCAGTTTGTAGAAGAATGCAAATCAATTCATTCTTATTGCCTTTTACAAAGCTCAAGTCTAAGTGGATCAAGAACTTTCACATAAAACCAGATACACTCAAACTAATAGAAGAAAAAGAGGGGAAGAGTTTCAAACACATGGGCACTAGGGAAATTTTCCTGAACAGAACACCAATGGCTTATACACTAAGATCAATTATCAACAATGGAACTTCATAAAATTGCAAAGCTTCTGTAAGTGAAAGGACACTGTCATTAGGACAAAATGGCAGCCAATGGATTAGAAAAGATATTTACCAATCCTACATCCTATACAGGGCTAATATCCAATTTATAAAAAGAACTCAAGAAGATAGACTCCGGAGAATCAAATAATCCTATTAAAAATGGGGTACAGTGCTAAACAAAGAATTCTCAACTGAGGAATATCAAATGGCTGAGAGGTACCTAAAGAAATGTTTAACATCCTTAGTCATTAGGAAAATACAAATCAAAACATCCCTGAGATCCCACCTCACATCAGTCAGAAGTGCTCAGATCAAAAACTCAGGTGACAACAAATGCTGGCATGGATGTGGAGAATTAGGAACACTCCTCTGTTTTTGGTGGGATTCTAAGCTGGTACAACCTCTCTAGAAATCAGTCTGGAGGTTTCTCAGAAAATTGGACATTGAACTATCTGAGGACCCAGCTATACTTCTACTGGGCATATGCCCAAAAGATGCCCCAACATATAACAAGTACACATGCTCCACTATGTTCATATCAGCCTTATTTATAATAGCCAGAACCTGGAAAGAACCTAGATGTCCTTCAACAGAAGAATGGACACAGAAAATGTGGTACATTTGCACAATGGAATACTACTAATCTATTAACAGCAATGACTTCATGAAATTCTTAGGCAAATGGATGGAACTAGAAAATGTTATCCTAAGTGAGGTACCCAATTCAAAAGAACAGTGTATGCACTCACTGATAAGCAAATATTAGACCAAAAGCTAGGAATGCCCAAGATGCAATTCACAAATCACGTGAAGCTCAAGAAAAAGGAAAACCAAAGTGTGGACGCTTACAAGGGGGAAACAAATTACTCACAGGAGGAGATAAGGAAACAAAGTTTGGAGCAGGAACTGAAGGAATGGCCGTTCAGAGACTGCTCCACCTGGGGATCCAGTCGACATACATACAGCCACCAAACTTAGTCACTATTGAGATTGCCAAGAGGAGTATGCTGACAGGAGCCTGATATAGCTGTCTCCTGAGTCTCTGCGAGCATGACAAATACAGAGGCAAAGACTAGCAGCCAACCATTGAACTGAGAACTGGGTCCCCATTGGAGGAGTTAGAGAAGGATTAAAGGAGCTGAGGGGATTTGCAACCCCATAAGAACAACAATACCAACCAACAAGAGCTCCCAGGGACTAAACCACCATCCAAGAGTACACATGGACAGACCCATGGCTCCAGCTGCATATTTAGCAGAGAATAGCCTTGTTGGGCACTAATGGGAGAAGAAGCCCTTGTTCCTGCCAAGGCTGGATCCCCCAGTGTAGGGGAACATCAGGACAGGGAGGCAGGAAGGGTTGGGTGGATGGGTGGGGGAACAACCTCATAGAAGAAGGAGGAAGGAGGATGGAATAGGTTTATATATGGGAATCCGGAATAGGGGATAACAATTGAAATGTAATTTTAAAAAATGAAAAAGAGCTAGTCCTCACCTTGTACAACATTCACAGCCTTCATAATAGCATGATTCAAGGCATGACTGATCAGATTACATTTCTTATTTCACTCATAGAAAGGACAAATTTCAGTGCTTCAAGCTGACATGAAGCATTTAACATATCATAGTAATCATTGCAATATTAAATTATTTATTTATTAAAAAATATCCCCTGTTGAAATTCTAAAGGGAAAATACAGAGCAGAAAAAAAGTGGTGTTGGAGCTAGAGAAATAGATCATTGTTTGTGATCAAAGTCCTTTTATTCCCATAGGATCTATGCTCAATTTCTAGGATCTATATCTGGTGGGTTAAAAACCCTGTTTAGAACACCAGGGTTAACTGATATCTTAGGTCTCTACGGGCATTTATACTTCTCAGGATCTCTCTCTCTCTCTCTCTCTCTCTCTCTCTCTCTCTCTCTCTCTCATGATTAAGTAACAATAAAGTGAATCTATTATAATATCATACTGTTCTTAAATTTACATTATACATTATTGGGAAATTTAAATTTATTTTACAATCACGGTGTCAAGGTAATTTTCAAACTTTTACACCACATTTCCTGTAATCTATGTATTTTATGATGATATAGTCTAATTATTAAACACAAAAGTTATCACAAGAACTTAAACATAAGAAAATTCAAAGTGTACAGAGGCTTCATTTTGTTTCTTAGCTTAAAAGACTACTTTATTATTAAATACACAAAGATCAGTAGCACAAACCCTAAATGAATAAAATGTATATCAAATGCAGCCTAATATAATTTATACAGACATATATGTATGTTTGTACATTTTAAACTCTATAATAGGAGAAATAACATTAGAGGTTATATTAGTTTGGGATTTATGTGATATAAATATATATGCTACAATTTATTTAGAAAATTTGAAATTGCTCCACTAAATTTGATTTTCTAAGTATACTTTTGTATTTTATAATTTAACCACAAATATTATATATATGTGTATATATGTGTGTGTGTGTGTTTAATACTATTTAGCTGAAAGTGTTGATTGTTAAAATTAAAATAAGAATCTTATTTAGATATTATGATTTTAAACTAAATGATATCAACATTACTAAATGTATGTAGACATATTCCTGACTAACACTGTTCTGATATATCAAGAAAATGTATTGTTGCATTATTTTGAATTTTCTTATATATTTTCTAACATTCTATTATATATTTTATTTTTCTAACTGTATGACTCCTATGGTTGTTCATTTATTTTATCCTGTAGTTTGGTTCCTTATATAAGGGAAGGAATTAATGGAGTTCTGCCTAGATAAATGGGATTCATAATAGCGCTATTCAGAGCTGTTGAATACTAATTATCTACTTCACAGATAATTAGTGAGTGAAAAGAAAGAACACAAGAAAGAGTAGAGAATTTGATTTTATAAAAGATTATACAGAATTATTAGGTTGGAACCAATAATTCAAGAAGTAGACCATTAAATTTTATTCTTAATCTATATAATAACCTGTACATTATTAGAAAAGAATTTTAAAAATTGTTTAGTACTTTTTAAATTAATTATAGCAGAAGGGATAGAAACATCAGTAAAATACTGTTTTTACTAATTTTATTTTCGACAACATTTTATCACTATTATGCTAATGCACTTGCAATTTGAAACACAACAGTCTTAATGGATTAGCATCAAATATTTAAGTTTATGCAATTTGCTTTAAAATATGACATTATATGCCATATCCTCTGCTAACAAATTGTAGATATTTTATTAGGAATGAGAACATATTAAGCAAGTTTTGACAAAATCATGCATGGCTGTTTGTATTTGGAAAGTCTGGTAAGAAATACATATTTTTAAATTAGACAAAGGTCTGTTGGAGAATATTTTCCTATGCTTTGTCTTTAAGTATTGGAGCAGCTGATGAGGACTGTTGGAAATTAGTAAATCTTAATCAAGTTTTTCTCTGAATAAAGTCTGCAGTCATAAAACCTCACCAACAGGACCACCCACCGTGAGAACAGCAATGCTGGCACGAATAAAAATACCTAAGTGGGCAGGAAAGGCCATGAAGCTAGAGCCCTACACATAGAGCTACAGGCAACTGAGTAAACCTGGGAGTGGGAGAGGTTATCCTCTAGAAGGAAGAACACCAATAGTTTGTCCAGTGCTGAATTGTCAGCACCCCAAACATACATATGAGTAACAATGCACAGACTGACTGAACAGGTCCTATTCAGAGCTACATATGCATGTGTGTTTACACTTTTACATGTAATAACAGTTGGAAAAGAGTCAATGAGTCAAGGAGAATACAAGGGGTTTATGGGAAGGTTTGAAGGACAAGAAAGGGAAGGGTGAAATGTTGTAATTATGGTATCATCTCAAAGTAAAATAAAAAATGTGGTTTTTACAGCATTTCAAAAGAAAATGTTTCTAAAAAAAATGGGCTGTTTTGCTGTGTGTTTTGCACTTTGAATCTGAAGCACTGACTTTGGGGTCCTGTTTTGAACAGCCCCTTCCCTCCCAAGCCTGTGGTGTTATTTTGAGAGGAGCAGAGTTTTTATAGGTGGAACAGCTGGCAAGCTACTGTCAATATGGATGCTCAGAAAAATGAACATGAGGTTCTACTCTAGCTCTCCCTAGTTCTATATCACACAAACAGCTGCTGCTTCAAGCCTTCCCCGTTTCAGAGGAATCAGAATAACCTTTTTCTCTCTAAACTTGTTTTCGTCTAGAGTCTTGTGACAGAGATATCAAAGAAACTTATAAACTGTCTTGTGTCCTGCATATCATATGATGCTCCAGGCAAATCCACCAATTTAGAGTGCTGTGTTTGTTCTAAATGTCCTATACTATAGGAGAGCGATTACCATAGCATTAAATCAAAGTTTGTATAGTAAAAAAGTAATGCATAAAAATTTTAACATTTATATCTCCGAACATTGGTGCTAAACTATAGTATGTAAATCATCTATATTTAAGCAGTAGCTTTTGAGCTTTGTATGTGTCAATTTTGAAACAAATCATGTAATTTCTGTACATTTACTGTTTAAGCATATGAAAATGTGAATTCTTATAGTAATCATTATAGTACCTTTACCATGACTTATTTTTCAGTTTTACTATCTACATATAACAGATTGCTCTTTTTATTAAATGTGTTTAGATAAAATCTTTAGTGTGTTAAATATGAATCTTCCTTCTTAAAAACAGACCAACATGGGTACTTAATGTCACTCGGAAAAAGCTCAAGGATATTTGCAAGTTTTGCAAGAAGTAAAAGACACTCCATGTACAAGGCAGACGTAAGGAGCACTATTAAAATATTCACAAAGTAGCAGTGTCATGCCCTAACCCTACACATATGCCTCATCCAGCATAAACGCCAGTGGGAATTTGGTTTCCTTTTTGAAAAGCATGTGGGTTTGTGAAGTGACACCGAACAAAACTGATGGCCCTCTAATCAATAGGCTGTGAGAATGAACTATCAGATCTGAGCATTATAAACCTTGCCTCATTCGAGAGGTAGAGTGAGAGAAATGGATGGCTGACTCCTAATTTGTGAAGTGACAGTGATGAATGAAATGGGCACTACCTACAGCTGGAGTTGTGGGTTAACCTTTGGGTACGTTTTGCTGTAAGAAACCCTGGAAAAAATTTCCTATTCGTAAGAAAGAAATGAATTTTCTACAGTGTTGTCTACATGGTATCCTAAGGACATTGCCCATTATTGTGGTAGGGAATCCCTTTTTATCAATCAGCTTCAAAAGCATGCAAACCTTGGGACCGGTGCTGGGTATTGTGATTAGTCATTTGAGGTTTAAATTTGAGCATTGTGCTGGCAGGTACCACAGTATCCGGTCCAGTAGTGTTCATGTCTGTATTGATCTTTAGGAGGGAAACAGTTACGGCATTGAAGAAATTTAAAGTCAAAGAGGAAACTAGAGATAATTACTTAATGCCGTATTAACTTTTTTTCACAACTTTTACTACAATTTGATAAACAAATGCTTCCCTAAAAAGTAAAAACTTAAAATATTTCTCAGAGGTTTTGTCCTTTGTATAGCTCCTCTTTCTTTATTTCACTTACAGTAGATATTCAGCCCAATTCTCATAACCATGAATTAATATATTCCCAACATCTTCTCCAGAGGGTCATACTTGTTTCGAGGTACTGCATTGATGGGTGGGAACTTCAGAACAGCAGAATAACATTCAAGTTTTGTGAATTCTGGTTATTTTTTCTCTAAATTGAGAAAAAAGCATTCCTATCGTGAAAACATATGAATATTAAAATTGTGACTTAGAATTATTTCTCTAACATAAACTGTCCTTAGGCTAATAATTAGTAACCCTTTATCTCACCAACTTTCCCTTTCCTTGAGAGTAACCCATGTCGATTGTTCATTACAATACAGATAATTGTAACGGGACGGTGGGCATTTCAATTTTAAACATTTTGTGCGAAGGTGTTAGGTAAGATCTGATAAGCAATGTACCAATTGACTCTCATGTGCATGCCCACACTTCCACAAAGAACAGCATATCAAAGAACTCTCATCATACACACGAACACAGAAAACAAAAGTTAAAGACAAACGTTAGGAGTGAGATGAACCCTTCAGCAGCTGGTCTCTCAGAAGCAGTTTCTTCTCGGGGTAGACAGCCTGAAGGACAAGCATTACTCATGAATGTAAGCATCTGTAGTGGACAGGGAACACTTGAGATCAGCATAATGGTTTCAAAACCTTCTCTTCAGCATTTCTGGAGATGAAGACAGCAACCAAGTCACATATAATTTCAGATGATCCATATCAGTTCAGGAAGTGTGGAGAATCTCCTGGCTCAAGAGACTGTACTAGTCCACTGAGCCGTCACTGGACATAGGGGCTACCAACATGTCTCATCTGTACTAAACATTGGAAGTAGAATCACTTGGGTACCTTGTTCAATAAGTGTAGTTAAAACGTTCAGAATCGCTGTAAATATAAAAAATAAAGTATATGGTTACCATTAAAATTAAATGCAACTTTATACCCACAATATTATCAAATACATGCATATAAACTATTGAGGTGAAGAAGCAAAAGCCTGAATCTTTTATACACATATTTCAACTTGCTTACTCTCTTCTGTAGCAGCGAATTTGTTAAACTGTTTGGCTCCAGGATGGTTAGTGGTGCACTACACCAGCCAAAGAACTTTCTGGATGGATTTGCAAGTGAGAAACACACACACACACACACACACACACACACACACACACACACACACACACACACACACCACACCAGCTAATTTTGATATTCCTTGACTAGCTCAATGACTGGCTCTTTCTAATCATTCCCGCAGCTAGCATACATACTTTCCTGAGTCAACTTGCTAAATCATTATTACATTTCTGCTACCCCAGACACAATAGAAAGAGTGGCCGCTATGGTCACTTTCCTGGATGAATTCCTACATAGCTGGTTGCTTTCTTTCCTGCAGCTCTTATATCCAATCCCTTTGCCTCCCAATCTTGGTTATTCTCATCTTTGCCCTCTCCCTCCTCCTCCCCTCTCCCTTCCCTTCTATGTTTCTTGTCTACACAATTTAAAAGTCCTGCCCCATCTCCCTACCTAGGCAATGGTAGTAAGGCAATTCTTTATTATCAATCAGGTTCGAAAGCATAGCTTTTGGGGAGCCAAATAAGACAAAGCTTTTGAACCAATTCCCAACACTCTTTCCCAAACTTGGTCTCAAAGGACATAGTCATTTGCTATAGTTCTTTGTTTTTTGGTTTTGTTTGTTTGTTTGCTTTTTCTTTTTCTTTCTTTTTTTGCCTTTATTCTTTTTTATTGGATTTTTTAATTTTACATTTCAAATGTTATTCCTTTTCCTGGTTTCCTGGATATAAGCCCCCTATCCCATCCCCCTACCCTTCTTCTATAAGGTGTTCCCCTCCCCATCCATGCTTTCTCCCTCAACATTCCCCTACACTGAGAGTCCAACCTTGACAGTCCATTGGTGCGCTAAAGGCCATCCTCTGCTACATATGCAATTGGGTCAGTTCATGTATAGACTTAGGGTAGTGGTTTAGTCCCTGGGAGCTCTGGTTGGTTGGCATTGTTGCTTTTATGGTGTTGCAAGCCCCTTCAGCTCTTTCAATCCTTTCTCTAATTACTTCAACAGGGATCCCATTCTCAGTTCAGTGGTTTGTTGCTAGCATTCGCCTCTGTATTTGACATTCTCTGGCTGTGTCTCTCAGAGATCTATATCCGGTTCCTGTTGACATGCATGTTTTAGCTTCATCAATCTTATCTAGTCTTGGTGACTGCATATATATATATATATATATATATATATATATATATATATATATATATGGCACATGTAGGGTAGGCTCTAGGCTCTGAATGGCTCTTCCTTCGGTCTCTGCTCCAAACTTTGTCTCCATATGCCCTCCTATGAATACTTTTGTTCCCCTTTTTAAGGAGGAGTGAAGCATGCCCATTTTGGCCATCTTTCTTGAGCTTCATGTGGTCTGTGGATTGTATCTTGGGTAATTTGAGCTTTTGCGCTAATATTCACTTTTCAGTAAATGCATACCATGTGTATTTTTCTGTGATTGGGTTACCTCACTCCAGATGATATTTTCTTGTTGAATTCATTTGCCTATGAATTTCATAAAGTCATCGTTTTTGATAGCTGAATAGTATTCCATTGTGTAGGTGTACCACGTTTTCTTTATCCATTCCTCTGTTGAAGGGCGTCTGGGTTCTTTCCAGCATCTGGGTATTATAAATAAGGCTGCTATGAACATAGTGAAGCATGTGTCTTTTTTGTACTTCAGAGCATCTTTTGGGTATATGACCAAGAGAGGTATAGTTGGGTCCTCAGGTAGTGCTATGTCCAATTTTCTGAGGAACCTCCAGACTTTCCAGAGTGATTGTACCAGTTTGCAATCTTACCATCAATGGAGGAGCGTTCCTCTTTTTCCACATCTTTAGCAGAATCTGTTGTCTTAGCAGCATTTTTGATCTTAGCCATTCTAACTGGTGTGAGGTGGAATCTCAGGGTTGTTTTGATTTGCATTTCCCTGATGACTAAGAATGTTGTGCAATTCTCCAGGTACTTCTCAGCCATTAGATGTTCTTCAGCCGAGAATTCTTTTTTTTTATCTTTGTGTCCCATTTTTTAATAGGACTAGTTGGCTCTCTGGAGTCTAACTTCTTCTGTTCTTTGTAACTATTAACTATTTGATTTCTAATATGTATTCATAATGTCATCTATAATCGTGCATTACTTGTTTCGATCCTGTACTACACATTTTAACAGAGACTTGCTTCCTAGTTGCTGTTCACGCTCTGCTTCCAGTACTGGGATGAAAGGTATTCAGTCACACGATTGTTCCTCTGGTCATCCCTTCTCTCACTGTTCCCGTGTCCTCACTGCCATTATGTCTGGATGTATAAAACAAAATAAACTTCTCCCCTGAGTGTGGGTTTTTTTTTTCCAGTCATGGTACTTTATCACAGATAGAGCAAATGAACTAGAAAAACTGTAAAACACAAATATCACATATCAAGGAAAGTGATTGGTCCAGTTCTTCCCTATTATTGTGAAAATTGTAGACATAAATAACACTCAGTGTAATTTTATATTGCCAATTTAAATTATAAATTGCGTGCATGCAGTCACACTTACAAATACAAAAGACACTGGGACAAATTAAAGTGCCCATGTACCATTTTACCTTGGGAGGAAAATGAGAATGTTGTCAGAATAAGTGATGGTCTTCCTCGACAAAACAACATCCTAAGCACTGTATCTGCATTTTTAGATCTTTGAGCAAGAACAGGTACTGCGTCAATGTTCTTATTTTCGGTAAAATAAAGGCAGGATTGCACAATTTATTTTTATTTCTTAACAAGCAGATTCAAGTAAATGATGGGAAATACAGTTATTTTCAGTGTGTTGCACAGTGATTAATATGTTCTTTATTTATCTCCCAATTACCTTTGAAAAGTCACTGTCCCCTCTCAAACCCTACTTGAAACATGTTTAAGAGTAACAACCAATACAAACTAAAGCACCTGTGATATTCATTATTTGCATATACTGATTTGTGTATTAGCCAAAAAACAGAAAAGCTCTGTTCGGTTGACTAATTCTATAAATAAAAATATTACTCCTCATTTTTTACCACGATCTGTTTTTCTGTGCATTGATCATAAAATACTAGCTAGGACTGAGTCGTGAAGTGTGATCATTCTTGTTAGCTTATTGTATGAGAACATATTTTCTCATTTTTAAAAGGAGTTTGAGATAGAATGGTGTTTACATTATTCAGCGTGGAGCCTACCTTTAAGCCTCTGGCTCTTAAATATTTTTTGTGACTTTTCTTGCCTTGTGACAGTTGTAGCAGATATTTCATTCATCATGCAGTGTAACTGGCATTCAGCCACAATTACCAAAAACAGCAGCAATTGCTAGCTCTAGGGAACTGCCAGGATGAAGTAAAAGCTTTCTCAAACCCCATGTAATTAACAGACATGTTTACAGGAGGAAAACATGGTATATCAAACGTTCCTTTTTAAGCATCAGTGGTTATATTTTTAAGTCATACTGAATTTTAATATTTTAGCAGTGGTCTAAGGAGTCTATTGCAAATGTGTTCTCGTATCCCGTTGAATTGTCAGCAGTGTTCATTAACCAAGATAACAAACTCCACAGACACACAGTGGTATAATAGAAAGACAATGGCTTATTCAAAGGCATGGGCGGATAGGTGATGGATAGAGGTGAGTGAAGTATTAATAGATTAATTTAAAGACTGCAGTCATTTGTGGAAAATTTTCTTGATAACTAGATTGATGTTTTCAAGTGTAAGTTTACATTAGTACCTAAGAAATGATCATTGTAAGTGTTCAATCAGGTAGAGAATTCAAGACAAATTGCTTGCTTAGATCTCTACTTCATGAACAATGCCTTTGTTTTCTGGAACGACAAATTTCTTGGTAGTTCTGATTGTTCTCTGATGTGGATCAAGTGTTATGAGAGTTAGTAAAGAAACAGTGTTCAAAATTTAAGTGATGCAAACTGCTAAATGCAAAATAATGTTTCATTTTTTAATATCTTCAATTTTGTATAACTTAAAAATGTATAGAAGCTTGAAAGTACTCAGGGGAATTTCAAAGTATTTGAAACTTTAAATATGAGTTCTCTCTTTAAAAAAGTTTATGCCTTTGAATATTTGGAAAATATTTTATGCCACAAAGGCGAAAATTTTATAAGGGCATATAAATCGATATGACAATTTTACTTTTTCATTTGTTTAAAATGGGTCCATCCTTAGTCATCAGGGAAATACAAATCAAAACAACCCTGAGATTCCACCTCACAGCAGTCAGAATGGCTAAGATTAAAAATCAGGTGACAGCAGATGCTGGTGAGGATGGGGAGAAAGAGGAACACTCCTTCAATGTTGGTAGAATAGCAAGCTGGTACAACCACTCTGGAAATCAAGCTGGCATTCCTGAGAAAAATTGGTAATAGTTCAAACTGAAGACATAGCTATAGTTCTACTTGGCATGTATGCCAAAGATCCAACATATAACAAGGTCAAATTCTCCACTATGTTTATGGAAGCCTTATTTATAATAGCAAGAAGCTGGAAAAAAACCAGATGTCCTTCAACAGAAGAAGGGATACAGAGAGTGTGGCACATCTACACAATGGAGTACTACTCAGCTTTTAAAAACAATGACTTCATGGAATTTGCAGGCAAATGGATAGAATTAGAAAACATCCTGAGTGAGGGGACCCAGACTCAAAAGAACATACATGGTATGTACTCACTAATAAGTGGATATTAATTAGCCCCAAAGCTCACAATGCTCATGATACAGCCCACAGACTATATGGAACTTAAGAAGAAGGAAGACCAGGTTGTGGATGCTTCAGTCCTGTATTGAGGGGGCAAAAGGATGATCTTGGAGTTGGATGGGGGGGACCTGGGAGGGATGCAGAGGGGATGAAAGAAGGGGACAGCATCAAGTACTGGAGGGTGACAGGAGAGAAGTACAGAGGGTCAGAACAATGAATAAAAATATGTAGAAATGAGGGATGAGAAACTGGAGATAGCCAGTGGAGGGTCTCAGACTCCAGCTAAAGGAGAGGATCCCAGGACCCAACAGGGATGACTTTAGCCAAAATGTGCAGAAAGAAGAGATAGAACCTGTTGAAACTGTCACAATTAGATACACATGGACCTGGTTGAGGGATGGGGCTATCCACACATTTCAAAGTTTTTAACCCAGAAATGATCATGTCCAAAGGAAGAACAGGGACAAAAAAAAAAAAAAAAAAAAAAAACGGAGCAAAGGAAGGACCACCCTGGGACTGTGCCACTATTCCTGACTACAGACACCATACCTAATACTGTTGCATTTGAGAAGAAGAGCTTGCCGACAGAAACCTGGTGTGGCTGTTCTTTGGGAGGTTCTGCCAGCAAGTGACCAATGCAGATGTGGATGCTTGGAGCCAACCATCATACTGAGCTCAGAGACACTTGTGGGTGAAGTGTTGGAAGGACTGGAGGAGCAGAGGGGTATTACAACCCCATAGGAAGAACAATATTGTCTAGTTGGACTACTCAGTGCTCCCAGGGACTAGACCACCAACCAAGGAGGCTTTAGATACTTATGTAACAGAGGATGGCCTTGTTGGACATTAGTGGGAGGGGAGGTCCTTGATCCTGTGTAGGTTTGATGCCCCAGATAAGGGGACGTTGGAGTGATAGGGCAAGAGAGGATAGATAGGTGAGGTAGCACCCTTATAGAGGCAAAGAGGAGGGAGGAGAGAGCAGATTTGGAATGAGGGGCTTGTGAAGGGGTAATCAGAAAGTGGATTGTAATTTGAGATGTAAACAAATGCAATGATTAATCAAAATAAAAATAAGAATAAAAATGTTCTGTATAATACACATTCCTAATCTATTTGACCAGTTGATCAATAGGTATAATTATATATGCTATTATATCAGAGGATTACTATGTATATAAAAGTAAACTGTGTTCAGCTATGAAGTACTGTATTTCTTTAATATTTCTTTGTGTGATCTAAAATTGATTGCCTCATCCCAATTCCTTTGTTAGTTTTGTGCTAGTTTGGAATCAGAATATTTTAAGAAACCAATTTAGAGTCATAGAGAAATATAAACACAAAATTATGAGTCTACTGCAAACATATGAATGCTGCCTTTGTTCTTTATGGGAAAGACATCATCTTAAGGAGAACATAACTTTTCCATAAATTAAACTGTCAAGGGAACTTAATACTTATCTCTCAAATCATCAACTCAACTTGCTTACCTCTTACAAGAGCTATTGAGGGAATATTTGACATAACTTTCCTTGGTTACATATTTTATTTGATGATTTTTATGTCACTTATAATTTCACTAAGTCCTGTCGGGAATTATGGCACACATCTTTGATCCCAGTACTCTGTGACAGGCAAAAATCTTTGTAAGTTTGAGACCAGGCAACTGCATATAATGAGTGCTAGGACAGCCAAAACTACATTGTGGGGCTCTGCTAACCACAAAATCATTACCAAGGTCCTCATGGAGTAATTTCACTAAAAAAAAAAAGCCAAATTTCAATTTCCCTCCTTTTCCCACAGCTTCTGTGTGTCTGTAGCTTGGTGTGGTCTGTTTGTGTTGCCTCTTTGTTTTAGGTGTCTGACCTCACTGCCTCTCTACTGTGTCTATTCCTAACAAAGGATTTTGCTTTGCATTTTTTGAATAGCATTGAAAATATAGCATCAGACATAAAGCAAAAATGTGTATAGTAATCAAATGGTTATCACAACAAACAGACATAAACACACACACACACACACACACACACACACACACACACACACACACACACACACGAGGATGAGATGCAAAAACCCACACTATTTGGATTCCAGAGCATGGAAAAAAGTACAGAACTTAAAGTTATACATTTGGCATAAGATGTAAAAGCTGATTGGGGGAATTAAAGGCAAATAACTTTGGTGACAGCATTTTCTTCAAGGCACTTTAAAATTGAGCAGGCTGTGTTCATAATAAGAGAGAAGGGTAAGTATGTAGCCTACATTATCTCATGGCATGTTACTAATTTGTATGCAAGGCTTGGTAAGTCTGTCTCTTCAAAGGCAAGAGACATTTTCTTAAAGTATATCACCATAACCTCCCCCCATTAGTGTTCTGCATTTGTGACTATGTGGGGAATTGACATTTAGCTACAGAAAGCTTAACATGTTAGCAATGTAAGCCGTGTGAGTGTTTGGGATGTATGTTCATCTGTGCTCTCTGATGGGGAAGTCTAAGGGATACCCCAGGTGTGATCTATCTTGTTATTTGACACAGGGTCTCTCAGTTGACTGAAGCTTGAACACTCAGCTGTATTAGGTAGCCAGTGAGTTCCCAAGGACCACTGCCTCTGCCTGCCCAATCCTGGGATTACAAGTGCTTCAAAAATCTTGAAATCTTTAAAAGTAAAAATTAGCGATCGTGTCTTACTTTAATTTCTTATATCATAATATAATTGCATCATTTGTTTCTTTTCTTTCCTCCAAACTCTCCTATACATCCATCCATTCCCTCTTTCTAATTCATGGTCATCTTTTTCATTAAGTGTTTTTTCATGTATATGTGTTTATACCTACATTCCTAGGTAGTAGCAGCTCAATTGTGTAATGTTACCTGTAGGTTTTAGAGGGTGACCTTTTGGTAATTGTTAACCTATTGTTGTGCTGTCCCCTGGGGAAGAATATTTCTCCCACTCTCAGCATTCCTCAATTGTCTGGAGTCCGTTGTGTAGTGCTGAGGTCTTATGGTCTTTTCTGATCCACGTTGGCAGGGCTCTCATTGTTGCTCTTATTAAGATCATGTTTAAGCAGTTAGTGTCGCAGAGACTTTGTGGGTGCAGCTTCTAACATAATTAAGAGATACAGACTCAGAGAAAACGCATTGATGTTCCAGCTTTGACAATCTGCTTGCCCCCTCTTCTACAATGTTCCCCAAGCCTTACACGGCAGGAATTGTCTAACAGATGTACCCACTGAGAATAAGCTCCCCAAATTTACATTTTGATTGGCTATGGTTTTCTTTAATGTTCTCCATCTGTTGCAAAGAGACCTTTCCTGGATATAAGATGAGGCCAGTACTTGCCTCTGAGAATGAGGACAAATATTAAGATTGTAGCTAGGGATTATGATGGTTTATTCAAGTGGTGGTTTTAGCTTCTTCTTCAAAATTCTCAATTCGTTAGCTCTGAATAATTGGTTGGTTTCCAGTACCAGGCATAATCTCTTCTTCGTTGAGTGGATCTTGAGTTTCATAAGAAATCTGTTGGTTTTGACCAAGGTAAATGTGCTATTCTGTATACTTACAGCAGTCGTGGCATGCTATTTGTTGTGTTTCCCAGGCATCCTTGCAGGGTAGGACTTGGGGTTGTTTCACTTTGGGAGCTTAAATGAAGCCTTTTGGTACCATGAAACCTAGTTCTTGGAGAGGAGACATTAAGGTCTGTTCCAGGTCAGGCATTGGTGAAGTGTAGCCGAGACAGTGTGATGTTCCAGTGCCTTCTGTGGGTTTCAAAATATTAGATATTCAGTGTTTAATACAAAATCATCTGCATGAAAATTTGGCAATGAGAAGGTTAGGTATGAATTCCAGAAAACATAAAAATTAAAAAGTAGAACCTTCTTTTAATTTTCATATGAATATACATCACTAGAAATTTCAGAATGAATAAATGACATTTGAGAGAACATTTTAAGTGTTCTTTTTATGATTACAATAGTATTATATTTTCCAAAAATCATTTTAAAAAATAAGAAATATAAAGGACAGACAGGAAGCAGATATGCAATTCCATATTTATGAAGTAACCATGGTTAAGTTGAACACTACATATTTGTAAAACACTTCAGTTTTTTAGAGAATCTGTCTGAGGAATAGCACTGACACTGTTTGAAAAAGGTTTCTGCTGCTTAGCTGAAATAACTTGCACAGTTTTTGTCTGGATACTGCTGTAGGGAATATGGTAATAGAGTCTATGAGTTCTATCATAGGCTCTTAAAAGTTATATTGCATTGAAGGTAAGCTATGTCCTGAATATCATAAATATGTTAAGAACAATGCAATGGTCTTGATTTACATTTGCATAGAATATCACAGATGCATTTAAATGTGTTTTCACTGGATTTAGTGTTGGTTTGGGAATGACTGGGAAGACACAGATGCATATATACTGAACTACAAATGTGCGTTGGAATTTTCATTGACTATAAACTGTTCTAGAAAGAGAACTTTAGGGGTACCTTAGGGGTAGCCAGTGTTTTCTGTTTTACTTAGGCTAGACTAGAATAACACAACAGAAATATAAGTATAAAATTTTAGCCATAGTCAAAATTTTCAATAATATTGAATATAAAATTTTGATCATTTAAATATAATGTCCACTTAGTCTACTTATACGTGTGTGTGTGTGTGTGTGTGTGTGTGTGTGTGTGTGTGTGTGTGTGTGTGTGTGTGTGTGTGTGTTCAACATTTCATTCTGCAAAATGTATCAGCATTCATTGGTGGGTCAAAAATATCATTGTTCGTTCCTAAGGCTTCATTTTTTTTTTCGTTCTTTTTTTTGAGCTGGGGACCGAACCCAGGGCCTTGCGCTTCCTAGGCAAGCACTCTACCACTGAGCTAAATCCCCAACCCCGAATTTGCTCTTTAATATCCACAGTGACAGCTAAAGACAAACCAAAGGCCTTCACACACATGCATGTGCACACACATACATGCACGCACACACAGGCACACACATACACACACACACACACACACACACACACACACACACATGAATGCACACTCACCCATGCCTGTGTACACCAAACAGTGGAGGGTATTTTGTGTTGGCCAATTGCTTCTGTGCATGGCACATTTCCTGGAATATGGTTGAGATACTCACTGACTTTCAACTGACTGTCTGTCACTTTAGACTAATTTCAAATAATTCCTTGTTTATGATAAATAGGGCATAGATTGTAAGATCCAGAAAAAAATGGATAATCCCAAGGACATATTGTCATCCAGATATAACAGGACTGATAAATATATGAACTCACAGAGACTGAGACAGCAGGCACAAGACCTCCATAAATTCTGAAAAAAAAAAAAAAGCTATCACACAGAAAAAGAAGAAGACACAATGGCTCACTCCTGACCCTGAACTATTTTTGCAATTTATATGCAATGGCATTGGAAAAATAATTTTTCCACTGCAATTTTTTAAAGAGCTTTTTTTTTGGTTGTGTTTGTTTTCAGTGAGACCTAGAGGCTTATAGTATAAATAATTTTATTTGTATTGCATTTTCCTTTTGCCCTGTTAAACTTATAGACTATAACATTATCAAGTTTTTTCTTTTGTTTGTTTAGTTAATAAAATATTCTCTTTACTCAAGCCATTCTACACCAAGTTGGCGGGACAAATATCCATGGAATTTTCTGTGTCTCTGAAGCCAGTCCTTGAGGAAATCATTTAGGTGATAGCATACAAACAGAAAGTGAAGAAGGATGAAGTGATAATTTTTATCAATTCCTAATATACATAGTATAAAGGTTAAGAATATTTTAGACCCAGTTTGACATCTTTAAAGGTTGTCATAAAATTCTTGCTCTTACAGGTGTATTATATAAAAAAGTTATATATCACTGAAACTACTGATTCCTTCTGCTGTAGGTATAGCAAATCACTAATGATCCCTAAGGCGTAGCTACTAAGTTGTTATTTTTAGCAATAATTGTTACTTGAATGGTAATTAATACTAAATTTTAGTTTTGAAACAACATATAACAGTAGTACATCTCTTAATTCTCAGATATAACTTAGTACATAATGTAGCTACAGGGACTTAGAAATTGTTTGACTCGTAGGTACTATATTGTGCAAATATATTTCAGAAAAAAACGAAGGAATATATACTCTATTTTGTGAGAGAACTCTTATTTTTATTTTTGTATTTTTTAATTTATTTTTCTTAGATATTTTATATATTATATATTTTATATATTTTTCAGGTGTTATCCCTTTTCTCCCCCCTCCCATGCTCCTTCCTCCCGCTTCTATGAGGACGCTCCCACTCCCACCCATGCACTACCACCTCAATGCCCTGGCATTCCCCTCCATTGGTGAAGCAAGCCTCCGTAGGACCAAGGGCTTTTCCTCCTGTTGATGTTAGACAATACCATCTGCTGCTACATATGTGGCTGGAGGCATGGGTCCTTCTATGTGAACTCACTGGTTGGTGGTTTAGACCCATGGAGCTCTGGTGGGGTCTGATTGGTTGGTATTGTTGGTCTTCCTATGGTGTTGCAAACACTTCAGCTCCTGCAGTCTTTTCTCTAACTCATCCATTGGGGTCCCCTTGGTCAGTCCAATGGTTAGCTGGAAGCATATTCATCTGTATCAGTGGGGCTGTAGATTTTTATTTTTATTTTTTATTGGATATTTTCTTTATTTACATTTCAAATGTTATCTCCTTTCTCAGTTTCCTCTCCAGAAAACCCCTATCCCATCCCACTGCCCCCTGCTTCTGTGAAGATGCTACCTCACCCATCCACCCACTTCCTCCCTTGCCTTCTTGCCCTAGGATTCCCCTACACTGGGGCATGGAGCCTTCACAGAGGACAGAAGACCTCTCCTTCCACTGATGTCCGACAAAGCCATCCTCTGCTACATACGAAGCTGGAGCCATGGGCCACACATATTTTTAAGATTTAATAGGAGAAAAAGTAAAATAGAATGGACTCTTAGAAAATCCATTTGCTTATTAGTACTGATCTCTCCACTCAGTTCTATATCTTAACTACAACAAGAATAAATTCCTGCTCTTCTTGCTATCTACCTGTATTCCTTTTGTCTTTAGATAATGAGTCAGAGTCCTCATTCATGTTCAATTCACAATAGACTATCCATAACCTATTTTTGATATGCAGCTTATGTCATCCCCTTCAAGGGCACAAAGATAAAAGTAACCAAGGCATATTATAATATCCAAGTAAAGAACAGTAAAGACCCTCCAAAATATATGTCCAAGTTTCCACTCATTGTTCTGAAACTACACTTCCCTTGAGTTATAGGAACATGGTAGCCTTAGGGAGACAAGTTCATGAAGGGAGTATGTACTTCCTCTACAAAGCAGAGGCAATTTTTTCAGGAGAATGGGATTGTTCTAGCAGACAATAAGCGTTTTCACTGTGTTCACTCTGTAGATCTGGAATACTGATTAGCTAGACCCCTATCGTGGTTAAACCAACAATCTTCATGTATATCTTGCTTTTCTTGTCAATTCTTTCTCAATTTAAATGTAAAGCTCATGTCACTACATCAAAAGTGGGCTTAAATGCCTGGTTCCCTTGTTCTCAAAATGGTCTCTTGTTCACATTGCTTTCTTATTTTTTTAAAATTACTTCCTTTTGATTTCTTTAGTACAGGAAGCTCAAGGAGACATGGTGGAATCCCTCGAGATAAAGCTCTTGCTCATGAGTCTAGTTAAAAAATAGTGCTTAAGTAACCAATGCATTGAAACAATTCTCATCCCATATACATGAAAGAAAATATAAACAAGAATATTCGGATCCTAGTTTAAACATTATTTTTATTTTCATATTTGTAATGATTTATAGGAAAGATTTAGCTGCTAATCTCACTAAAATTCACATTTGATATGCTTTTAAAATAAGTTCATTAAAGCTAATAAATTCAGAGGAAAAATATTATGTTTAATTGATTTTATTGTACCACACTTTGAGGGCAAGATGCTGGTTTGACCTTCAACTCCAGGATTCTGTCTGTTCCCTATTATCAGTTTGAGGAACTAGATTAAAACATGACCTTTAACAATTACCAAAAGAGATCATCTATGTTTTCTCTATTTGAAGAGTTATGGGTTCTTTTAACCTTTTGAAGAAAACTTTTATTCTTCCAGAATTATTTAAAAACCCAAATGACTTTTTGAGATCCTTTTAATTCTAAAGACAGGTGATATTTAAAGAAGCATGAGGCAAGTATTAAAACTGAAATACTTGTAATCAATGCACAAACGTTGCCTGTGGTATATTCAAAAGCCCAAGAATAGGCCCTGTTATTTCAGTAGCTTTCAGTTCTCCTGAGAAATTCCAAATCCTTGCAAATCTGACGATCTTCTGAGTCTTACTGAAGAAGCCTCTGGTGAAATGCTCCAATTTTATTTTGTCAGAAAATATACACTTGCAGCTTTCACAAAAGTTTACACTATGTATATATTCTGGAAATTAAATTTCTTTGTTAATTCTATAATTCTAACAGACTAATTAATTATAATGGCTTATTAAGTACTTTGATTTTACCAAATTAGTTACTGAATGCATAAAATTCTCACTGTGAGAGGGGGCATTTATGCAACAGAGTAAATTTCTTTGTGAGTATAATTAGCAAAATTTTTGATTAGAAAAATGTGAGCACATTTCATCAAATTAAGTAAAAATTAAGTAAGGTAAAAATCTTATGGACTATAATTGATTGCTTTCTACAACTTGGTACAAATAGATGAATAGTTGTTTTATTTGGTTATAATTTTAAAGAGTCATTACTGTATGTCACCAAGACTAAATAATCATTACTGAATTTTTAACTCATTAAAATAGCCATGGAAGATTTACAATAAGTCCTTGATTTACATGAAAATATTTTAAATGTTTTGAGAAATTATTGTTTCAAAATTTGGTTATTTGGTGTCTGGATATAGCAGATTTAGATAAATGAAATATTCAAATAACTTAGCAAAATTAGAATGAAATAATCTATAAAATCACATAAATGATGATTAAGAAATCTGGATGCTAATATCCTTAAAATCAGAATATTCCTATTAAATGTCATACGTTCTAATAAGTTGGTTAAACTCAATAATTTCAGAAAGAAAATACCATGTTTAACTGATTTCATTATACCATTCTTTGAGTTGTGTTAAGGTGCTGTGACATCTGACTGAGAATATAATGTTTGTAAATGTAAAAATGAATGGTAGTCTCTGATGGATAATTTAAAGCAAAAAGCACACACTGTGAAGAGAATAACATTGCATTGTGATGAGAGGTTAGTATCCAATTTTGAGGAAGTTAGTATATACAAGTTGCTGTACACACAAACACAAACATAAAATCATGACACAATGACAATATGAAATGTTGCCTACTCTAGTAATTTTAAATATTAAGCTTTCAAAAATTAAGTAAATGTAAAATGAAATTCTTATGGACTATAACTGAATGCTTTCCAAAACTTGTTAGAAATAGATAAGTAGCTGTTTTATTTGGTTATAATTTTAAAGAGTCATTACTGTGTATCACCAAGACTAATTGCTGAATAATTAACTCATTAAAATACCCATGGAAGATTTACAATAATTTTTTGGGTGTTACATTTAAAAAACCTTGAACCTATGAAAGAAAACAGACACAAGAGAAGGGAGCACAACATGTTAGTTGGGAATAATATTCTGTGACCACTGAGATCATAATTTTTAAAAATAACAAATATTTACATTTATACAGGGTGTCAACAAATGTTCACAAATATATTACAAACTTACTTATACAGAAAAAACAGATACATGTTAATAACAATGTATTTAAACTGAGACTTCAAAACTCCAACCAAAAAGTACAAGCAAAACTTTTAATATTACTTGATGAAAATAAATCATAAAAATATATATCCTCTATATTGGGAGTAAAGAGATTGCTCAGTGGCTAAGAACACTCAGTGCTCATGCACTGGATCCATATTTAGCTGCCATGACATTTAGACCCAAATGACATTTTATATTCATGTGTAACACTAGTAGCATGGGAGACCTGCTCTTTGCCATACAATCTAGGAGTACATTTGGTATAAAACCACACAAGCAAAATAATCCTACACACATTATAAAAGCAAATATCAAAATAAAAATATTTAGATGTGAAGTGAACATGTAGTATGTATAGAAAATATGTTGTTTTTATATAATATGATGGATTAATATTTTATTAGCTATTTTATTTACATTTCAAATGTTATCCTGCCTTCCTGGTTTCTTCTCCAAAAATTCCCCAGTCAACTCCCCTCCCCCTATGTCCACAAGTGTGCTCCTGCACCCCGTTACCATTCCGCTATGCTGGGACATCAAGCCTTCGCAGGACCCAGGACTCACCTCCCATTCACCTCCCATTGATGTCAGTCAATACCGTCCTCTGCCACTTATACAGCTGTAGCCATTGCTCCCTCCATGTATATTCTTTCTGGGGAGTCTGGTTGGTTGATATTGTTGTTCCTCTCATGTTGTTGCAAACCCCATTCAGCTCCTTCAGTCCTTTCACCAACACCTCCATTGGAGTTCTTGTGAGTCTGACAGATCCTCTCAGGAGACATCCACATCAGGTTCCTGACATTAGGCACTTCTTGGCATCAGGAAGTGTCTGGGTTTGGTGGCTGCACATGGGATGGACTCCCAGGTAGGGCAGTCCCTGGATGTCTCCTCCCTCAGTCTCTTCTTCACCCCTAGTCCTTTCATTTACTTTAGGCAGGAACAATCTGGGTTAACATTCTGTGAAGGGTGAGTGGCCCATCCCTCAAACAGGGGCCTTGCCTAACCTCTACATATGGTGTCTAAACATTCTCTCTTCCCTTTGTTGGGTATTTCAGCTAATGTCATCCCCTCTGTGTCCTGGTAGCTTCTTACTTCTGTAGTATCTGGGATTTTCTGGGGGCTACCCGTATTCCCAATTCCCCCTTACTGCAAACCTCTGTTCAATTTTCTGACCCTCTCTACATATTGCCCAACTCCTCCCACACCTAATTGTGCCTCATTTTTTTTTCTCTCGCACCCTCCTCTCTTCGTTCCAAGTTCCTCCTGCCCTCAACCTTCAGTGCCTATTTTGTTCCCCTCACCAAGTAGGACTGAGGCACACAAACTTTGGTCTTTCTCCTTGAGCTTCATGAAGTCTGTAAGTTGGTTGTATCATGAGCATTGCTAGCTGTTTTCCTAATATCCACTAATCAGTGAGTACATACCATGTGTCTTCCTATCTGACTGGGTTACCTCACTTAGGATGATGTTTTCTAGTTCCATCCATTTGCCTGTGAATTTCATGAAGTCATTGTTTTTAATGACTGAGTAGTTCATTGTTGTGTAAATGTATCACATTTTCTATATCCATTTTTCCGTTGGGCACATCTGGGCTTCAGGCTATTATAAAGCTGCTAAGAAGATAGTAGGGCATATATCCTTGTTACATGTTGGAGCACCTTGTCGGTTTATGCCCAGAAGTGATATAGTGGCGTCCTCAGGTAGTGCTATGTCAAATTTTCCAAACTGGTTTCTAGAGCTGTTCTACCAGTTTCCAGTCCCATCAACAATGAAGAGTGATCTTTCAATACATCCTCACGAACATCTGTTGACACCTGAGTTTTTGATCTTAGCCATTCAGACTGATGTGAGATAGCATCTCAGGGTTGTTTTTATTTGCATTTCCCTGATGACTAAGGATGTTGAACATTTCCTTAAGTGCTTCTTAGCCATGGAAAATTCCTCAGTTGAGAATTCTCTATCTCTGTACCCCATTTTTAATAGGGTTATTTGTTTCTGTGGAATAAAATTTCTTTAGTTCTTTGTATATTTGGAATATTAGCTCTTTATCAGATATAGTGTTAATAAAGATCTTTACCTAATCTGTGGGTTGTCATTTTGTCCTATTGACAGTATCCTTTACCTTAGAGAAGCTTTTCAATTTTATAAGGTGCCATTTGTCTATTGTTGGTCTTAGAGCATAAACCATTGTTTTCTGTTCAGGAAGTTTTCCCTGTGCCCAAGTATTCAAGTCTCTTCCCAACTTTCTCTTCTATTCAATTCAGCACATTGGTTTTATGTAAAGGTCCTTGATCCATTTGTACTTGAGCTATTAGAAGGAGATGAGAATGGATTGATTCAAATTCTTCTGCATGCAGGCTGCCAGTTGAGCCAGCACCATTTGTTGAAAATGCTAACTTTTTTCCACTGAATGCTTTTAGCTTCTTTATAAATGATCATGTGACCATATGTGTGTGGGTCCATTTCTGGGTCTTTAACTGTGTTCCATTGATCAACTTACTTGTCTCTGTACAAATACCGAAGAGTTTTTATCATTATTGCTCTATAATACTGCTTGAGGTCAGGGAGGGAGATTGCCCCAGAAGTTCTTTTATTGTTGAGAATAGTTTTCCCTATTCTGGGTTGTTTGTTATTCCAAATGAATTTGTGAATTGCTCTTTCTAACTCTATGAGGAATTAAGTATAATTTTTATGGCAGTTGCATTGAATCTGTAGATTGCTTTCAATAATATGGCCATGTTTACTATATTAATTTGCCAATCCATGAGCATGGGTGTTCTTTCCAGCTTCTGAGGTTTTCTTTGATTTGTTTCTTCAGGGATTTGAAATTCTTGTCATACACATCTTTTACTTACTTGGTTAGAGTCACACCAAGTTATGTTATATTATTTCTGACTATTGTGAAGGGTGTTTTTTCCGTAATTTCTTTCTCAGCTCTTTTATCCTTTGAGTAGAGGAAGGCTACTGATTTTTTGAGTTAAGTTTATATCCAGCCAATTTACTCAAATTGTTCATTAGCTGAAGGAGCTTTCTAGTAGAATATTTGGGGTTGCTTACTTATACTGTCATATCATCTGCAGACAGTGATATCTTGACTTCCTCTCTCCCAAATTGTATCTATTTGATCTCCTTTTGTTGTCTGATTGCTCTGGCTAGAACTTAGATTACTATGTTGAATAGGTAGGGAGAGAGTGGACTACCTTGCCTTGTCCCTGATTTTAATAGGATTCCTTCAAGTTTCTCTCCATTTAGTTTGATGTTCACTTTTAGTTTGCTGTATATCACTTTTATTATATTTAGGTATGAACATTGAATTCCTGGGCTCTCCAAAACTTTTAGAATGAATAGGTGTTGTACTTTGTCAAAGGCTTTTCAGCATCTAGTGAGATATCATGTTTTTTCCCCCTTGAGTTTGTTTATATAGTGGATTACTTTGATGAATTTCCAAACATTGAACCATCCCTGCATTCCTGGGATGAAGCAAACTTGATCATGTTGGGTGATCATTTTGATGTGTTCTTGGATTTGGTTTGGGAGAATTTTATTCAATATTTTTTTATTGATATTCATAAGGGAAATTGTTCTATAGTTCTCTTTCTTTGTTGGATCCTTTTGTCTTTTAGATATCAGTATAACTGCAGCTTCATTGAAAGATTGGGTCATTTTCCTTCGGTTTCTATTTTGTAGAATAGTTTGAGAAGTATTGAAATTAGATCTTCTTTGAAGGTCTGATATAATTATGTACTAAAACCATGTAGCCCTGGGTTTTTTTTGGGGGGGGGGCTCAGGGGGTGGAAGTTATTTTATTTCAAGATTTATTATATAAAATTACACTGTCATTGTCTTCAGACACCAGAAGAGGGCATCAGATCTCATTACAGATGATTATGAGCCACCGTGTGGTTGTTGGGATTTGAACTCAGGACTTCTGGAAGAGCAGTCAGTGCTCTTAACCACTGAGCCATCTCTCAAGTCCCCCAATTGGGAGACTTCTAATGACTGCTTGTATTACTTTGAGGGTTAGGGAGCTATTTAGACAGTTTGTCTAATTCTGACTTAACTTTGGCACTTGGTATCTGTCTAGAAAATCATTCTTTCCACCCATGTTTTCCAGTTTTGTTGAATATAGACTTTTGTAGTAGGATCTGATTTTTTTTTTAATTTCCTCAGTTTCTGTTGTTATGCCTCTCTTTTTGTCCTGATTTTGTTAATTTGGATACTGTCTCTGTGCCCTCTGGTTAGTCTGGCTAAGGGTTTATCTATCGTGTTGATTTTCTCAAAGAATTAGCTCCTGGTTTTGATTATTCTTGGTATAGTTCTCTTTGTTTCTACTTGGTTGATTTCATCCCTGAGTTTATTTCTTGGCACTACTCCTCTTGGGTGTTTAGCATCATTTTGTTGTAGAGTGTTCAGATGAGCTGTTAAGCTGCTATGTACGATATCTCCAATTTCTTTATAGAGACACTAAGGGCTATGAACTTCCCTCTAAGCACTACTTTCATTTTGTCCCATAAGTTTGGATATATTGTGCCTTCAATTTGATTGAATTTGAAAAGGTCTTTTATTTCTTTCCGGAACAAGTTATCATTGAGTAGGTAGTTGTTCAGTCTCTACGTTTATGTGGGAGTCCTGTTGTTTTTGTTGCTATTGAAATACAGCCTTAGTCTGTAGTGGTCAGAGAGAATAATGGGATTAATTCAATGTTCTTCTATCGGTTGAGGTTTGTTTTGTGACCCAGTATATGGTTGACTTTTGAGAAGGTACAATGAAGTACTGAGAAGAAGTTATATTCTTTTGTTTTAGCATTTGGTTCATAACTTCTTTTTGTTTCACTGTGTCTGTTTGGTTTCTGTTTCCATAATCTGTGCACTGGTGAAAGTGGGGTATTGAAATCTCCTACAATTATTTTGTGAGGTTAAATGTGCATTTTGAGTTTCAGTAATGTTTCTGTTATAAATATGGGTACCCTCGCATTTGGAGCATAGATGTTCAGAATTGAGAGTTCTTCTTGGTGGATTTGTCCTTTGATGTGTATGTAGTGTCCTTCCCCATATTCTTTGATGACTTTTGCTTGAAAGTCTATTTTGTTGGATATTAGAATGGTCACTCCAGTGTTTTTCTTGGAATCATTTGCTTGGAAGAACTTTTTCTCCATCCTTTCTTTGAGATAGTATCTGACTTTGTGACTGTGGAGTTTTTCCTGTATGCAACAAAATGCTGGATCCTATTTATGTGTCCAGTCTGTTAGGCTATGGCTTTTTATTGGGGAATTAAATCCATTGATAGAGAGATATTAGACACCAGTGGTTGTTAGTTCCTTTTATTTTTGTTGTTAGAGGTGGAATTGTGCTTGTGTGTTTCTCTTCTGTGGGGGTTGTTGTAAAAAGATTAATTTCTTGCTTTTTCTTGGGTGTGGTCCCACCTCGCACTGGACTTTTCCATCTATATCCTCTGTAGGGCTACATTAATAGAAATATATTGTTTAAATTTGGTTTTTGTCTTGGAATACCTTGGCTTCTCCGTCTATGGTAATTGTAAGTTTTCTGGGTATTGTGGACTGGGCTGGCATTTTTGTTCTCTTAGGGTCTGTATGACATTTCCCCAGCATCTGTTGAGAAGTTTGGTATAATTCTGATAAGCCTGCTTTATAAGTTACATAACCTTTTCCCTTTATTGCTTTCAGTAGTCTGTTTTTGTTCTGCATTTGGTGTTTTACTTATTATGTGATGAGAAGAATTTGTTATTTGGTCCCATCTGTTCAGTGTTCTGTAGGCTTCTTGTATATTTATGGGCATTTCTTTCTTTAGGTTAGGGATGTTTTCTTTTATAATTTTCTTGAAGATGTTTTCTTGCCCTTTGAGTTGGGAATCTTTACTCTCTTATATACCTATTATTCTCAGGTTTAGTCTTTTCATTGTTTCCTGGATTTCTTGAATGTTTTGAGATAGGATCTTTTTGCTTTGTATATTTTCCCTGACTGTTGTGTCAATGCCTTCTGTTGTATCTTCTACTGTTGAGATTCTCTCTTCTGTCTTGGATCTGTTGGTGATGCTTGCATCTATGAATCCTAACCTCTTTCCTATGTTTTTCATCTCCATGGCTGTCTCCTTTTGTGTTTTCTTCAATGTTTCTATTTCTCTGTTTAGATCCTGTATGGTTTTTTTACAATTTCTTCACCTGTTTGATTATGTTGTCCTGTATTTTTTTAAAGACAATTTTTATTGCCTTCTTTAATTCTTCTATCATCTTCATGGAATGAGAATTTATATCTGAATCTTGCTTTATAGGTGTATTGGAGTATACAGGACTTGCTGTTGTGGGAGAACTGGGTTCTGATGTTGCCAAGTCAAATTCATTTCTGTTGTTTATGTTCTTAAGCTTGCCACTTGCCATCTGGTTATCTCTGGTATTATCTGGCCTCCCTGTCTCTAACTGGAGCTGGTCCTTCCTGTGATCCTGTGATCCTGGATGTGTCATAATACCAGGAGGCAGTGCAACAGCAACAGTGGCATCATTGCCATCCCTCTTGGCTGCAGATTTCTTTTCTTTTGTATTTTGCCTCTCAGCTTTTTTACCAGCCATCTTGCAAGATGGAAAAGAGAAATAAGTTTCTAGTTCCTGTCTTAATACATATATAAACTAGACAACTCAAGGATACAAAATTATAAAAAAAAAAAGTTAACCCGAACTGTAACCACTATTAAGATTGAAGCAGCAATTAAAATTCTACCAATAAATCCAGATGATTTTAGCACATATTTCTACCAGATGCTTACAGGAGAAATAATGTTAATACTCCTCAAATTGCAATAAAAAAACAGAAATGAAAGAACACAGCCCAGTTCTTTTTACAAGGTACCAGTTACCTTGATACTAAAACTCAAGAAAGACTCAATAAACAAAGATAATTACAGGCCAATATTCCTTATGAACATTGATAAAAAAGACTCAGCTGAAGCCAAAAGTAATTCAACGTGATCAAGCATGCTTTACCTCAACGTTGCAGGGATAGGTCAATATATGTAAAAAAGTGAATGCAATTCATGATAAAAACAGACTGAAAAACAAAATCATATAATATTAGAGAAAGGATTGAAAAGCTGAAGGGGCTTGCAATCCCATAAGCACAACAATGCCAACCAACCAGAGGTCTCAGGGACTAAACCACTACCAAAAGACTACACATGGACTGACCCATAGCTCCAGCCTTGTTGGGCACCAATGAGAGGAGAAGCCCTTGGTCCTGCCAAGGTTGGACCCACAGTGTAGGGAAATGTTGGGGGAGGTCAGAAGGGGGTTGGATGGGGGAGAAGAACACCCTTATAAAAGAAGAGGAGGAGGATGGGATGGGGACAAAGAAGAAGAAAAAAGAAAAAAGAAAAATTATCTCACTAGATGAGGAAAATTACTTTGAAAAAATCCAACACTATTTCATCATAAAGTCCTGGAAAGATTAGGAATACGAGGGACAAACTTCAAAGTAATAAAGGCAGCATACAGCAAGCCCACAGTCAATATCTTGGGTCTGAATCATCACAACCTTCAGCATCATCTTACGTTGCCTCAAAAGGAAATCTAACTGACAAAATGAAGTGAGAGGAAAGATTTGAAGCTCAGGTTGTTTCAAAGAGCAGCCCTGAATATTTCTGCTGTGATCATTCAACCATCTTTTGACTATTGGTTCAATAAAAATGTCCATATTTTAGTTATGCATTATGTATTACTGATGCCTGGGTGGTTATTGATTTCTAAGTTCAAGTTATATTCCCAAGGTGTATATGTGTTTTGGACTCTTGGAAAAATATCAAAGGTTTGCTTTCTATTGTTCCACAGAACTGGAGATATAAAGTAATAAAAGTGATATGTTTCACACCAAAATAATAACTTTTATGGCTAATACTTGTAAATATTTTTGAATGAAAGTCTTAATAATCAGATACTACATGTAATGATTCTAGAAATACATTAATAAAAATGAGTAATTACTATGCAGTTTCAAAAGTGGGATGAAAATTCAAATAGGAATGACACACTAGAATACATTTGTTTGAAGCTATAATTTAAACAAGTTGATAGTAGCCGTTGCTTATATAGAGAAGGACTATCTAGAAATTTGTTTTTATACTGTTCAGTATGGTTACCGATGCATAGGAAAACCAATATTTTGCAATCCAAATTATTCTCTGCATTTAAGCTGAAAATGTTCATTAGTGCTTGGAGTTTTTGGAGAGGAAATCTTTTTTGGAAAATTCAAATATATACTCATGTCTTCACCAAACAGGCATTTTTAATTGTTTGCTTTATTTGATTTTATATTTTAATTTATTTATTTTCTAAGTTTTGCTTCAAACATTTTTAATACTTATAATAATTAATTAAACTGGAATTTTATTCTGTATCATCAAAAGACTGATACTTTTTTTTAACTCTAGTGCTTTAGGAGAAAATTCACTAAATTTGGAGTAAGTTTTAAATTTGTTTATTATGTGTGCCTGTGCGTGACCTCACATTGGCAGGATCAGCTAATGCATGTATGCAATGGTGAATTGCATGTGAACACTAAAATGATGAAAGAGGACTTCATGGCTATAAAACTTTCAAAGAATAAAATCAATTATTCCTTTTGGAAAGTCAATGTAGTATTTTTTCTCAATTTCTGTCCCCTTAATTCAAAGACACTGAGTGTATACCTTCTTAATTAAGGTAATGCATGGTGATATATCCACACAGTGATTTGTATCAAGGTTATACTTGCAATTGCCCAAAAATCATATGGCCCCTTTACAAGCAGTCTTCTAAATAAGTTGAAGACAGAAATGACACTTAGCAGTAAGAGAGGAAATGGGGAAGAAAAGCCTGTAGGAGAAAAGTTGTGTTTTCTTTGCTGATATTTAACACTATCATTTGTCTTAATTATTCTTGACATTTCCCAGGTTTCACCAATTCCTCACTCTGTTCACCTAAGCACAGTTAAAAAAATAGAGAGGGCAAGTTACGTTTCAGAACAAATTATTCATCATTCTCTTCAATAAATTCAACTTCTTTCTTGGTTGTACTCCGCATAAATAAACAGATAGCACCACCTGCCTCCTAAGCAGGTGTACTTGTAGCAGATTGCGGGAAACAGCACTGAGGCCAGGACTTGTTTATTGGGCTACAAAAGGGAAAGTCTGTCACATATCTAGTATCTATGAAAAGAAATGTGTTGAGTGAAAACTATCCTGTCTAAATTTTGACATGTTGAGTTTCATGGTTAAATATCATTAAAAGTTCTTTAAAAACATAAAATTAATACCACTCACACCAAAACTACATGTTCTATCTTTATTATGTTGCAACTTTCTAAGCAAACTGGCTGCATTTACTGCCATTTCCTCATATTTCCCCTTTACCACCATTTATCCATAATTATTTCTGAATAATGTTCTTAAGTTTCACTACAATGGCCTACATTTCTTATTTGTGGCTGTTTATAAAATAAGCAAAATGTTTATTCTAGGCAGGTGTTTCACCTCATTCTTCATTACAACACTGATATATCAAATAATATCTGTATTTTACTTACAAATAGTCTCATTGAATATTCATTTTTCCTATCACACACTGAACAAAAATAATATCCTTGCTCTTTTCTGTTCAGCCTCCCACTAGGAGATGACAGTTGCTTTAAGCGCCCACTACGTTGTGTGGGGAAGTTTCATCAGATGCCAAATAGTGGCTTTGGGAACTGGACACATATCTCAGGCATAGCTCCTTTCTGATTAGGAATGTAAAAGGTTGGAAACATTTCTTAGGAAAGACAACCTAAGTCTACCATGAATTAACTTTTTTAGCCCATTGATTCTGCAAAGACTGCTGGTTTTACAGGTAAATCACAACAGGCTTAACCTCCCACAGGAAAGTTATATCACAAAAGGCCTCTGCCATTTGGTCTGTCATTTTTTTGTTTGTTTGTTTGTTTTTCATTTAGATAGTTCTTACAGCCAAGGCTTCCTTAGGAATCATTCTATAGCCATGGTGGCATCAAATTTGTGATCTTTTTCTACGTCTCTCAAGTTCTGAAATGAAAGCACATGATGTCTTTTTTTTTCCTTTCTTATGATGCTCAACATAGATAACAAGTTGTATCTATGTGATAGTGATAGACTATCAGATAATGTGAGATTCACTGAACTCAGTACAGATGACAAGAGAGCAGCCTCAGTCATGGGGTTGATACGTTTACAATATTGCATATTGTATAGAAACAGGAATGTGTTCTTAACGTCTCAGCTGAAAAGGAAAAAAAACAGCAAATCATATTTCAAAAGTGAACAACCATACAGTAGCCACCTAAGGTTGTGTTAATATGCCATAGAACTAGTCCTCTGCCTATCTGGTGGATGATATATAACTGAGGACATTACTTTTTTTATGTTTGTACGAATCTAATATCACTCTCTGTAATCTATCTAGAGAACTAAACATGGATATGATCAAAACTATAACACATCTTGCATATCCCTAACAAGTGGCAGTAAGCAATTTCCAATCATTTTATTTCTTATGTAATGTTAGGTAGGGGCTGTCATCAGAAATACAGAGACTGTGCTTTTCTATGATCTTATCCAGTAAGCCAGAGGTTTTGTCCCAGTTTCCGATCATGATTGTTCTTATTGTGGACTCATGAAATAGAAGTACAGCTGGCAGCTGTATAATCTCTATTATGAGTAAATTATGTATAATCACCCTGGGGTGTAATCCACAAAGATAGGCTAATTTGGACAATATCCCATTTATTATTTGTATTTCCCTTACCCTAACCTAAGGTCTCTCATCATTCTCCATATTCTCAGCTATCAGTGCACAGTTGTAGCTATCAACATACTTACATATCCCCCTTCCTCAACTGCACAGAGGAGTTGTATGTACGAACACTGTGGCAGCATAGCATTCTTCCTAATCTGATATTAATGAGTCTGGGTTTAAATATACTTTGAGTCTGAGGAACTTGAAAAGAAACATTGGTATCCCTAGGTCTCCAGAGAGGCCATTAATCTTTTAATTACATTAGATATAAAAATGAGATAGAAACTTATGTGTTCCTCATTTCCTTATGCTTTCTTTCTTTCTTTCTTTCTTCCTTCCTTTCTTTCTTTCTTTCTTCCTTTCCTTCTCTCTTTCTTCCTTCCTTCCTTCCTTAATCTCTTCCTTTAAAAAAAAAAAGTTATGATAGTCTGTAACTATGGGGGACAGTTTGAACCTGTTTAATGAACATCATTGCCTATGCCACATTTCCCAAAAATTACACGTATCTCATGTGCCAATTAGCACTACTATTGTTTTTGAGTTCTGTCAGCCTAATGCGTTTAAGAAAACTCAACTTGCGTTGGCTTCTTATATGGCCAGGTATAGCATACATGACAAATTTTCCTTAGACCATTTTAATACTAGGCTTTCTCTGTATACTGTTTTTCTCAGAATATATAACCATTGGTGGGGTGTCAGGATTTTATATTGAAGAATAATCATCTAATAACACTGGACAGTCCCTTAACCTAGATCGGTTTCTTGATTTTTTTTAATACCCTCTTTCACTCTGTGGAAAGACAATTTTGACATGGTATCTTTTGATTAGGCCTGAGGTTCTGTGTTTTTACTCAGCAGGTTTACCCCGTGTAATGATGTGTTTCCAAGTTGTTAAACACTACTCCAGGTCAATGCTTCTAAATCAATAATTGCTTCTTAATCAAGATATCCTGAACTCAATGCCTCACACATTCCTGTGTTATCTAGTACTGCAGACTAAAGTGGATCCATGAATTGTAATTATTAAAACTTTTGTTTTTACTAAATAACAACCAAAAGTTTTATATTTTATTTAGGGATTCTATAAATAAAACCATGCATTAACACTTATTTTTCTGTATTCTGATTTTATTTACCTATTCAGAATTAAGATATGATATGTTAGGGGGTGTCTCCAAAGTTTCTTTACATATTTCCTTATTAACCATGGTATTATAACATTCAGAATTGTCTATGAGTTTTGTAAATGTTCAATTTTTCTTTTTGACAATTGAATAGGACATTTATAGATATTACTGAAAAATTCAGATTTTTCTCTCACTATTCCCACTGCTGTAATTGGTCCTGGTTTGGCTTTTAAAATGAAAATGAGAATTAATTTAGAAATAAAAAGACAAATGGACCTATTTTTACCATTCTAGATTTTATTCACCTGAAACTGAATTCTTCAAATACATTGAAAAAGCAATTCTCAAATTCATCTGGAAAGGGAAAAAACTGCAGTGGAAGCAATTCTTAACCATAAAAGAATGGCTGGGGGAATCACCATCCCTTTCCTCAACGTCTACTACAGAGCAATACGGATAAAAACTGCATGACACAGAGACAGACAGGTTGATCAATGGAATAGAATTGAAGAACCAGAAATAAAATCACACACTTATGTACACTTGATCTTTGTAAAAGAAGCCAAAAAATATACAATGGAAGAAAGAAAGCATTGTCAATACATGGTGCTGGTCTAGCTGGCTATCTGTATGTAGAAAAATGAAAATAGACCCATATTTTTCACCTTGCACAAAGCTGAATTCCAAGTGGATCAAGGACCTCAACATAAAACTAGACACACTCAATCTAAGAGAAGAGAAAGTGAGAAAGAACCTTGAACTCATTGGCACAGGGGGAAATTTCCTAAGCAGAACTCCAATGGCTGATAGTCTAAGAACTAGAATTGATAAATGGGACTTTGTGAAACTGGAAAGCTTTTGTAAGGCAAAGGGGATAGAAAATATGACAAATCAGCAATGTACAAATTGGGAAAAAAAATCTTCATTAACCCCACATCTGATAAAGGGCTAATACCCAAAATATATAAAGAATTCAGGAAGCCAGGAAGCTAACCACCAAAAAAAAAAAATCCACAATCAAACGATGGGTTTTAGAACTAAACCAAGAATTCACAACAGAGGAATCTCGAATGGCCGAGAAGCACATAAAGAAATGTTCAAAGTCCTCAGTGATCAGAGAAATGCAAATCAAAATGATCCCGAGACTCCAACTTACACCAATCAGAATGACTAAGGTCAGAATCTCAGGTGACAACACACCTTGGCAAGGATGTGGAGAAAGAGGAACACTCCTCCATTACTGGTGGGATTGCAGTACAACTGGTACAACCACTCTGCCAATGAATTTGGAGATTCCTCAGAAAACTGGAAATGGGTGAACTTGAAGATACAGCAATACCACTCTTGTGAATATACCCAAAAGATTCCCCACCATTACACAGGGGCACATGTTCCAATATGTTCAAAACACCCTTATTTGTGATAGCCAGAAGCTGGAAACAACCCAGATGCCCCACACCAGAAAAGTAGACACAGAAAACGTGGTTCATTTATGCAACTCAGCTATTGAGAATGAAGGCAAACTGAGTTTTGCAGGCAAATGGATGGAACTAGGAAATATCATCTTGAGTGAGGTAATTCAGACCCAAAAGGACATCCAAGATATGTACTCACTAATAAGTGGATATTAGCAGAAAAAAAAGTACAGAATACCCAAGACCCAAGATACAGCTTCTTGAGTTTGTTTTTATGTTTTGGATATTAGCCTTCTATGTGGGACTAATGAAAATTTTTTCCCAATCTGTAGATTGCCGATTTGTCTTATTGATTATGTCCTTTGCCTTACAGAAGTTTTCTAGTTCACAGGGTCCCATTTATCCCATTTGTAGATCTTAGAGCCTGAGCCGTTGAAATTCTGTTTAGGAAATTTCCCCTTGTGCCAACTGAGTTCGAGTCTCTTTCTCACTTTCTCTTCTACTAGATTCAGTGTATCTAGTTTTATGTTGAAGTCATTGATCCAATTGGACTTGATCTTTGTGCAAAGTGACAAATATGTTTTCATTTTTCTGCATACAGACGGTCAGTTAGACCAGCACCATTTATTGAAGATGCTTTCTTTTTCCATTCAAAGATCAACTGTCTGTAATGTGCAGATTTATTTCTGGGTCTTCAATTCCACTAATCAACCTGTCTGTCTGTACCAACACCACACTGCTGTTTATCACTGTTGCTCTGTTATAGCTTGAGGTCAGGGTTGGTGATTCCTTTTCTTTTATTGTTAAGAATTGTTTTTGCTATTCTGGCTTTTTCATTTTTCCAGATGAAATTGAGAGTTGCTCTTTCCATATCTTTGAAGAATTGTGTTGGGGATTTTGATGGGGATTGCATTGAGGAATGCTTTTTGTTCCTTCAACAAAGAAACCATTAGGAATCTACTCAGGGTGTCTTGATATGTTTACGTATAGGTTCACTTACTCCTAAGAATCCTACGTTAAATAAATCTACTTCTGAACATGGTCACAATGTAAAAAGCAGAGATATTCAAGGGAATTGTTGATTCAAAGTCCTTCAGAAACGTATGCAAATTGTAAAAATGATGGACAGAAATCCCTCTGTAATGTTCACCTTGTACGATAAGGTCTTAGCAGAAAATCAAGTAAATGACATTGTGAAAGTAGATTGCTCAAGAGTCAATGATACCTGTTAATCATAATGTATGATTTAACAGATATATGTATCAAAGACACATGTCTCAAATATACAAAGAGCCGAGAATACAAATACAGAAACGTCAAGGAAAAGTCAGCTGTCAGCATTGTGAATGTTGTTCTCAGATGAACAGCTATGCTGAACTATTCTAACGTCAAAGAGAGGCTGATTAGCCTACAAGGAGTCTGGCTCAAAGGAAGGCCGTAGCTGCTTCCATGAACTATCACAGAGAGTGCATTTTAACTAACCTTTAATGCTGTCTGTCTTCTGACTCTGATATCAATGCAAGGGTATGCTACTTTTTGTAAACTTTATTTTTAATTTACATAGGGGTGGGTGGGTATTTGTCTGCACTTATCTGTGCACAATATCTTCAGAGGTCGGACGAGAACATCAGACCTCTTGGGCCTGGAGTTACATCAGTTATTGGTTAGCCACGACACAGTGTCTGAGAAGGGGATCTTTATCCTCTCTAAAGAGCGTGCAGTGCTCTTCATGCGAAGCCATCAGTCTAGCAACTGCTTTATGTTTAACATTTATTTTTTTATATATTTTCATTAAATAATTTACATTACTTTCCTCTTCCTTGTCTTTTCTCCAGCACTTGTTAAATTCTTCCCAGTCAATCTCTTTCCTGTTACATATGTGAGAATAAGTCTGCTCAAATATATTTATATAACTTGCTGTCTCCATTTCTGTTGGTTGTGTGTATATGAATTCACTGAACATGTTGTAGTTTGGGATAAGCATGTAGGGAGCTCATCCTTAGCTGATGCTGCATTTTTCCCTTTCAGGATAGTTCCACTCTTTAATGAGGAGTAGGATGTAGGGGCACAAAGGTCCTTAGACCTACAGATCACCAGGGTAACCTGGAATCTTAAATAGACAGAGGCCTGCACTCAATGAAGAAAATAAAATACCTGCATTCAACCTAAAAGACTAAATGTCTTTTCTTAATGACCCAGTGATCCTTTTGCTCATTGAGTAGGCAGACCTCACATAACTTTTGCTATAAAGGCAGAACTTACCCAAATTCTTTCAAATGACTACTTAAACTCCTTCCTTCCTAGACTGTTGCCAATCATTAGGGGAGATGTCACATGTCCTTTATGGCCTGCTGACATACCTGCTATTAGCCAGAAACCACGTTAGGTGCCAGGTCCTTTACCTATAGAATGCACTATCACAGTGCCATGTACTTTGTAAAAGGGTTTCTATGCAGCCGCATGCTAAGCTTTATTGTGGACTTGGAATTGACTGATTGGATGGATTTTTGCCTGGAAACCTTTTCCCAAACTGTAATGTGATTTAAATATGCTGACAATGGACCCCATGATATTTCACTCCCTGAATACTGATCCAGGCTGACAAAATCAGTATGCACCTGGATTCCATTCTCATCTCTTAGTGTGGTTCACGTTCCTGTCTCATGCCTACAGCAGTCTACTTAACAGTACTCTGGCCCCCCATGTAATCTAGAATGCCTTTGACTGAAAACATTCTCAAGAAAAGAAATCTTGCGGCAGAAAATACCTCAAAAGCTTAGAGAACTGAACTTTCTTCTAGAACAGCCAAGTTTCTTCCTCGTCAGTCTATAAGCCACACACTACTATGTGTAACTCCAGCTTCAGGAATTCAAATAACATCCCCTGGCCTCCCTGGCCAACAGGCATGAATGGAGTACAAATACACACATATGGACAAACACTCATGCACAAACAAATAGTGATTGAATTTATTTTTTAAAAAATACAGAGATGGTTTACACCATAAAACTTATTTCTAAAGCTGGGTATGGTAGAGCATTCTACAGTCCCAGTAGTGAAAGCAAAGAGGCAAAAAGATCAATGAGTTTGAGAAAATTTCATGCTACATTGTCAACACACACACACACACACACACACACACACACACACACACACACACACACACTATGGAAAAGAAGAACAAAAGTAAACCACAGAAATAAAAAAGTACATTGAAGAGTTGCAACAACACACTTCCTCTTAAGGTCATTTCATGTTCGCCATCAGTGAGCACATAACCATTTTCAAAAATGAATATTGCCAAGCATGGTAGCACATACTATTAATTCCAGGACTTTGAAGGCAAATTCATACCCATGAATTTGAGGTCATGCTGGTCTACATAGTCACTTTCATAGTACAACCCATCTCAAATGAAATTACATTATTTAAGGGAATATTGTTCTAGTACCTAAAACCAAGAGCTACCATTGAAGTGTCATGTCAATTTTATTTTATAAGTAGACCAAACTTGCACTCTCTTCTCTATTAGAAGAGAGAAGCATTACGGATTAAATGTGGGGGGGGGCTGTTTATACTTAAACTCAAGGCTGAGATACACAGCAAATCATTACAAGAGCAGACTTTTTTGTTTTTAATAATTTAGTTAACTATCAATCAGTTCACAGAACACACTATGAAACAACAGGAACAAAGAATGATGTGTAAATCACAGGATTTTTGAGAAAGAACAAATCAAATAAAGTTGACTTTTAACTTGGAACATGACAAATAAAAAACACCATAGGGAACAATATAGAAATAAATAAAAGTTTAATAGTTTTAGCAGGAAAGAAAGGAAAAATGTCAGCTGTCCCGTAACAATATAATTTTGTTTACTTAATAGATTACCTTAATCTATTAAGTACACTATAATGTATAATCCATACTGAATCTGTAGTATATAGCAATATATATATTTCTGTGTGCCTTTGGAGCATTATCCATGCCATGCCAGTCTTCTACAGAACAGAGAGCTTAGAAGTAATTTTATGTTGATCTGGTTAGAGGTTGTCTTAGTTGGGGTTTCCATTGCTGTGAAGAGACACAATGAGGAATGCAACTTTTTAAAAGAAATGTTGCCAAAGATCTTTTAAGAATTGGGTGGCTGATGGGTAGGAGAACACTCTCATAGAAGATTGGAGAGAGGAGATGGGATAGGGGGTTTATGGATGGGAAACCGGGAAAAGGGATAGCATTTGAAATGTAAATAAAAAGTTTCAATTAAAAAAAAAAAAAGAATTCCCCATAGGGGCTGGAGAGATGGCTTAGTGGTTAAGAGCACTGACTGGTCTTCCCCAAGTCCTGAGATCAATTCCTAGCAACCACCTGGTGGCTCACAATCATCTGTAATGGGATCTGATGCTCTCTTATGGTGGGTCTGTAAACAGCTACAGTGTCCTCATATAAATAAAAAATAAATCTTTAAAAAAAAAGAAAACAAAAGAATTCCCTTGAGGGTTTGGGGAGATGGGTCAGTGGTTAATAATACACACTGCTCCTTCAAAGGGCCAGAGTTAGGTCTGCAGTCTCATGGCTCACAACTTACCATACCCTCTTCTAATTTTCATGGGCATCTATAGTCACATTCATGCACGTGTAAATATATAATTTAAATTCAGTCAATTGCTTTAAAAGTGAAGTGTTGTGGTACTGATACTGTTTTAACAGAAAATAAAAAGAAATGTGGGGTTTTTATCTATAGTCAAAATGAAACATAATTTACTGGTTTTCTTTTCAATTAAGTGGAATCAATAGATATGCCATATTGTATTAAAATTTGTGAATACTGGGCATCAATTTACTAACTATACTTATTTTAGAACAACTATTTGATATATCTATTACTTACACCCACAATTTAACATAACATTCTATATCTGTATTTATACACAAATTTACGTTAAAACTCATCAGAACATGGACATAATAATAATATCATACAAATAATATTTTATACAATAAGACATTGATTGTTCCATATTATATGTCATGCTTTACTTGTTACATATTTCAGTACATACCCATATATAATTTTATCAAATCATACTTACCAATAACTTGAAAAATGAATGACGTGTATTTTTAAATAATATTAGAATTTGAGCAAAATAAACATAATTACTTCTATAAATACATGCCTTTTCAAAATCTCTTCCATGTCATGCAAATAACATCTTTCAGAAAATAAAGGCATATTCATAACCTTATACATTTAATACATTTAATGAATAATGTGTATACATTTTCATACAACAAAAACCTAAAACAAAAAAGCAAAACCACCAAACCTACCAAAAAAAATTTTTAGATTTTTTAGGCTGATGGATCATGTTCCAAAATTCAAGTCTGAAACCAAAAATAAATGGCAAGTATGTTAAAATGTGAAGGACATTGTGCTACATCACCTAGTGTCCAATTTTCCTACTGCCCTGCAATGACCCTGCAGTACTGAGGTGAGGTAGATAGAATTGCCTGATGCCAGTCACCGCGAACAGCTTGATTGCTCAGCCATCCTTTACAATCAGCCACTGAACCAGGTAGAGGTGAAATAGTGTATACAGCAAAGTCATGAAGATTGATGGCGCCCAGCTGCTTCCAAAGGTACCCTGTTCTGCATTCAAACCACTTGACACATGAACGGATGGAAAACAAAGACTGTTTGCGCAGGAAAAGTGCTTCTGCAGGCTTAATTTCCATAGCCATTTGCACAGCAAAAGCCAGATCTAATAGGTCCCCGAGAAATCAGCAAAGCCATGATAAGAATTCAAAGCCACAAACTAAATAAAAAGAGATTATTAGCTACATTGCAGTAGGCAAACAGTAAAGACTCGAGTGATCGATACTTGACAAGAGACATGCCACAAACTTCTTGTATAGGTCAGACTCGCACGCTGTCTTTTAAATAAATCGACTGACTCTTGGACAAGGCACATAAAATGTCACTTTTTATCTCTCAGTTGATATTTTCCTCCAAAGGGAGGGGGGCTATCTATTCACCTCTCTGAGAGATTTGATCGAGAAGATAGTCACTCCTGATATAAGGTTTAAAGGAGAAAACCGCAATCAAGTGGAAATTTTTGTCAGTACCTTAATCTCTGATTTGTAGAAGGTTTTGCTTTGGGATATTTGGTGTGTCTGAGGATTGCCACCAAAGAGCCCTTCTGTTCTTTAATGGCGGCACTAAATCTTAACAAACGTGAGCATGAAAACTATTGTGCTGCTCTTGTGAGGCGTATATCAAAGTTATATTTTTTAAAGCTTGGAAAGGCAGTTGAATCATGCATGCTCTTTATGGAACTCTGATCAGCCTGATAAAGGCAGTTCAGCTTCAATAAGCGCTTTTTAAGTGAATGTTTTGGAAAGTGAATAGGAAATTCAAAGCGCAGACTGTTGCCAAACGGCTCCCCCAGCACTTTGATCACTTGCTTTCTGACATTTTGTTGAAAATGTCTTGTTTTCATTAAAATGTTGGCATCCAGAGACCCAGAAAGTTAACTGTAGTCACTGAAAATACACTATACAGTAAATCACGGAATGACATGACTTATTAAGTACTTTGTACACATTCTTTAAGAAGGAAATCATTTCCCTGTGGGGTCAAACACAGCATTGCACTTGTCTGTGGAGAAGTTTATATTGTTAAAAGAAAGACAAGTACAGAAGATAAATCAAACAGCAGCGCACTGCCGAAGGCAAAAGAACACCACGTTAAAGCAATTTCTTTTAAAAAGGATAAGAATCCTATAATATAACATATACTTTTGTATATGCTCATAAAAGCCATGCATAGAATACTGTTTTGAAATTAAGATCACAGAACATATCTCTAACTCGAAGCTCAGAAAGTTTAAGTGTTCAGACCCTCCTGCACTTTGCATATCACAATGATTCCTCCATTATTGATCCTTAGGTTTCTGACCACAAATGTCACAGTTTTAAGTGTGTAGCTTCTGTAATTTAGAGAGTAATTTTGATTTATCAGAAAGTGGAGTATTTGAAAAATAAAATGGCAGTAACTTGAAAATTGCTCTGAGACATGATTGTGAAATTGAACCCTTTATACATAAATTGACCCTTTACACATTCAGAAATACCTAAAAGCAAAAGGTAATGATTACTGACATGCATGCTGAATTGTACTCTTCCATATTCCAATTACGACATCATAGGCTGTTCTCTGATATATTTAATATATTTTTCTACATTTTCCCTTTAATTTAGTTGGTTATTCAAGATAGGCCCTAAGTTACCACATGAATTTCTGGTAATTTTCATTTGTTTTAAGGTGTTAAAAAACAAAAATCAAGACCATGCTTCTGAAATATGGTTATAAAGACAAGTTGATTTAAAATTGAAGAACTGAACTAACAAGAATTCACTGATAAGACAGACAGGCAAAAATCTTGTGTACACAAAATCACATACACGAACACACATGCTTACACACTTACATACAGGAATGCATATACTCATAGATAAATACAGATACATATAGAGCCTCTCATTAAAAGAAATAGATCATTTTTATTTAACATTGACTTCACTTTAAATACACACACACACACACACACACACACACATATATATATATATATATATATATATATATATATCTCACAATGTCCAAATACTTACATTAATGTTTTGATTAAATATCAGGAAAATCGAAGATTTGACTGAAGATAGACAGGGCTATCCCTCCTAGATTTGGGTAACTGGATTACTCTGACAAATCTACTCATGTGTGACAAGCAAGATAACAAAAGCGAGGATGTTCCTGGAAAAAAAAATGGCACGGGATAGTTAAAAATATAACTAATTATCAATATAAATGTTACCAAGAAATATTTAAGAAAAACCAAAAAAGAAAAGCCACCACTATTTTCTTCCACAGGCACTTGCCATAGAATGTGGCAGCTGACATCCACGAGAAGGGGCAGAGCCTTTACCAGACATCCAAGCAAAAGCATCAGGTGGACTTGTTTCCTGTCAGGCGCGACGTGGTTGCAAACCTGGCTGCAAGACCGTTTCCGATCAGGGAGCACCATCAACGTGAACAATAGCTCTCTGACCTTCTGGTACACAGATGACTTTGTTCTTTCCTGTATGCTTCTCTGTTTTGCCTTTTTCTATACCAGATTTGTCCTCACAAGTAACTTTGGTAAAAAAAAAAAAAAAAAAAAAAAAAAAAAAGAAGAAGAAGAAGAAGAAGAAGAAGAATTCTGGGGAAGGTATTGATGGCGTTACTAGAGAAGGACATTGCTTTGATGCCTACTAGGAACAAAGTGCTCTGGCACTGGCCATTCAAACTATTAACCCAGGCCTATCAGGACAAGAAGTCCTGGGTGTGCAGACTGACTGCATTAATCGTTCTCCGGGAAATTTTAGGTAATTCATGATGATTAAGTGGTATCGGAAAATATTTGGAGTAGAAAATAATTTTGAAAAACTTGAACTTTTAGAAGTTAAGAAATGTAAAGACTAAATTTAAAGATTTAAAGGAAAAGGAACACCAAGCTTGGGTCACTAAGAATAGGGATTTTAATACAAAATGTAAGGGTTAAGATAGAGGAAGAACTAACCGGGACTGTTGAATTAGTAAATTGGCCATCCTGGAAAGACTGGACATACTGATTTGATCTACTGGCATTGCCTGCCTCAGGAAATTAAGGTATAGTTTCTAAGTGATAGGATTTGGGCTTGTGAAGTAGTCCAGGGGGAAGCTACAAGAGGAATAAATAGTACATATGGAAAAGAGTTTTAAAAAATCATCGTATAAATAGATATTTGGATGAGCTTAATGAAGAGATTTTTGCAAGTTTAAGACAAGTTAAAATATTTGTATTATCCTGACTTGTTTAGCACATTTCTGTTTTTATGCTGATGCTGTAACCGCAAGTTTATGCCCAGATGACCTATTACTTGGAGGTTTTTTTTTTTTCCTGAGAATTAAAAGTTAATGGATAACTTGCTTTAGCAGACACTGAACTGCGACTTTGTGTGTGCGCTGTGTTTCCTGGTGACATAGTTACATGGGGATTTTGGGGAAAAATAATGGCCTTGAGGAAAATAATGAAATGCCGTTTAATTATGTATTATTGTATAACAAGGAAGTGTGTAACTAACAAAATACTGTGATGGACTCGAGAGAAGAGAGAAAACAGTCTGAAAGCTGTCTCTGAGCTCAGCTGCAGAAGAGCAAGACACCTGTCGGCTTGACCGTGCATCACTGCCTGAGAGTCTGATGTTGTGCCTAGCCTGTTCTCCCATTCTCCAGATCTCAGATGAAACAACTGAGGCTGATCTTGCCAGTTTCTATATGCTGTCTAATAGCATTGTGAACTCTGTCCCAATAACAGGGATTATGAAGGTCTGAATTTGACAAAGAATAATTTCATAATGGGAGGAAGAATATAACCCAATAAAATAATGTTCATTCCTGATTTTGATTTAGAGAGTTTCTTCTATTTCCTTAGATGCCAGAAAATAAAACTTCCCTTGAAGAAGGATTATTATTCTATTGTTGAAACATTGTTTTTACATCTAGGGATGATAACATAAATCTTATATCCTAGCACTGGGGGAGGCAGGATCAGAACTTTAAGGCAAGGCAGATCTACAATGAATCCAGTGTCGGATAATAACACTATCTTTTTTTCAATTATTTCTCTAAGTTAATTTCCTCCTTATAGTATCAATCCGGAACAAATATAGAAAAGCACACGAGAAAATAAAACAACTTAGGGGAAAAAATCATCAGAACAAAAGAAACTTGAGAAATAAAAATTTAAAACCAATTATGATTTTCATTTTAGGATAACTGACAGAAACTTTAGATTAAAACTAGAGAAATGAAATAAAAGTTAAAATAAATAAAAACAAAATGACTGGATTCAGTATTTCATTAAAAATCCCAAGGAGATTGCTAAGTGAAATGTGAGACACAAGAAAACACTGAGTGAGCTTAAAATGTATCAAAGCTGATTAATTTATGGCTCCATTTAATTTCCACCCCATAAAATGAATATATTATCAGGCCCTGACCTTAGGAGAGAGCCTACTCTTATCATCCTGCTGAAATGCTGCACAGAATCAACACACAGGCTAAAGTCTTGTCATCTTAATCAAAGTTCAACGTGTTCCTCAGCCCTTATCTGAGGACATACAGATTCACCTCTCAGTGTTTAGATAAAAAGTAGCAATATATATATATATATATATATATATATATATATCAGACCATTACAAAAGAGGGAAAGAGGAGGCAGAAAGATTACAAGAGCCAGAGACCACGGATTACTCTATAAGAAAGCATCCTCTGGACAACAAAGGAAAGCTGTGCATATGAATTAGCAGCTGCCAAGGCAGCATGAACAAAGCCTACACAACCCCAAGCCAGACCAAACTTCAGCAGAGAGAGGGGATTTGTGTACATAATGCTACCCCTAGCTGTTAACAATTGGCAGTTTTTAGCTGCGAAGACACGGAGATACACTTTTCTCTAAGAGTGTATTCCTTGTAAAACAAAGTAATCTCCAGTGCAAGAACATATATTCAATGGGATCTGTTTACCACAGATTGAACATGAAATATTTGTTAAGGAATATATACATGTATGGGGCTTAAATAGTGGGAAGTCATGCACTGAATAAGGATGGTGTCATCCTTTAGGCTGATGGGGATGAGAGAAGAAAAAGAGAAAACATGACCAATGTATTCTATACCTGGGCTTACATCAACCATGACTTAAGTCGTTCTACTTTATCATTTCCTTCTCCTTCTACAGTGGGTTGAAATCTCTGCAAGCTTAACACACAAAATAAATGCTTCCCCTTAAAGGCCTCTGTGTCTTTCTATGCATCTATACTTCCCTCTGCTTCCATTCTTTTGTGTGTGTGTGTGTGTGTGTGTGTGTGTGTGTGTGTGTGTGTGTGTGTGTGTGTCTGTGTACTGTCATGCCAATCAGTTCAAATGTCCTGGAACTAGCTTACAGAAGGAATTTGGAGATGTTAACTAGTTCAGTCTCCAGTAGCCTGGGTGGCAGTAAGCAACACTTCATCAACTAGTCTGGTTGAAGCTCAGGAGGCTATCGTGGTACTTGAAGTGCAGATATTAGAATCAGCAAGGGTTCTGGTGTCTAATGGGAATTAGCTTGGAGGTCATTCATGTTATATTATAAAAATAAATTAAATTCTACTACGCTCATGTTGTAAAATTTTGTAGGATTCTAATTTAAGGATGATGTACTCATTAAACAAATAGAATGCATTCAAAGGTAGCCAGTCTTTAGTTGTGCCATGCTTATTTCTTTATGCATTTACCAGGTTTTGTTAGAAGTGGAAGCAAAAATCAGAGTCGACGATTTTGAAAACTGAGATTTGTTTGCAGAAGAAGTGCCTTTAAAGTTGGTACCATAGAAAGTAGGGCAAGTGAATAGACTACAGCATTTAAAACAAAGCCAGGTCACCTGATTTCTGGAAATATTAAAGATGGCTCGATAGAACCATAGGGACTTTTCAGATCCCACCCATGGCAGCTTCAGTGGTGTGGTGATACTAACTGGACTGAAGAGTTTGCATCAAGAAGATCCACTGTGCTTTGCTGAAATGATCCAGTAATCAACATGTGTTTTAGCAAATGATCATCTAGTACTCAAGAGTATTCTCTAGGTCTCAGGATGCATGATGGCCTTGCTGCTGGAGTGACCAAGTATCACCACCAGCAAACTGCTCAGGACAGGCAGAACACCAATCGTAATAGATGTCTGAACCCCTCTTTCCCCTGGTGGGAAACAGCGGAGTCTGAAACGGACGTTGTGGTTCTCGATCTCCTGTGTACCCAGATGCCACTGAGGACTGCAGGGAGTTGGGAACAACGCTCCACAGGTCTGTGTGTCCCCTAAGTGCCAGGCTAGAATGGGATGGCAGAGCCTGGCCCAGGGCAGAATCTTGTTTGGTTCCGAGTAAGTGCTGAAAGTAGGAAGGGACTAGAGGAGAGATTTCAACTTAGTTCTTTATGATTAAAGCTCCGCGCCCTTCTCCCCCGGGTCCCTTGCTTGTTCAAACTGATATATTTGATGATGGATGTGAGTGCATACATCTTACTCAAAGTGAATCAGGGATTAAATAAATACCTGTTGCAGGAAGGGATGCCAAGGCAAGGAAGCTCATTGAGTAAGCACACGGGGCCTATCTAGATAATTCATTATCATGGAGAAACCCATGTTTTTATGCTACATTATAGATTGTTAAGAAGCTCCCAGAGGGGCGGCATGTGTTCCACATCAGGTAATTTGTCAGGGACTGGTCCCGTGCCTGGTATTCTGAATTCTAAGATTCCATGGGATTTGGGCCTGCTCAATCTTACCAGTTCTTCTTTCTAATGTCAAGGCCCACTTGCCCCAAACCTAGGTGTGATGCAAAAAGTTCCACTGACTACCCTATCAGGCAGGGGTTTTTGTGTTTCTCATCTGATGCGTTTTATAATCTTAAAATGTGAAAAAAAATATGACATGGTGGCTTTCATTATGGTGTCAAATAAAATCTTTAAGAGAAATAAATTTAGTGGCAGGATTAGGGTCTCTGCAGACAACTCCTTGGAGAATGATGTGTGCAAGTTTCAGAATTAAGGTAAATATGTTCATAAAGATTATGAAAACCCCTGGAATTTGAAAGTGCTAGTGAAATAGAAATTTTGCCAAGGAAAGTTGCAAATGGTAAGTGCGACCACATCAAGACAGTGGTTACATCATCTAAAATGGTGATCAGATAGACAGGGCCAGATCTAAGGGAGGCTGAATGGAAACTGACCAAATGGAATGACTGACCAGGTAGAACGTGTGACCAGAGAGCAAGGCTGATTTACTAGATAGGGTGCTGCATAAGTGCATTAGAATTTTTATCACACCACATGTCCCACATGAGGAAAAACGACGTTATCCAACAGATTCAGAAAACTTACTGCTACAAGAGAAAAAGAAGTGGGTTCATGAAAACGGTCACATTATTTTCTGAATATTAAGTATGATACAAATGGACATGCCCGAAGGAGCAAGAGACGACTCACAGTGCAAACCCCAGTGGATAAAATCATGAAAGATGTAGTGAGATTATGAAAATTCAAAATAAAAATTGCAAATTAAAATGAAGCATAAAGAGAGAAACTATTGCCCTGCCAACAGAATTTTCAACCTGATCTTGCAACATAAATTACCAGAACTAGATGAACAGAGTGGCATATTTAATCCCAAGGAAAAAAATCAATACAAGACCAATACCATCTATCAACCAAGTATTCAGTATATAGCAAAAACGTTCTCTGAGTATGAAGAAGAAATCATGACATTTTCTTGCAAATGGAATGTAAGGGGAATTAAAAGTAGCATACATGATTTAAGGCAAATCCCAGAGGGAGTACTTCAACCTGAAGTGACAGGTTACTAGGCAGTAAATGCAAAACATTAAATAAAGCATATTGGACGAGATGACACATAGGTAAATATGAGTACTATTTTCATTATATTGGCTGTTTCAACTCCTTTCATATTTTATGTGCTTTAAATGGGTAATGTATAAGTTGGGGATTATAAATCTACATTAAGAAGATCAAAAGGTATAAAGATGAAACCAATGAAAATGAAAACCTAAAAGAATGAGGGGAGAGATAAAGGAACTGAGTGCTTGATACGTTAAAACTATAATAGATTGTTATTATTACTTTAGATGTCTGTTTTCTAAAGAGAGAAAGACAGACTGGGGAATGTGGGTGACAGGAGAAGCAGAGAGGATCTAGGAGGATTTAGGGAAGGGGAAACTTCAATAAGATTATACTGCGTGAAAAGCGATTATTTCCAATAAAAATTATACCATCATTAACTCCTAGTAATATACTATTAATAACCATGGTACTAAATTAACACTAAAAGAATCGTATAAGATAAATACACAAGAGGAAATAATTGATCAAAATACATTGTTCCCAAAAGAAACTATTGACAAATGAAAGTGGTGATAGAAAAAATGAACATTGTGTATAAGGTGTAGAAACGAATGGCTAAATAAGAGAAGGGGGCTATTCCTTACCAGCCCTCATTTAAATATAAACATAAAAATTTCTTTCAAGTGATCGGAAATAGGAGATTGGAATAATAAATGGTGAACAGATTTTTTAATTCAAATATATTTCTCATGCAATATAATTCCATTTAGGTTTCTCCTTACCAAGTAATCTTACAACTTCCCTATTCCCCACCCATTCAACTTATCTTTCTTTCAGTAGAAAAATGCAGGCATCTAAAATGATTACTACTAATAATAGTAATAATAATAAAATATAAATAAGATTGAATGAAAACAATTAGACCAAAATAGGACATAACCAGTAAAGAGAACCTAGGGAAAAAGGTACAAGGAACACATAAAGTCATTGAGACAGAAACATTCTCATACACAGGAAAGCCATACAAACAAAATCAAAACTGTAATATATAAGCGAAAGATTAGTAAAAGAACAAAATCTTAGACAAAGCATCATGAAACAAAAACTCCTCCCAAAACACCACTGAATTCTTTTTGTTCTGGGCATAGGTCATGCCATTAAATGTGCTTTTTAACCAATGAGATTACATTAGGGAAAATGACCCAAACTTTTCCTGAAGTGGAAGTTTCTACTTGTGTCATGTGATGTAGCCTTACTATGGTCTCTTGCTGAGGCAAGGCCTTTGGGAGGATACGTGATGTTTGGAGAGAGCCAGGTAATGAACTGACGGTGGCAGGGTACTCGCAGAGCTAGTCTTGCAATGCTTCTTTGATTTTGCATCTTCAATCTTCACTTGAGCCAGGAACGGAAGAGAACTCATGGTTTCCTCACTGGTTGAGGTCGCTCATGCTGACTGGAGCTGATTTGGTGGAAGACTGGCTGTTTCTGCTGGATCGTGCTGAGTCATGTTTAGTATCTTGACACCACTAAACAGGACTGCAGGTATCCTGGAAAATGGAGATTGGAATTGTCCCAGAGAACTACTTATAAACAAGTCCACATCCCCTTGTCCTATTTACCATTCTTTCTCCCCTATATTTGGACAGGGGGCATTTGAGAAATGTTATTAAAGATAGGTTTAGAAAAACCGAAGCCTACACATTTCTTCTCAAGCAGTTATCAAATGGAGATAGCTTCTGTATTAAGGATGGGGCTTGTGACTACTCCCCCTTTCAAAACTGGAAATCAAAATGGCTTAGACCCTTGCAGGTGCTGTGAATGCTGCCACGGTTTTTGAGTTCACATGTGTCAGTCCTGTTCTGTCCAGAAGGCCTTCTATCTGTAGCATTTTCTGTCCCCACTGGTTCTTACAATCATTTTGACTCTTATTCCTCTGGGTTCCCTGAGCCCTGAGAGGAGGTTTTTGACAGAGGCATGTATGCCATTAGGACCGGGTTTCCCAAGTTCCGTCATTCTTTGCACACTGTCCAGGTGTAGGTTTCTCTATTTGCTCCAGTCGGCTGCCAGCAGATCTTCTCTAATGATGGCTGAAAAGGCACTGCTTTATGAGTAGAGCAGAACGCCAGTAGTTATGTTCCTTTAGCAGAGCAGTTGGACTTCCTTGTGCCCTCTGCCCCTATCTTATTTAGTTTGTTTCTTGGCATCCTGTAGTGTTGGGCACGCCTTTCATCTTCTAAATTAGACCCGAATTCCAATCAGCTAGTTGTTTACTTCCACCGCTTCTCTGCTACTATTGTATCCTTGACTGAGAAAAAGAACAAAATTATCTGAGCACTAGCAATCTCCTGCTTCTTGGGTAAGAATGTAACAGGAATAGCTGTGTTATGCTTCCATTCAACTTTCTTCATCCTGTTGAACTGAACTTTGCAATTGTGAATCCAAATAAACTCTTTTGCACTGTGAAGTTTCTTTGCTAGGCATTATATCTCGGGAACACTAAGACTAGCTAATTCATTTCTTTAAAGAATATATAAATAACCAAAATGCACAAGGAAAAGTGTTTAAAATAAGCAAAACATTCATTTGGGAAGTAACAAAAATAAAAAACAATAGAAAGATTAATATCTTTAATTTAATTTATTCATATAAATTTAAATGAAAAACAAAACAGAAATACCCACAAAATAATATATATGAGAGAGGTACTATGAAAAGGTTGGCTCTTCACTACCTAAAGACTATACATGGACTGACCCTGGACTCTGACCTCATAGGTAGTAATGAATATCCTAGTAAGCTCACCAGTGGAAGGGGAAGCCCTTGGTCCTGCTAAGACTGAACCCCTAGTGAACTAGATTGTTGGGGGGAGGGCGGCAATGGGGGGAGGAACACCCATAAAGAAGGGGAGGGGGAGGGATTAGGGAGATGTTTGCCTGGAAACCGGGAAAGGGAATAACATTCGAAATGTAAATAAGAAATACTCAAGTTAATAATAATAAAAAAATAATAATAAAAATAATAAAAAAAAGAAAAGTTTGGCTCTTTCTTATCCAAAGTTTTGCTTAGATTGAGACAGAGTCTTATGTAAGCACAGATTGACCTTGAACACAGGTGGTCCTGACAAAATGTAAGTCATGGGTTTATATACATTGTTCATGGTAACTAAGTATTGTGAGGAGAGAACCTAGGGTTTTCCTGTGTGCCCTGTATTTGCACTATAGAGGTTGATAAAAGATGTATGTCCATATGAAAAGTTTATTAGACTTTAACATACTATTATCAACTACACACAGACCTCTCCAAAGAGAAAAGATTTTGAAATAAAATTGTGACTTATGCTTCCACATAGATGAACATTTCAAATATTATGCAAAGTGAAATAAACAAGAAAAAGGGAAAGTGTTGAATATTTCTAGATTCATCAAGTATGTGACATATACAAATTCATAAAGACAGAAATTATTATAGAAACTACAAGAGGAGGGATTAGGAGTGTTGGCTGACTGTGTTCAATGGTTACAGACTTTTTTTGATGATGATGAAACAGTTTTTGAAAGAGTGCTGAAAGTTATACTACATTCTGAATTTATTTTATATACTTTGCTACTACAAAAATATCTATTTCTCGAAATATCCCTTCTCTTTGGACTGCATGCTCCCTCTGTTAACAGCTTAGTGTATTCTCAGTCTTTTCATTTCAAAAGTTATTTATCCCTAAAGCCACATCTAATTATTCTAGGTGTAAATAATAATTCCAAAACAACTACTCTATTTTCCTGCTGATAATATTTTCTCTATTTTCATACTTTCTAAACAATTTCATGTTCTCTGATATTAATTACATGAGAACTATGTTTGTTTCATGGTTTGTTGTCTCCTCTAGAAACGAAAACTCCCCACAAATGTGTCAATGTCATTTTACTGAATGTTGCAACATCCATCCTTTTGTTATTCCTGTAAACACTGGTCAAATTCTGGATAAGAAGCAGCAGGAGGAAAGAAGGGCTTCATTCAGCTTACAGGTCTAGGGGATGCAGTCCATTGCAAAGAGTTTGACAGCAGCAACTCATGGCTGGTCACATTGCATCTGTAGTGAGAAATCAGGAAGATGGGAGAAATGATGCTCTACTGTTTTTCCATTTTTCTTTAGTCTGCAACAGGCATCATGAGATGGTATTTCTTATACATTCTGTCTTCCCTCAAATATTTCTGTAAATAATCTCATAAGCAAGTAACAAAGGTGTCTTTCCATGGTGGTTGCAAATCCAGTCAAGTGAATAATAAATATGAGCTGTCAGAGACAAGTTCATTAAATATTGTTTGAGTGACTGTAAATACCAAGTTCTAGACTTATTTATTTTCTCTGGATGAATGTTGGGTTTTATTTGGAACTGGAACATGATTATATGTTGGTGATTGTTGTGTTCACTTTGATGAATAAAATCATAACGTCATATGATTAGGCATTCATTTTCCAATTAAGTGATTACATAATGCTATCCACTTATACTATCATTTTATTCGACCTAATGCTATTGTACAAACATAGCTTATAAAGACTTTTAACTGCAGCTGTTTCGTTCTTAACTGGTTTCTTCTTTTAATGTATAAAAGTCTTGGCACCTAGATTGAGAAATTGATTAATTAATGTTTCAATTATCATCATAAATCAGATATTTTTCACTTGTACACTGATTTAAAAAAAATATGTTCTAAACAGTATTGTACCATGGCAAATCTTAAGGAAAGAGCCTGACTTATTTACTGAATCAAAATTAGCCTCTGTGGGTGTTGAATTGAAATCAAATTTCTGTTAAATAGGGCCCCAAGAAATCAATTGTAACCAGCAGCTAATGACCAGTTTGCTAACAGCTTGAGGCAAAGCCAAGGGCAGTTAACACTTGAACAAATTAGTTGTTAACTGTGCTAATGACTGATTTTGCAGGGATTATTACTATTATAAACAGTCATCAATCTAGCTTTAGCATTGAGCCTAGAAAAGTTTGCAGCCAAAAAAGATGTTTACGCTCTCAGTTTGATATTTTTGTGCACGTGTCAATAACACAGTTAAAAACTACATAAGGCTGTATTTCCAGCTTTCTTGAAGGTAAAATTACGGGAAGGCACTTTTCTTTCTCTATATTTCTCGTCTATGCACGAATAAATGTATTCTGGATTTTACTGAGAAACAGGAAAATATATTTAGTATGCAAACGGCTACAAATGAGAGAACTGTTGAATATATACACGATTAATATGTTCAAATATCCCTCTTGTTCTTTCTCTTTCCTCTTCTCTGCTCTCTTGCCCTCTTCCTTCCTTGTTCCCTTCCCCCCTCTTCCCTCCATATGCCCATGGCCGACTGACTCCTTTACTTCTCCCCTCTTTACTCTTCTTCTCTCATTAAACTTTCTCACATGGAAAAAAATGTTCAAATATCTACTATAAGATCATTGGACATAATAAAAAAGTTCAGGTGATAGTCATTAAGTGTTTGTTGTAAAATCACAAAAACTAAAACATTGACATTTCATAGTAAACCTTATGATTTTTTAGATATTATTTAGGAAACAAAGACACAGAGTTTAAAAACACAAAAATATATGTTGGCACAATCTCTCTCTCTCTCTCTCTCTCTCTCTCTCTCTCTCCCCCCCGCCCCCATGACTTTAGGTCTGTTGCATGTGCCATAGTACAGATAGATATATTGCTCTATGCTTTTACAATATACTAGAAGAAAATTATAATTTTAAACTGTGTTTTACAAATGGAAATATATTTTCCTTTATACTAACATGTATTTCTATATTCTATACTATGATATTGTCTTAAATATGTTTGTATTTTTAAGAAATGTATAAGGAAATTGTCATGTGTAGCAGCACTTAAAGACAATGACAATTTATACATATAATTCTTACATAAACCTTTTTAAATGTGAATATCCGATGTTTGTATTCCATTTATCTATTTTAACTTCCTTTGTTTCATTTCATGCTGATATAATCATTCAAAGTTTTAAAACAGTTGGAATTTCATTTGATTATTCTTATGAAATCATTATTGTTTCAGCATTGATCATGGATTAGTTATGGCTATTTTATCCTTATTTATTTTATAAGCATAGTTCGTGGTCTTTATATGTCCAAACGTATATATGCTTAAGTAAATTATGTTAAAAACTAATTTAGGGTTGTTAATATACGTTTATTTTCTTTGAATACCAACACCTAACTACTTGGATTTCATATATCTGAAAAAAATCATTTTCATTTAAAGATTTTATTCATGTTTAATACTCGATTCTACTCAACCCTTTCCTGTACTGTGGTACATTATAGCTCACTTTACATTTTCATTCTTAAATACCTAAAAACAAATAAAAAATGAATATTGACCTTAAACTCAACATTTTCCTTAATCTCAATATTATGTACCAAGAGGTTGAACCTTGAATTTTTTACCCATCTTTAAATGGGAAATAGATGATATCAGATGCAAATTTTCATGTTGTGTTTTGAGATCTCTGATTTAACAGAACATTTTTCCTGTCTTTTAAATTTTGCTATAGAAATTCATCTTTTGCATGATCTTGGATTATAAACTAATAAGCATTAGTTTCTTTCACCTTTAAAACTGTATTCTCATAAAAAGATCACATCTTTGAACTTAATAGCTAGAATATTGTTTAGGAGAAGAAATAAATTGTAGTATTGATATTGTGAGCTCTATTTTTTTTAAATATATGTGAATGGGACTATATATAGTCATTGTATGAATTTTAAAGTTCACTTTATATTTTGTATTAATGATAAGCTAAAACAAATAAGAAATTAAATCAGCTGATTGTGATACATTGGGTTATTTTTTTTTTGTTATACTTAATAAACATACTAAAAACCCAAAAGGCTTAGACATAATACCCTCTAACTTTGATTTAACAAGTAGTGTGTTTTCATCTATCCATCATTGGACTTATCTGCTCTATTCTTTTTTTTTTAATCAATCATCCCATTCGTTGACATTTTAAATGATATCTCACGTCCTGGTTTCCTGTCCACAAGCCCCTCCTGAAAGACCTCTGGAGTGGGGAGACCCTCACTCAAGTCTCGGGATGACGAGACCCCCCAAAAACTCACGAGAGACCGTCCTTGCTGCAATCACAATAGGTTTATTGATAGGGACGACAGAAACCTGTGCACTGGGGTCGAGACTCGTATCCCACCCAGGGGTAGAGGAGTTCGACCTTGAATGGTTAGGAGAAGGGGTATTTAAAGCAAAAACCATACCAGATCACAAGGAAGAACCTCCTGTTTCTCATGATTGTTTAATCCTGCTATTATCTGAATCAGCTGGTGTAATTTAGCTAGTGCCTGGAACAAAGTGGCTGAACCAGCTGGTGCAATTACTCTTTCTGTGGTCAGCTAGTTCCTGGACCAGGCAGGTCCAGGGCCCGACTACTTTTCTTTCTTTTAATTTCAACTTTTGTCTAGAGGGTAAATTTAAACTTTTACCTTTCACTCCATCCTACCACCTCCCTCTCCTCCCTCTTTTGCCTCTATGAGGTGTGCTCCCCCACCCACCCATCCTCCCTCCCCTACCCCTCCAGCATCCCCCAACACTGGGGCATCAAACCTCCATAAGACCAAGGGCCTCCTCTCTCACTGATGTTAAACAAGGCCATTCTCTGCTCCCTATGTATCTGGAGCCATGGATACCTCCATGCATACTCCTTGGTTGGTGGTCTAGTCCCTGGGAGCACTGAGTGGTCCAGCCAGCCAACATTGTTCTTCCTGTAGGGTTCCAATTCCCTTCAGTTCCTACAGTCCTTCTGCCAGCTCTCCCACTGTGGTCTGTGAGCTCAATTTGATGGTTGGTTCCAAACATCCACCTCTGCATTGGTCAGTTGCTGGCTGAACCTCCCAAGGAGAAGCCATACCAGGTGCCTGACAGCAAGTTCCACTTGGCAACATCATCAGCGTTGGTATCTGCAGACAGGATAGATCCCCAGGTAGGGCAGTACCTGGATGGCCCTTCTTTCATTCTCTGCTCCATTTTTTTGCCCCTTTACTTCCTTTGTTCAGGACCATTTCTGGGTTAAAAACTTTGAGATGGGTGTGTGGTCACACTTCCGTGACCCGGGGCCATGCCTATCTATGGAGGTGGTGTCTACTTCAGTTAACCAAGATTCTACAGTGATGACTGAAGCCATGTAATTTGTGAAGATAGTATTTAAGGAGAAGGAAGTCTTGTGTTACCAGGTGAAATTATGTAACATATAGCCTCAGAGATTCCCTGTGCATGGCAGATATTTGACAACATGAATGAATATAATGTACTGCCTTCCTCACTTTCCTGAAAAAAAAAATTACAATCAAGATATTTTCATCAAAGAATCCTTTGACTTGGGTAGAGAAGAAGCTAAGAAAACACTTTTTCTTATAGTTCACAAACTTATTACCATTCATTTTAGATGTCCCAAAAAAGAATAATTGCCTTTATGTTTCGATTTCATTCTACATTAAATACATATATGTAAATTTTTCTTTGATTGTCATTTCAATGGCTGAAGATAAACTTGTGTATATTCTCTAACCTTTTGTAAATAGCAGAACTGAAACTTTAAAGGAGAGTGGCAGTACAGAAAGGTGTATTATCTGTCACATCATTGTCATCCATCTTGATTTGAAGGCTTTTTGGGTGCTCATAAAATAGAACTATTTTTCTCCATGAGACAGAAAATATTAGATTGAAATGAGAAACAAAAAAGTCATTGACCCGTGCATTTATTGAATAATCAGTGTTGTCCCTGCTATGTTTTAGAGCAATTTTTTAGTATATGCCCAGAAGTGATATAACTGGGTCCTCAGTTTACTATGTCCAATTTTCTCAGGAACTGCCAGACTGATTTCCAGAGTGGTTGTACCAGCTTGCAATCCTACCAACAATGGAGGAGTGTTCCTCTTTCTCCACATCATCGCTGTCTCTACTGTCATCTGAGTTTTTAACTTAGCCATTCTGACTGGTGTAAGGTGGAATCTCAGGCTTGTTTTGATTTACATTTCCCTGATGACTAAGGATGTTGAACATTTCTTTAGGTGTTTCTTGGTTATTCAATATTCTTCAGTTGAGAATTCTTTTTTTTTTAGGCTCTGTCCCCCATTTTTAATAGGGTTATTTGATTCTCTGGAGTCTAACTTCCTGAGTTTCTTATATATATTAAATATTAATCTTCTATAGAATGTAGGATTGGTAAAGATCTTTTCCTAATCTGTTGTTTGCCGTTTTGTCATATTGACAATGTCCTTTGCCTTACAGAAGCTTTGCAATTTTATGAGGTCCCATTTGTCGTTCTAATATACACTAACCACCTTGCTTTCAAGGAGGCCATCAAATCCTTTACTCAGAAGCACTTCTCTATGTTCCAAAACTACTCAAATGAAAAGGATCACCAAGAGAGGAAAATAATTGAAACCCTGCTGCTTTATTTTTGATTTCTGTCTTCTCTTGGTCATGGAGTAGTTTAAAGAACAAAATATGGGTAGGAAGCACATATGTCTGTGTTCAATAAGAATATGCCAGATGTATTTGTGAGTCACAATGTCTTGGTCAAAATTAAATATTTACATATACACTATGAAATACGAATGTGTTTCTGGCTAATTTCTATGAAATGTTCATTATATTTGATATTAAAAATACATGACAAAATATAAAGTGTGGATTATTCATATGTATAAATTCATTATATTTTGTGTAGTATAATATAAAGTCACGATGTAAAACATGATGGCTGGTCAATAAAGACACTAGTGAACCTCATGAACTAACTACACATTGTAACGCAATTTCTGACACTGTTCGTTCTTGTTCAACATGATATGGTACATGTCCAAGGCAGGGTCCCTGAAAATATCCAACTATCCCTGAATGACACCGTGCTAGCAAAAGTATAACTTGATTTTAGCAATACTAGGAAAAAAAAGCTCATTGATATGCATTTTTGGCACACTGAAAAAAAACTAATTTTAAATTTCTTCATTTTAGTATTATTTTTTATTTATAGAGGCAACATTCCCCTTAAAAATACTCTACAAGGAAGAAATATGGGTCAAAATTTGGACTTTTAGATAGCAACCCCATCCCTCTCTTGATACCCTGTCCTTCTGCTGGAAGTAGGCTCAATAAGTTCCCTCTTTCCCCATTGTAGGGCATTTCATCTAGGGTCCACCCTTTAAGTCCTGAGAGTCTCTCACTCCCCAGGTCTCTGGTACATTGTGGAGTGTCCTCCCAACCTCCTTCCTCCCAAGGTCACCTGTTCCCATTCTTTCTGCTGGCCCTCAGGGCTTCAGTTCTTTTTCCCCTACCCAATACCAGGTCATATTCCCCTCTCCCCAGTCCATAATTCTTCCTGTCTAAAAGAACTGCTGGGGTGGAAATGGAGAAGAGTCTGAGGAAAAGAAGGTCTAGTGACAGGCCCAAAGTCCAATCCAAGTCTTGGGTGGCCCCAAGACCTGACACCATTACTGAGGCTATGAGGTGCTCACAAAAAGTGACCTATCATGGCTGCAAAAGCCTCAACAAGCAGCTTAAAGAGTCAGATTCAGATATGTGCACTCAACCAATGAAGAGAAGCTGCTGGCCCTCTTGTTGAATTAGGGAAAAGCTGGAGGAAGCTGAGGAGGAGGGCGACCCTGTAAGAGGACCAGCAGTCTCAATTAACCTGGACCCTGAGATCTCTCAGACCCTGGACCACTAACCAGGCAGCATACAGCAGCTGATATAAGAACCCCCCACCCCAAATACATATAAAGCAGAGAACTGCTGGGCCTGGATGCACCTAATCCTCAAGAGACTGGAGGCCCCAGGAAGTTTAGAGGTCTGGTGGGGTGGGTGGGGTGGGGACATCCTCGTGGACACAGGGGTTGCGGTATGGGATGTGGGACAGTCTAAGGATGGACTGGAAGGGAAATAAAATCTTAAAAATAATTCTATAAGGATATAAAAGTAAAGTGCTCTTAACTATGTAGGTTCTTTTCAAAATCTCTTTGGTCTGCTCTAGTTACTTTGCATATAATTCACTTGTAACTTGAAAAAAGAATCAAATTTATTTGAATTAAAAATAAACATGATGACACAACAAACTAGCATGACAAAATAGAATTAGACAAATTCACTTAACAGTTTTCCAAGTCAAACCAATACTACTCCTTCTGTCATAAATGAAAATAAACACCTCTATTGTTGGTGGGATTGCAAACTGGTACAACCACTCTGGAAATCAGTCTGGAGGTTCCTCAGAAAATTGGGCAGTCCACTACCTGAGTCCACTACCAGCTATACCTCTCCTGGGCATATACCCCAAAAGATGCTCCAACATACAAAAGACACGTGCTCCAGTATGTTCCCATGCAGCCTTATTTATAATAGCCAAGCTGGAAAGAACCCAGATGCCCTTCAACAGAGGAATGGATACAGAAAAGACACATCGCAATGGAATATTACTCAGCTATCAAAAACAATGACTTATTTAAATTCATAGGCGAATGGAAGGAACTAGAAAATATCATCCTGAGTGAGGTAACCCCATCACAGAAAAGCACTTGGTATGTACTCATTGATAAGTGGATATTATCCCAAAAGCTGGAATTACCCAAGATGCAATCCACAGACCACAGGAAGCTCAAGAAGAAGGATGTCTGAAATGTGGATGCTCCCACTCCTTCTTAAAAGGGGAAAAAATATCCATAGGAAGTGATATGGAAGCAAAGTTTAGAGCAGCAACTCAAGGAACGGCCATTCCGAGCCTGCCCTTACATGTGGCCCATATACATACAGCCACCAAAACTAGATAAGATTGATGAAGCTAAAAAATGCATGCGGAAAGGGACCGGACATAGATCTCTCCTGAGAGACTCATCCAGAACATGTCCAATACAGAGGTCAATGCTAGCAGCAAACCACCGGACTGAGAACAGGACCCCCTGGGTGGAATTGAAAGAGCTGAAGGGGCTTGCTACCCCATATGAACAACAATGCCAACCAACCACAGCTTCCAGGGACTAAACCACTACCGAAAGACTATGCATGGACTGACCCAGGGCTCCAACTGCATATGTAGCAGAAAATAGCCTTGTTGGGGCACCAGTGGAAGGGGAAGCCCTTAGTCCTGCCAAGGTTGGACCCCCAGTGCAGGGGAATTTGGTGGGGGGGGGCGGTAAGGGGGATGGATGGGATAAATACCTGTATGGGGGAGGTGGGAGGGGATGGGAGCTTATGGACAGGAAACCGGGAAAGGAAATAACATTTGAAATGTAAGTAAAGAAATATATCTAATAAAAAAAAGAAAAGAGAAAAGTAAAGAAAAGAAACAGCCAGGATAGGGATGAGGATGTAGCTCAGCTAGTTGAGATTTTTGCTGACTCTGCTTCAAACTCTGAATTCTGTTTCGAACACTGCAATATAAACCGTATATTCTGATAAACACCTGTAATCTCAATAACTCATATGATCCTAAAACACTTGAATATCAGTCTGAAAAACCAATCAATGCATGACAAAGGGGCACACTGCTATTCAGTCTGCGGATGCCTGTTGTGGTTGTGCATTTCCATAATTTTTTTTTATAATATGAAAATTAAAATATTGACTTTCTCTGACCTAAAGACTTGCCAAATCCAGAGATAAACTTTTGTGTAAAACTTCTCTAAGATAAATTTAACTTGATACTTAATTCTAAATATTTTCCTTATTAAATTTTTTTTCCTAGAGCTTAGTCAAAATAGGAAGTGTCTCTTGTTCCTAGGCAAATTTGTGCATAGATTTGTTAACCTGGTTTTTAAATGCAGTGCAATGAAAAAAATCCATTTTCTAAGACAGAAAATATGCTAAAGTAAGTATTTTTCATATCAAAAGTGTTTAGAACAAATGTTTAGATGAACAGGCAGTCCTCACTTTCTGCATGTGGGAAGAATACAGTAACTCTTCAAGTCTCTGTTAATTCCACATATAATTATTAAATATTATTTAGAAAATACAGTTTTCCTTTGTAGAACATTTTCCACGGTGGATAAAGGCTATGCTATTCTCTTCAGCACATATGAGCAAGGTTAGGAGGTAGAAGAAGTACATTTGCTCACAAAATCACAATTCAAAATGAAGAGATATTTCACCTATTACCTGAATGCACTGAGAGGTCCTCTCCTTGTTCCTAGTTAGCAAGAGAGTGAGGCATTTTTGAAAGTATCAAACTATGTTTGGTGTTTCTTCTCTGCTTGTATTTTCCATATTATCTACAACCTCCTCTATTTTCAGGAAGAAAAAAAACAAAAAACAAAAAAACAAAAGTCCCAGAAAACTCATATCCCACACACCAAGAAAATTACTAGGTGTTATTTCCTCAAAGTAGAAACTAAGGGCATGCTCGTGCAAGCTCGTCTAGCACTGAATCTGCCTGTATTTTCTAAATAATATTTAATAATTATATTTGGAAAGAATCATTACGGTTGTGAGCAAGAGAAACCTGATTACTATGTAATTACATACAATGTTTACTTACGTGATGTGGAAAATAAAGTAAGTCTTATTCCTCTTCAGATACAGATTTCCATAATGTCCATCATAATTGATTTATTCTGGTTAGTTAAAATAATCTAATTAATCTGTATTATCAAATGTTATAATTTGGGATAGATATTCAAATTTAAATCTTCTACTTTTTGCACTGATTTTTGGTATGAATATAAAGTTTCTCTATTGATGTATCTGCTACCTTTCTCTCATCTATCCATATGTGTCTTACAAATTCAGCTTTTAGTGTTATATGTCATTTGCTCATTTGTGCATTCAACATCCTTTACCTGTGAAAAATTTAGTACTCAGTGAATTACATTTTCATGTAATAAGGAGAGATAAAAATGCAAACTGAGTTTTGTAGAGGTAGATTTTTCAGGAACACTATACAACTTATTCCGTGATCTTTAATTAAATCACTGCTTGAAATGTTCAAGATGTTAATGAGCCCGGCTTTCTTTTATCTTTTATTTTGACCTTCAAATGAGACATTTATTCCTTAGAAATGCTATTAACGATGCAGATATGTGAAGGCACTCAATTTTGAATAAAATGTGTCAAAATGTAGTCTACTAATTGTCTTTTTTCATTTAAACCTGATCCATTATGCTCAGTGTGAAGGAATAATAGATCATTATTCTTCAACATATCATTCTTTGTGGTTTTCTATTAGGATAATATTAGAATAAAAATGTAGAACATCAACTTAAAAATTGAGTGACAATAGTTGTGTAACTGATAGCCCCCATCATCCAGGAATATTCCATCTGCTATGATGTTCTTAAAGGAGGGGCACTTTAGAGATATTCTGAGCTTGTCAATCAGAATTCCTGCCCCACCCCTGCCGCTTTTTTAAACCAGAATATCATCTTGATTATACAAAAATTATTTCCCAAGGAAGAAGTGAAATACAAGTGTACTTATTTTAATTTTATCAAACACTATGAAGACTACTCAATAGGCATATTAATCTAACCCTATATTCTTAATTTCATTCCTGTCCTTCTCATGTTTAAGCATTTGTGCAGATCTTGTGATAAAAATATGATATTTTTCAAATGATAATTTTTTTTCATCTTAACAAACGTGCCTAACTGAGGTACTGTAGAAGATACTTTGGAAATGATAGTCCTGGAATTAATCAACAGACAAATTATTTAAAAGGCTGAACTCTTTAGTATTTCAATAAATTGATATAGTGTCTAGATCAATCTAACTGTATGTAACTGGAAGTTGAGATAATATTGTGGCATTTGGAATCACCTTTACCTCAATAGAGTTGTTGCTCTATAACTTTTAACCAATTTTCACATATTAAACCTAACATTGACATGACTGTACTAGGAATTCTGGAAACTACGCACTCTGAAGCCATTTAAGACCTTGACATCGCTTACTGAGTAGTCACTGTGTGTTGCCTTTGTAACATACATTCGTTATTTAATGTGATGGTTCGAAAGAAAATGGCTCCCATAGACCCATATGGAGTGACATTATTGCATTGGCAGGGCTTGTTGGAGTGAGTATCGCATTGTTGGAAGAAGTGTGTCACAAGGGTGGGCTTTCGTGTCTCAGAAGCTCAAGTCTGGTCCAGTTTGCTTCCTCTTCCTGCTGCCTGAAGATTTGGGTGTAGAACTCCCAGGTACCCTCTGGTACCATGCTTGTGTGTCATCAAGCCCCCCACCATATCAATAATGGTTGAAACCTCCCAATGAAAGGTTTCTCTTTAGAAGAGGTACCATGTCATGGTGTCTCTTCACAGCAATGGAACACTGATTAAGACACTTGAAGGCCATGTGGTGACAAACACAATACTCCTGGGAATAGTTATCTGGAGTTGAAGTTAACCGAGAGTAAACATTTTAACCATGGTGCACATCAAAAATATAATCAGAAATATTAAGTGCTATGCAATTAATGCAATCCATTTTGCGATAGTGTATTACAGAGACTACAAATTATACTAAAGTTTAAGATGAAGCTAAAAAAAAACAAAGAAAAATAGGCTGGTCTCTAAAACAAAATTTAAATACACATGATATGATTAAAAATAAAATTAAGCGTATGCTTGAAAAATGAAGATATGGGGATCTCAGTATTGCCAGATTTTAAAACATACAGAAAATGTGTCCTGAGACTGATGTAAAAGTGTTGGAGATTTCAGCTTGAGCATGTGGGTTTGGGTTCATCTAAAGACAAAATATAAGGCAAAATTTTTTTAAAATTAATTCTTGACTTTTATCTTTCTCATATCTATGAGTGTGCATATCATAAACTGTAGTGCTTTAAGTTTTTTTTTTTTTTTTTGCCTATTTCTTCTGGGCCTAGACCTCAGTCATTATCCAGGGTCTGTTATCATCTATCTATCTGCCTGCCTGCCTGTCTGTCTATCTATCTATCTATCTATCTATCTATCTATCTATCTATCTATCTATCTATCTATCTATCTAATGTGGACTGAGGGTATCTTTTTCTTACGACATAGAAATTAAAAGAACTATTCTTTTATTATAAAACAAATTTATAGTTTAGATAACTGACTGAAACAAGACACATGTGTTTAAGTTCAAATTTCAAAATTTCATTAAGTAATCCTCAACTATTGCTGCGATAGCTTTTTTCTTTCCAATTTTGATTGATGTATCCTTAGTAGTAAACGAGAAATGATGACACCCTACTGAGATGACAATGACAATTCAGTCAGGGACTGAAAACACCTGGAGTCCTTTTCCATGCAAATATCTCAAACTGAGACAATAGGAAACATCTATCCTTCCTTCGCCACCTACTCCTCAATTCTTAGAAAGTCTCTGTCCATATGGAATAAAGTGTACAAGTTATTTCACAGAGAATGCTCTGAGAGTGGCTCTTTTACTGAGCTGTAGCATATGAGGAGTTCTCTCTCCCAAAGCATTCATCACTGGACCTTGGACCTGCCCGACAGGTCAGGCTCACTGTCTAGCTGCTCTGGCCACTGCCATCTCTGCTGCTCCTGTTGTCTCTGCCACTGGCACTGGTATTTCAGAGGTAGTGAGACCTTGAGGTAGTGAGACCTTGACTACCCCTTCCGCACACATTCACTTAGGCTTCCACACTTCTTTCCTTCCCTTGTAAGAGCTGTAACACATTCAGCTTTTCCAGGGGACTGAGAGAGCTACAGGCAACCTATTCATTCTTCTTGGTTCCACAAAGGGCAATAAGCAAAATAAAGTTGACTATTATATAATCTGAACACATGTAATGCCTTTAAAAATATTGATTTACTATTTTTAGACCTGAGAGGAACTCTTTGCTATGAACTCTTGTTAAGCTTTGGTGGAATGTCTACTTGTATTGTAATCAAAATTTATACCAGCCATGTTAATAATTCCACATTCACATCATGTTTGATATTCATGGCACTGAACCCTGGACCTATGACATATTAAAGATGGCCGTGAGTGACTGTCTCTTAGCCAAGTAACTTCTATCTTGAAGAAACCATCTCTGCTATATGACCCTCTGCCTGCAAAATGGCAGAGGCATGTTTACATTGTACCTTCCTGTATGAATGGTCAGGATATGGTTTTTTCTCTATATAGAAACTCTATGTGTGGTCTGGGGAGGGGAGTGATTAGAATAGACAGAGGTCAGGGAACACAAGAGCAGGGACTCCATCATGTAACTATGGTGAAGCTTTTATTGGTAACACTTTCTAGGTGGAGCAGGTTTGGGAGAAGAAAACCTAAGTCCATGAAACTCCTTATCTAGGCTCTGTAAGTGAAATGAATTCATTGGTTCCCCAGGGTGAACTTTGGTGGAATTATATCTTGGTTTGTCATCGGGAGATTGAGACTAGGACTAGACATTGCTTAGTCTCCACCAGGGAAGGAATATTAACACCAGAGACATCTTTTTTTTTTGCTGTATCCATGTAATAAACCTCATTGCCAAGGAAAAATATTACTTTTTATCAAAAGGAAAGAGATAATGAAAGAAAGAAAGAAAGAAAGAAAGAAAGAAAGAAAGAAGAAAGAAAGGGAGAAAGGAAGGAAGAAGAAAGAAAGGGAGAAAGGAAGGAAGGAAAGGAGGAAGGAAGGAAGGAAGAAAAAAGAAATGAAGAAAGCAACTTGTTGATATTGTAGTATTGAACAAAGCAGGAAAAACTAATTGATCCCTAGAGGAGAAGGCTACTACATACTTATTACAGAACATTATCTATAAAGAAGATTTTCAGTTCTAAACATCTGTATATCATAAGCAAGGGCAATCAAGTATAAAGAAGAAGTACTACTATAGTTGAAAACAAATATGAACTTAATACAGTGATGGCAAGTGGCTTCAGTGTATTAATCTTACCCATAAGAATCCAGACAAAGTATAATCAGAAACACTGAAGTTAAATAATGTCAGAATTGAAATGAACCTAGCACATATCTATAGAAATTCTACCCAAATGATGGAGAGTAAACTTTCTTCTTAGAAGTCTGTAAAACTGTCTACAAAATCGATCACATAGTTGGACACAGAACAAGATTTAAGATCAAATAAAATTGAAACAACACCTTTTCTCCTTTCTGGACCGTGGATTAAAGCATCGTCTAAAAAAACAGTAATGGCAAAAAATACAAACTCATGGAAACTGAACAGCTGAGCAGGGGATGAAAAGTGTATCAAGTCAAATATCAAGAAGGATGCTGAAAACTTTTAGATGTTGAATGAAAATGAAGATCAATATTACCAAACCTACAGATTCAGTGGAGGCAATCCAGAGAGGCTAATTGGTAGCACCATTTACATATATTAAAAACAAATAAATTGGATAATCCAAATGTTGATGAAATAATGACATTTGCGAGCTCTAGAAAAATCAAAAGAAGCCATAAAATAATGAGACTACGTAGGAAGAAATAATTAAATAAAGGCCTGAAATGTATTTAAACAGTAGCAATATGAATAAAAATACAAAAAAAAATGAAAAAAAGAGTTGGTTCTTTGAAAAAAATCAACGAGCTTGACAAAATAGTAGCTAAGTTAACCAAAAGGCAAAGAGAGATTTAAATCAATAAAATTACAAATGAAAATGGAAACATTACAACACAGTAAGAAAATTCAAAGACTCTTTATGAGATACTCTAAAATTTCTGAAGTCTACCAAACTAGACAATGTGAAATAACTAGGAAATTTTTTGATAGAGATGATGTAACAAAATTAAAACAACATGAAATAAAAAATAAATATTTACACAACCTAAGGTGAAATAGAAGCAGTAATTAAAAGATTCCCAAATAAATAGGAAATAGAAGTCCAGAGCCAGTTACATTAGATATCACCTTATACCAAATTAGCAGAAGAGATATAACAGCAACACTTTCTACATCACTCCACTAAATAGAAATAGAAATGAGAAATTTTAAGATTATTTTTACAAGTCCAATATAGGCCTGTTACCAAAACAATATAAAGTCTAAACCAAAATGAGAGTTAAAAAAATGTTGTTTATGAACATAGATTCAAAAAATCTCAATAAAATACTTGCAAATCAGTCTGTGACAATATTTGCTATATTGTGTTTATGTATATACTAAAGCCTACCTAAAGCATACTTCGTCTTACTGAAGAATTACATACGTGTTGGTGTTCCTTGCTGCTCTGTTCATAACAGTCAGAAATTGGAAATGACCTAGAGATCCATCAACTGATAAGTGGATAAGGAAAATGTAACACATTTTACAATGAGATTTTATTAAGATGTTAAGCAGACTGAAATTTGCAGGTAAATTAATGGACCTAAAAACAAACATTGATGATAAGGTAACCCAAACTCCCAATTACAAATATTATGTGTTTTATATTTCTTATGTTAGTTTTTAAACTTCAGATATATTGGTTTCATACTGAATGCCAAGAGATTTCTGGTATCTACTAGGCAAGCAGTGGTAGGAGGAGGGATTCTTCATGTAAGTGTATATGGAGAAGGATAAATAAATCCAGAAGTGGATAGGAGGGCATAGTACAAAAAGGAGTATGAAGAATGAAAATACTAATGACCTTTTAAAAGATATTTGTAAACTTACAACTCTACAGGCTTCCTCAAATATGCAAATATGAAAGACTTTAAATATAGTCAATTTGTAGATGATCCCATGTTAAAGGCATCATTCAGACTCAACAATGTTGGTGCACATGAGAACTCAGAGGCTATGATTTCACACAGAAGACATGCGTAGTCTCAAACAGGACAAAGCCTATGCACGGAGAAAGGGAACAACAATTTACATCTAGTAAAGAAGTTTCTTTGAGTGTGATGCCCTCTGGGGAAGGGGAAATCAGTTTTCTCCACAGGGTGTCACTGGGTACATGAAGCACACTCCAGGCCAGACTCCATGACCAAGAGTAGTTGGACAACACAAAATTTTATTTTGTTATTTTTGGCTTATTTGTTTCATTTTCTCTTTCTCATTTTTATTTGTTTGCTTGCCTCCTTGGTGGGTTTGTTTTTTTTTCTTACTTTTATTTTTATTTTGTTTGTATATTGTTTGAGAGAGGAAGAGAGATGAGATAGAGGGGGGATGAGAGAGGATCCAGTGTAATAGGGAGAAGATGGTTATGATTAAAGAACACGATTAAATATATTGCATGGGAATATTTTTAAATAGGAATTTAAAACCTATGTCCTTATTTCTAGCCATTGGAATCTCTAAATAGTATGCTATACATTTCTTTAAAAAAACCAATATGTTAAGCAATTATAAAGCAATTCCATCAACTGATTCAGTCTGTTTTTGTATACATATGTGTGTGTGCATGCACGTGTGTGCACACGTCTGTTTGTATATGATTGTATGTATATGAGAGAGAGGTAAGGATTTCCTCATTGAAATAAAAATATTAGTAGTTATAAACATTGCTCCTGACATTTGTCCTTGTCAGAGAAAATAAACACTCCAGTTAGACCTGAGAGGACATTTTAACTGTGGAAGTTAAGGTCATGTTGGAAGACATATTTTTCACTTTTTGTACAGTGATACGGAACATGTTAAATATTTTTCTCCCATCAGGTATTTATGTTTACCAAATATTTACAAGATATAAATTATAAACCTAATGGACAGCAATATAAGATTGTGGTAATTTTGTTATGCCTTTAGGGCACTGACAGTTAACATCCGGAAAAAGCATGTCTTAAAAAGCAAACAAACTTTAGAAACTCAAACTTTTAATCTAATTTTTATTCTTTTTTAAATTTCTTTGTATTATACTTTAAATAGTGTGTAATAATAAGCCATTCTTATATTTGAAAATTATTGGGGCCAAAGTTGAAATTATTTTAGTACAATGTATGTGAACTTCTTTCTTCTATGGTTCAGCAGCTCGAAGGTGCTGATTATATCCTGTTGAAGGAGGCTTTCAGAGGAGGGAAACTTGGTCTCCTGGGTCCCAAGCAGCATCACAATTTCTCATCACATTCTGTCACTTGTCTTGCTATTTCAGTAAGATGCCTGCCATCATTAATAAAACATTCTAGCTGTTTGTAACTAAATGTATTTCCATGAAAATAATAATAAAAATGTACTTGAGTTTTATTTTCTAAACTTTATGATCTCACAAGGAAAAGCACAGATATTTGTGTGCATTATCTATAACTATATCTATCTATGTATATTTGATAATTCCTGCAATATCTATACTATATTTTAAAGTTATTCACTATTGGTTAGGAGTTATAGATGAGGATTCACCTTTTAATTCTAACATACAAAATAAAGAATATCACTATAGTATTTGCATAATACTTTGACCTTATAATCACTAAGATAGATTCCTGTGTAAATAGTATACATGTACATGTATAAAGAAATGGAGACAAAATATAGGCAATGCAATATCACTTGACAGCATGTTGCAATGTTAATTAAAATATTAAATGGCTAATTCATTTCTCCTCAGAAATAGCAATTCCTTTAGGGTATTCTTTGTGACTGAATGTACCAATGTTCCTTCGTGTGCCCTCTAATCTATTTAATATTCCTTGAACTCCTCATGTTATGAGAGATTGCCTCAATTCTGTAGAATGTACAGTTGGGTGTATACAAACTGCTTTACTGTTCGATTGTGATATTTTCCTTCGAATTACACTTTATGCTTATATATATGTGTGCATTCATACGTACAGATGTCTATATTTAACAGTGAATATAAGTAAGGCATAAAACGACAATTATAAGTCATGTATTGACTGTTTATACATTGACAGTTTACCAAGCATTTTATGTCTTGAAGTAATCCTATTGAAAGCCATTTCAGATGAGAACATTTGGTCTCATGGGTCTCTCTAGTCAGACATCATTATTATAAACTAAGTATTTTTCAGAATTTGTGGCCAAGAAAATAAGTCTGGAATGCAAGGTGAAATGTAACTATCCAGTTTCATGGAAATATGCACTATCCTTGGATAAAGGAAGTAATTGGAACTAATATGTTGCTTAATTTAATATATTGCTATTTTCTGCATGAATGTCTATTGATTTGTATGGGTTGCAAACCCCTTCAGCTCCTTCAGTCCTTTTTCTGACTCCTCCATTGGGGAACGCTGTGTTCAGTCCAGTGGTTGACTGTGAGCATCCACTTCTGTATTTGTCAGACTCTGTCATATCTCCTTATGTTGACTCCAGATCCATGCTCAATCCCAAGTGATCTCTGTCAGGGTTTGTGGATTGACACTGGATCTGATTTTCATGTCCTACATTTTCATTCCCTGATGTGAGATTCACTCTGTTCCTAGAATATGTATATAGCTGACTACATATTACAGCATTTCTGATACTAACTAATCAAACTATTTTAGGAAGTTTTTGAGTAAATGTTTAATTATTTCTTCAGTAAGTAGGGTTGGTTACTTAAGATAATAAAACCTTGTGTGCATTGTAAGAATTTGGTGCTCATCAGAGAACAGACTTGTTCATGTTTTGTTGAACAATTACTGTCTTTTATACAATACACATTGACCTTAATCTTCTCTGATTTCTCTGTTGAAACATATTATTTTGTTAGATGCAAGCATAGCTAATATAATCCTCTAACTGCCAACTGATTTGTTTAGTTTAGCACAATGCATAGGGACGTAATTTACTCTACAGTTTGACCCAATTAAAACTGTATTTTTCTACAAAGATAATTTCGAAATTGGCCTTTGAATATTTCCTATCCACTGAAGAAAACACCTCCTTGCTCTCTTGCTTCGTTTCTTTGTGCATTAACTAGCTTACCATTTAGTTTATGATGGTCATGGAGCTATGAATTTACTCCTTTTTTTAAAAAAAAAATTTTGCTCCAAAATTTGTCATTCTTTTGGTTTCCTCATAGACTTTCAACTTCCTAACACCCTGCTTCTATTTTGCAAAGTTTCTTTCATACAGAATGTTTTAAATAAAGTTCCTAAAGTGAGGAGAGAAAGGATGTCCAGTTTCTTAGAATATCCTTGTTCATTTATGCCTTTAATATAGAGCAGGACATTAATAATTAGATGTATCAGTCTACATTGTCCCATATAATTACTTTTAAGAAAATTTGGGCTAAAATACTGATCAACTACCATGCCTCTCATAAAAATCCTGTCCTGCTGGGATTGCTATAGAGAAAGTTAATGTTATCCTTTTCAGGTACAATATTCTAGAATGTAAGCATTACAAGATGTAACTGAAACATGCAGAGCACAAATTTCAAAACAAGGTATAATTCTTATCACTTAGAGAGTCAAGTGAAGTACTCTCATCCTAATGACCAAATCCATCTGAAATTTACCTTGCTATCACCACAAATAAAAAGTTGCAAGGGGTTGAGGTACGTGAAGTATCCAACATCTGTAGAAAAACAGGGCTTTAAATGGAGGGACCAGGTTACCAAACTATAGTCAAAATTTCTGACCCAGAATTGTTCCTCTCTGAAAGACCATCAGGGACAAAAATGGAGAAGAGACAGAATTAAAGGCAATACAATGACCAGCCCAACTTGGGATCCATCTCAAGGGGAGACACCAAGGCCTGACACTATTAGTGATACTATGATGTGCTTACTAGCATAGCTGTCCTCTGAGAGGCTCTACCAGCAGCTGACTGAGACAGATTCGGATTACTTACACCCAACCTTTGGGCAGAAGTCAAGGACCCCAATGGTTGAATTAAAAGGCGATGGTGACCTCATAGGAAGACCAACAACCTCAACTTAACATCACCTCACATAGCTCCCAGAGACTGAGCAATTAACTGGGCAACATACAGGAGCTGGTTCTATGCCTTCTGCCCATGTATACCAGAGAGCTGCCTAGTCTGACCTTGGTAGGAGGAGATACAGTTAATCATCTAGAGAAATGAGGCTTCAGGGAAGGGGGAGACTTCTTGGAGACAAGGGGGAGGAAGAGTGAGATGAGGAACTATGGGAGGAGGAACTGGGAGGTTAGTCAATTGCTGAAATATAAATAAAATAATTTTAAGAATAAACAAACTTTATTTAAGTACCCGGTACAAATAAAAAAGTTACCAGTGGTTCAGGCACAATTAAAGGATCCTAATTAGAGGCTCTTTGCTGTTATTCACTGATTTTTCTCTATTTTCTTTGTAAATTCTTATTGGCATTGCATTTATCTTGATAATTTTTTTGAAGTGTGAATGGTGAATTTGTTTGAATTTCATAACAATCTCTTGATTGTTTTACTGTGGGTCAATTTCATAATGTTCTTAATATTGAAATAACAGTCTTTGTTTTAGGAAGTGTTTTGTTGTGATGAATATATTCTAAAACTGAACTAGGTCTAGTTACTACGCTGGGAGAAGACATTAATATATAAATAATTATATTCTTCTGAATTGGAACAATTGTTCAGACCTTATTAGTCTCTAATACATGTGACTGAAAATATTTTTGTTCTTTACTTTCTCACTCATTTTGAACATTATGGTAGAACTGCTTAATTAATGGGTCATATATTTGGAAATGTGCAGATACAGAAATGTCTATTATGTGAAAGAACCTTGCTGCTAGAGACTATGATTCCTTCACATTGAAAAAGTTATTTATACTAAGCTATGAAAAGATGAATTTGACATTTCATTTTTAATAATGAATATGAAACTTCTAAAGTATTTTTCATTATTATTGTTATTATTATTATCATTATTATTATTTAATGTTTTTATGGTCCAGATGTTATACCCATACTGGTCTTGCCCTATGAATATTTCTCATCCCATACCTCCTGCCCTATCTCCAAGAGGATGTTCCTTCTGCCTGCACTCCACCAGACCTCCCCACTCCATGGGGCCTCAATCTCTCTAGGGTTAGGTGCATCTCCTCTGGCTGACTCCAGACCAGGCAGTCCTTTGTTGTAGATGTGTTGGGGGGCCTCATATCAGCTTGTGTATACTGCCTGGTTGGTGGTTCAGTGTCTAAGAGATCTTGGGGATCCAGGTTCATTAAGATGATTGGTCTTTCTTTGGTGTTGTCCTCCTCCTCAGCTTCTTCCAGCATTTCCCTAATTCAATCCCAGTGGTCCCCAGCTTCTTCCAGCATTTCCCTAATTCAATCCCAGTGGTCCCCAGCTTCTGTCCATTGGTTAGGTGTTAAGTATCTGCATCTGACTCTTTCAGCTGCTTGTTGGATGAGTAGAAACATTTTCTTTTGGGTCTGAGTGGCCTCACTCAGGAGAATGTTTTTTAGTTCCATTCATTTGCCTGTAAAACTCATGATGTCCTCATGCTTAATAGCTGAATAGTAGGTCCAAGTAGTTCATCTTGAGTGTGAATGCCTTGTGTGACAATGTTGAGTTGTGTGGACTTTATCTTCAGGGCCATTGCAATTCATATACTCTTGGTAACAGCCTGATGATTTGCGCGTGCATGCGTGCCTGCGTGTGTGTGTCTGTGTGTGTGTCTGTGTGTGTGTGTTTAAAGTAGAGCCTCTGACTAACAAATCAATTAGATGTAACCCAATTCTTATGTGAGAAGGTTAGTTGTGACTATTTCTTTGGTGATTTCATTTTTATTGACTTCACATACATATATGTGTATAAATAGGAATTTTTAGTTTCCTGAAGTTCATGTTTCTCTCTCTCTCTAGTCATCCCCACAACTTCCTTTCTCCTCCTAATCCCAATTGATCATCCCATTCCAGCATTCTCCGTGTTGATCTATAATTATCTATTTTATTTTCCTTTTCTAGTGAGAACCGTCTATTCCCTCTAGTTGGAACTCATAAATGACAGTGCTTGGGTGAACAAAAAGCTGAGACCAGATAACCAAGGGAGCTAAGACAAATCCAAATAATACTAGTCTTTAAAAACTGTAGTGATTGACCTACTCTATACTCATAGTTCAGTGCCTTGTTCAGCTTTGGGCAGAAAAACACCTTCCTGAAGCTGATGGGAACAATATAGAGATCTATAACCAGAAATTGTGCAGAGAGTGAGAGACCTTGAAACACTTAGCCTTGAATTGGGGACTGTGTTATCTTTATCAAATCCCTCTCTTTAGAACTCAGGGAACCCCAAATATCAGGATGAGGAGGTGGAGGATACAATAGCAGACACAAAGAGAAAAAGGAAAACATGCCCTCATAAATAAACACGATCAAAGTTCAGAGACCTATGAACAGCTCTGTGCCATGTCCTCTGCATTTGTGTGATGGCTTTTGCATTACTGCTTTTATGGGTTGGATGATTGTGTGAGTGGTTTTCTGATTCTTGTGCCTTCTCTCAGACTATTTTTCTTATGCTGATGTAGGATGATGTCATTATGCAGGTGAAGGCAGGTACAGGGCAGAACAAGGCCTCTCATTGGATGAAAAGGAAGGGTGGACGGGAGAAAAGTTTTAGAGGAGACTGGAGAAGAAGGAGCAGCTAAGAGAACGTGGAGGCAGATGTTAATATTTCTCTCTCTCCATTTAAAGGTCGTTATGAATATTCTTAAGGGATGGATGTGTATCTAGATGAGCCAACTGTACCTTATCTAGGTGGGCAATTATATCTTTTCAATAGGATCAGAGGTTAGATAATTGGATATGAGCTTTTGAAACTGTTGGCGAGGTCATCATAGATAAAGACAGGTGAATTCACCTTTAAACATATTTTATTGAAGGATGGAACTTTGAAGGATAGAGAAACCTGCAGCTCTCATCTAGTTCTCTGCTCCCTGGGCAGATTTGAACATACCCCGACAGTGTCATCCTTCTGTCACGGTAGAATCCCATAGAAAATGTGAGCCAAAATTGTCTTTTCATTCCCTAAGTTGAGCTTTGTTAGAAAATGAGAAATGTGCATAACTTTAAAGAAAAGAGTTTCTTAAGGGTAAACGTGAGAGGTTACACAGCATAGCATGGTAGTTATAATAGTGTCTAGGTTTTCTAAAGTCATCATTGGGCAAATAATTCTCTATATATTATATATTTTATTTAAGTAGAAGATAGAATTTGCAATCTCAAACAAAAATAACTGACAGAGTCAATAAATATTCTACACATGTATTAAAATATTCTACTAAATTTTATAATATGCACAAGAAATGTTTGAATCCAAAAATTTAAAAATGTTGAAGTGAAAATTTTAGCCAACCTCATTCAATTACTGCATAATTTATATGAGGACTAAATTATCAAATGGTACAGCATGGATTCGAAGTTTAACAACATTTAAAAAGTGACCCTAAGAATCGCACAGAATTCTTATTAAAATAGGTATATCACTCATAGTTTATTCATTAAAGAAGATTAAATGGGCTTCAATGTACGATATTTAAAGTCTTTAAATATCATCTAAATATCAAAAATTCATTCTGATTTTTACATGCAAATGGATGAAACTAGAAAATATCATCCTAGTGAGGTAACTCATACCCAAAAGAACATGCATAGTATGTACACAGTAATAAGTGGATGTTAACCCTCCCCCACCCACACACACAAAAGTACACAATACCCAAGATACAGTCCACAGAACTCAAAAAGGTCAACAAGCTGAAGGGCCCAAGTGAGGACGCCTTAGTCCAACTTGGGAGGGGGAGGAAAAGAGGGAGAAACGGGAGGGAAAGAGAACAGAAGTCGGGGCGGGGAAGATGATCTGGTATTGGGTGGGGGAAAAGGACTAAAGCCCTGAGGGCCCATAGGAAGAATGAAAACAGGTGCCTTTGGAGGAAGGAGGTTGGGAGGACCCTCCAGATGTACCAGAGACCTGGAAGGTGAGAGAATCTCAGGACTCAAATGGGTAGGGATAGGGGGGGTTATAGATGAGAAGCCCTACAATGGGGAGAGGGAACTTGTGTAGCCTATCTCCAACAGAAAGACCCCTAGGGCATTAAGTGAGGGATGGGGTTGCTATCCCACAGTCAAAACTCTGACCCATACTTGTTCCTGTCTGAAAGAACTACAGGGACGGAAATGGAAAAGAAAGTTCAGCAACAGGCCTAAAGAGGGATCCAGCTGAAAAAGATGCCCCAAGGCCTGACGCCATTACTGAGGTGATGGAGCACTCACAAAAAGGGACTTAACATGACCACCCTCCAAAAGACCCAGCAAGCACCTGAGAGAGTCAGATGCAGATATTTGTACCCAACCAATGAACCAATGAAAGCGGCTGATCCATGTGGTTGAACTAGTGAAAAGTTGGAAGAAGCTGAGGAGGAGGATGGCCCTATAGGAAGACCAGCAGTCTCAACTAACCTGGATCCCTGAGATCTCTCAGACACTGGATCACTAATCCCGCAGCATATGTCAGCTGATATGACGCCCCCAACTCATTTACAGTAGAGGATTACTTGGTCCGGTTCAGTCAGAGAAGATTTACCTAATCCTTAAGAGACTGGAGGTTCCAGGGAGTTTAGAGGTCTGGTGGGATGTGTAGGGTGGAGACATACACGTGGAGACAGGGACTGGGGAGATAGTATTGGATGTGGAACAGGTGGACCTGGAGGGGAATAAAATCTGCAGTATGAGAATAAATAAATAAATATAAATAAATAATTTCATTTTTTTCAAAAATGTTTCTGTTGATGTATTATTGTTAGAAAGACTGCTCAAATTGTTTTGGGGAGTAAGTGAAAAATATTACCCAGAATCAAAATTTTGGAACTAGATATTTGAACTATTAGATTTAAAATTAAAAAAAATATTCCAGAGCTAAAACATTCTTCTGTTTTGATTAATTTTTGGAGAATCTTATAGTCTATGACTTGATCTCGTTTATCTTTACTTTTCCCCTACTTCCTCCCCATATTGTAAAACACATCAATTCCATATACATAAATGTATATTTAAAATGTCAATACATTTATTCTTTAACAGGAGATATGTATTTCCAAAGAAAGTATATAGAAATCATAGTTATATGAATGCTTAATATTGAAAGGCAGCAAAGTCATTTCTGAGGTTAATTTATGGATATAAGGTAGGAGGTGTTAAAGCTCTAAAGTATTTGAGGCTATGGTGCCATGGCAACTAATTTTTTAAAAAGTCACAATAGACCTAATAAAATGCTAACTCCACAAGGAACTGCGAAATCTTGAAATTGCAGACATTTAATTCCAATGCTTATTTAATTTCCTATAGGGCTGCGCTAATTTTGTTAATTCTCTATGATTAAATACTTAAACCTCCAAAATCAGAAATTGTAATAATTAGAATAAAATATCGTAGATGTTTTCCCATAAATACCAAATAATATGATTATAATATTTTAGAAGCCACATGAGCTTCTATACCAAAAGTGCTTTGATGCTACATAGCACTAATTAGAGATTATAACACTTTTGAAATCATAAATAAATACATACATTAATGAATATGTATCACTCATTGAATGTCTATTCACTGTAGGCACTATGCTTCAATGATAATATCTAACACTTTTCAGGAACTTTGTATGTCACCTATTGAGTGCTTTATGTAATTATCATAGCCAGCAGAACAACACTTAGGGTGCATTTAATTGACTTCATTTTTGTCTGGATTAAAAAGGAGCCTCAAATAACATCAGCCCACTCCTACTGTTGGATATAATATTAAGTAGTAAATGTGAGCTGTATGCTTTCTCTGCTTGGCTGTTGCAGTTCAGGTATTTTTTTAATGCACTTCTTCTGGTTCATGAATAAAACATAGTGAATTATGAAGTATCAGCATTGGATGTGATATAGCTCTAAGTACCATCTTTTTGTAGAAATTAAAATTTCCCTTCATATTTTGGTTGATAAGGAAGGTAAAATACAAGGACTTTCCTCTTCCAAGTTGTCTCCTTACAAATGCTCACAATCTGGTACAATTACGTAGGTGGTCACTCAGAAGCTGTTCATTTATGTAAGTAAAATGCTCCATTACTATGAAGTTCTTCTATTATTGTTTCGTGAACCCTTGTGGTCACTCCCTTTTGGCTATATGAACTATTTAACTGACTTTTCACTATATCAAAAGAGAGAGCCAAAGGGATATTGGTAGCCTTTTTATGTTTTAATCTTTATAGTATAATCTTTTATGTACGTGTGTACATAAGTCATAGTTCTTCCTCTTCTTATTGACAATTCTGTCCCGTTGAAAACCTTCTTCCCATCAAGCTTCACATGTACCTTGGCTATGTGTCTGTCTGTCTGTCTGTCTGTCTGTCTGTCTATCTATCCATCTACCTATCTATCTATCTATCTATCTATCTATCTATCTATCTATCTACCTATTTATCATCTGTCTATTGTTCTGTGAGTCACTGAGTGAATTCTTGCTTGGCCATATGTGACCATGACTGGCAAACTATTGAGACAGCCTGGAAATAAATTTGTCTGACCCTGGCATTGTAGTATTAAAGAACTATACTCCTTCTTTCTTGCCCACTTCTAATTGGTTTCTTTGTCACAATGTTCAGCTTCTGTTCTTGTGAGTCATTAATTTCAAAAGGAATTATGATGGATAGAGTCACAAAATTTTACAGTAAAGATAGCTTTCTGAATCCATAATGACTAAAATTAATTAACAATCAAGAATGCATAAATTCAAGGTGTGTCAGCAGTGCTCACCCATGTTTTAGTATGCAGCTTCGTCACACTCTTGGTTCTGGACACACAACATGGATGTTTTACACTCTACATGTGATCAGACATGTAATGCCACAAAATCTGAAATTTCAGATTCTAGACTAGTATATGTTGTGAATTGTTAATGTTTCAGTGTTTTTAATTTTTCTCTATGGTAAAATCACATTTCCTTTTTTTTTAAATTTAGATTTCAAATGTTATTCCCTTTTCCAGTTTCCCATCCATAAGCCCCTTCTTCTATGAGGAAGCAACGATTTAAAATCATCCAATCATCAATCAACAGCATGTAAGTGTTAATTTACTATAAGCAGCAAACTAATTTACATTTGGGCTATTTTACTTCTAAGTGTTTGTCATTTAAAATTAATGTTTGAGTGTTCTAAAATGATTAATTTAATATTACATTGAGACCCAAACTTAACAAAAATTTCTGAAATGATTCTAAAAACCCTTCCATCACTGTTATATGATACATTTTTGTGAAATTCTCAGTCCAGATGATCCTTAAAATTGAAATAACAATAAACACAGGAAAAAATTGAACATGCTGTGTGTCTGGCAGTATCAAATATTCAGCCAACATCCAATTCATTCAATAAACAGCACAGTTTCTTTAATATGCTAATTTTCTTTCATCTTTAATAAATGGTAAATTACATGAATAGCAATGAGTGTTTTAAAATTACATGTCCTGATGAGTTTATGAGTGAATATTTGATTTATATACTCATATACATTTTCTGTTATGGAAAGGGTGCATAAGTGGAAAACCTTAAGAAATCTTGGTGCTGCTGGTGCACTGAGTAGAAGAAAGCACTGTGGAAGCAAGGGCTTAGGTAGAAACAGGTAAAGCAACAGGAGCAGATCACAACAAAATGGGGCAGTAATTTTTGAGGAGTTCCCTAGAGTCATCAGACACCAGTGACTGTGAGGGATGTCAGCAGCCTAGAAAGGTGAAAAATTATGGATTGTTGTGATGAAGAGGAGGTTGTGAAGAGAAGTCAGAAACAGAGATCCCATCACTGAATGGGGGATCTGAAACCTGACGTTCCTAAGGTCTTAGACATACTTGGTTCAAGAGCTATAATATTTATTGTTGTTTGTTCCAGACCCTGAGAGGCCTGAGTGAGAACTAGGAACCTCGCACGTAGTGTCAGTTTGAGATACTTTACCCTGTGGTTGATGTGTAAACGTAACAGTTTGAATTCGGTCTCAGGGATCCACATAATGGGAGATGGCATGAAGCAAATGCAAAAAACTATCACCTCACTTCCATAAGCGATACAGCACCAGCTATAATAATTAATAATAATAATAATAATAATAGTAGTAGTAGTAGTAATAGTAGTAGTAGTAGTAATAGTAGTAGTAATAGTAGTAGTAGTAGTAGTAGTAGTAGTAAAGCAATATACATAGACTCAAACCTGAGATACTATTTCCTTCATGTGTCTGGATACCTGGTCCGTAGGAACTGTCACTATTAGGAGGTATTGCCTTGGTGAAGTGGGAATGGCCTTGCTGGAGGAAGTCTGTCACTATGGGGTGAGCCTTGAGGTCTCCTAGGCTCAAGCTACACCCAGTGTGGCTCACAGTCTCCTTCTGCTGCCAATGGATCACAATGTAGAACTCTAAGCTGCTACCCCAGCACCGTGTTGGCATACAGACTGCAGTGTTTCCCACCATGATGATAATGGAATAAAACCATGGAATTGTTGGCTAGTACCCTAGGCAAATGTTTTCCGTATAAGAGGTGTATAGTCATGTTTTTTCTCCTTAGTATTGAAACCCTAACCCAGTAACCTTCTTAACATTTTAGATCTGAATTTCCATGTTTCAAAATATTCAGTTGCCGTCCCACTTCTAAGACATCTCTAAGATTACATGCGGAGGGAGCTCTAATCCCAGGCGGGTTTGCAACGAGGACTCTGCCAAAGACAGGCTGGCAGGATCTTTCTTCAATCAGCTTGTCGTGAGATAAATGGACGTAACTCAGTTACTGTAACATCAGACAACAGACTTCTCTAATTTGGACTCAAATCTGTATTTACTTTTCTTAAAAGCAAAACAGAAGGCCCAATGAATCGTGTATTCTATAGTTACATAAAAATTAAAATAAAAAGCAACCTTTTCTTTCTTACTATTTTTTTTTTCAGCTGACAAGTCACCAAAGCTAAATAATGCTGGCCATCTCCTACAAGCATGCCAGACTTCTGGTGAAGCATTTTAAACCCCAACCCAGCCAGAAAGCCCTTGCCTTAACATTTATCCTGACAGCGTGATGTGCTGGGTAAGAGTCGCACAGAAATTGTGGGAGGGGCTAACCATGGACCTGTCCAGCTTGAAACCCATGTCATGAAAGGGAGACCACCTCTGACACTGCCTAAAGGACAAGAAACCAGAGGCTGAGTGGCCCAGAGACCCATGATAGAGTCAAATATACCTAGGCTGGAGCTGCTAAAATAAAGTAAATGCAATGATGCCTTATGATATTCTACTATACACAGAGATTGGTGCCTAACCCAGTATTTATCAGCGACGCATCATTCAGCAGCTGATGTAAACAGATATGGAGACCCACAGTTAAACAGTAGGTATAGTTCAGGGAATTCTGCTGAAGAGGCAGAGTTAAGATTGGAGGAGAAAGCTAATAGAATGAACACACTCGTACACAGAGGAACTCCCTGAAACTGAGCTGAGAATTAGGGAGGCAGTGCGGTTCTAACCTAGGCCCTCTGTACATATGTTATAGTTATGTAGCTTGGTGTTTTTGTGGGACTCCTAACAGAGGAAGCAGGGGCTATTTCTGGTACCTTTTCTTGCTTTTGGGACCTTTTTCTTCTACTGGGTTGCCTTGTCTAGTCTTAATATGAAGGAGGTGCATAATTTTATTGAAACTGCATATATCGTGTTTAGTTTCTATCCCTGGGAAGCCAGCCATTTACTGAAGGAAACGGAATTATATGTAATAGACACATACATCAACGATGCCTTATTTAAAATTAATTAATTATAAATGAATTAATTTATTAATTCGTTTCAAAATATTTATTAATTAAGTTTAAATACATTGATATATTGCTTTATTTACTGATTATTTATTAATAATGTATTATTAATTTATATAAAAAAATACTGCTCCCTTCGGGTTCCTCCCCCTCACAAACTCCCTCTTCACACTCCTCCCCTTCTCCTCAATAATGTTCTTTTAAAGCAGGACATATATCTGTTTTGCTCATCTTCTTGGTTCCAGTTGTTCGCTAATATTCGGTATGGGATTAACACCAAATATTTTTGTATAGAAGGTGACATGTATTAGTTGATTTTGTTATTGTTGTTTTATTTTGGTTGGTTTTTTGTTTGATTTATTTTTTTGTTCTTGGTTTTGGTAAATTTGGTACAAGTTGGCTTTATCTAGGAAGAGAAAGCTTGGCTGAGAAAATGCCCCCAGCAGATTCTCCTTGGGCAAATCAACAGGCAATTTTTGTGACTGATGGTTGATGTGAAAGGGCCCAGTTCAGTGCAGACTGTTCTATGCCTGGGCAGTTTGTCTGGCTGTATAAGAAAACTGGGTCTTCCTTATGTTTGGTTAAGGGTTTGGGGGAAACTAGTTGTCCAGGGATAAAGGGCCAGACCTGAAAATTTACATATAGGTAACAGTATACAAGCTGAACAGGTTATCGTTAGTGACATATGTGCACACAGGCATGCAGTAACAATTGATGAATAATAGGTCGTGAACTTGAAATAGAGCATACACACACACACACACACACACACACACACACACATACACACGTGATCAAAATACAATTTTGAAAACACACAATAAGAAAAAAATGAACTATATATACACATGTAAAATATGCAAACAAATAAAAAAAGCAGGGCAAGCAATTATAGACAGCAAGAGAGAATCATCATTCCTTTATGGACTCTTTGTAACTCCAGCCTCCAAGTTCCTACCTAGACATCCCTCTCTGACTTCCGTTCATGGGGCATTCTAGATTTAAACTGAAATAAAACCTTTCTATCCTTAGTTAGTTTTAGTTAGTTTAATTTTTAAATCAGAGAAATAGCAAGCCATCTACGATACATCTATTACTGATCATTTCTTTCATCTCATCGTCTTTTGGAGAAAAACTCCATTCTGAGTAAATTTTCTTCTTCTACAACTCATGTTTTTTCTGCTGTTTTTAATTTCAGGCTTTATGTCACTTACATCTAACTGAGCAGGTCGTTATGTTTTAGAGGCATTGCTGTATAAATATTCTCCATGTCCATTTTTGTTAGGTATTATAATTGGGTTCATGAGATTCACTGAATCTATTATCTGTGTTAGTAAAGTCTTCAGAGAAATTTTGTCCTTCACACCTCGCACCATATGTTTCAATGCTGTCCCCCCCTTCTACCTTGATCTCCTTCAAGGTCTTTTAACAGTCACAGGAATCTAAAAATTACTTTTAAAAGAACCATTTCTGCGTCTTCATTTCCTGTGTGATCTTCCCTGGCATTTTTCATGTTATTAGACTTGGATATATATTTCGGAGTGTAACATATCTTTAAATAAATCACACGCAGTGGAGTTTTTAAACTTCCTGTATCCATAATGATGAAGTGCCTTTGCTCCTAAATATTTTCATAAGAGCTCTTGACTTTAAGATTTATGGAAGAGGGGACTATTAGTGTTAGAAAAAAATATTCTAAACTGAAAAGAGGCAAAAGTTAATACTGGGTGTTCTGACAGTGCAGTTTTGAAATTAATGTGTTGTTGTCTGTTCAATAACTCTGTAGTGACAGAGGTTAACTTGTAATTACTGGTCACCAGAGATGGAAGTACTTGTCATCTATTGAAACTAATAACCACCAAGATTGTGAATCATGTCCTTGTTGGACATTAAGGACTTTCCAAATAATAAAAGTTTTGGACCTTAACCTGATATTTCTTTTTCAAAGTACTTAATCTCTCATAGGCTCTTTACATCCGCAGTAACATCTCCTTGACTTTCTTGATAATTTAAATAGAATCACTCAAAATGATTTTTATAAATTTGCATAAACGTTATAAAACTTTGTTTTGAGGGATTAGCATATTAGGAGAACAGTGATCACAATTGATATTGTTGCTTTATTAAAGTCTGTACTAATTTTACAAGCAAGAATTTTTGCTAGTAAAGAGTTCAGACTGACTAGTCAGCTAGCAATGGTCCTAAACAGATAAATTGTATGATTAAAATAAATTATTCTCTGCTATTCACAGTTTTGATGTAATCATGAGAATCTTTTCTCAGAAGGGCGTAACTATTTTAGTGGGTAGGCGGCTCAAGATGCCTTTCATTAGGCTTCACGGCCTTTTGGCTGCGCACTTTGGCCTCTTTATTGTTGTTGTCTTTGCACAGCTCACGTTCAGTCATTCCTACTGGTGAGACATCACGGTAGTAGATTCAGTCAGTATCAGAAGACCAAGCCTTCCAATAAACCTCCTTATTCTCTGGGTCTTGCAACGTGTTTCCCCTCTTCTTCTATGCTCTCTGACCCTTACATGTAGGAGATGTTATGTAGATGCATCCCCTGGGCCTGGACTTTTAAACAAAAAAAAAATCTGTAAACCATTAGTTTATATGCAAGTAACTGTTGAAATTTTCAGTGGTTACAAAATGCCCAAGTTAATTTTGGTGTTGCTTGTAAAGCACATTTTGTATATGTTTTGCTACTGAAAAGTTTATTTACGTGGTCTATGTGAAGTAACATTGAGTCAGCTTTAAAACAGGTACCTATGTGATGGTTATCCTTTGCAGTAACCCATATATGTCTTTCTGTTTTTTTCCTCATGTTCTGAAGCTGGACAAATTGTGTCAACATCGATTGCATAACACTGTGCAACACAGATTGAGTAAAAACATCCTCTATTCCTATATGGCTTAAGAGTAAACACAGGTTTCACAGACCCTCAGTGCTCCTGTGTATATCTGAAATAGGCTGCAACTTGGTGGAATTACAGCTAAATTCTGAGATGTGTTGTTGAAGGTGATTTGTTTCTCCTTAGTCCTGTAAAATTTAAAACCCCACAAAATACTTTATTTTCATTTATTCCATTAAAGCTTCTAAAAGTTTGTGGATCTGTTCTTAGTCATTTTAGAAATTTACCAGAAGCTAAGAAAGTAATATTGCAAAATGAAATTAAACTTGGGATGCAGAATGAGTTGAAAACAGGTCTATGTATACCGTCCAATATTGGAGTCGTTCTCTTGTGTGTATGAGGACCTAGATTAATCCATTGGTTCAAAAAATTTTGTGAAAAAGAGAGTCGATTGTCCTTGCATTTGCTTGTGGCAAATATATACTTCAGTACATTTGAAGATATTTTATCTTTTTATATGGCATGACTAGTTTTTTAATTTCAATACCGTTGATTCTAGATAAACATATACAGATAAAAATCCTAGCTTTTCCAGTATAATTAATTTAAATGGAAATCATATTCATATATTTATAATATGCACACAGGAACACACACAATCATACAGAGATCATAAAATTCTGCACAAAATCTTAAAAAAAATAGGTTTTCACAGTAAGGAGAAAATAATATCCAATCCAGGAGAGAAATGTACTATACATGTTTATGTGTAGATTTAATCATATTCTAGTTATATCTTATCAGAATAAAACATTTTGATTTTTAAGGCATAACATAATTAACATTATATGCATTTTTGATTTCATCAATGCTCTGCCTTCCCTCTAATGCTCAATAGTATATTACCAGACTATCAGCCAATTCATTACACACACACACAGACACACACAACACACAGACACACACAACACACACACACACACACACTCACTCTCACACACACAAACATATACACAAACATACACAGAGAGCAAGATAATTATTAATCATTTAAATTAATCGTTTAAACTTAGGTCTATTTAAACCTGTGACTTTGAAGCATGAATTCACCACTTAGAGAACATTAGTGAGGTATGCAGTCAGACTGATAGTGTCTTGCATATTGAGACACAACTTTAACAGGGGAGAGATGAGATTGCAAACCCAGGTAACAAATTAGATGGATGTGTTGTCCTTGACATAATGGCACTTTCATTTCTTAGCCCTATGAAGTCCAAAACAAAACCATTTTTTATTGTTGTTCAAAATCTCAAGAGAAATGAGTTCAGGTGGTCTCGACTCAGTTTCTCATGTACAAGGGGACATATCAAAAAGCTGTCACAAACTGATAGTAATTTATCACTTTCACTTTGAAAAGTCATGGGATTATAAGCATGAAGCAAACAACAGCAGAATGAAGCATTTTAGCACAATATCTGCCTTTCTCTATCAACTAGTATTTTCTAAATCATTTTACACAAATACTCTTGTGCACATATAATGAGCTGTTGTTATGAAATGTCAATTTAAATATTCAGACATTAACATTTAAAAAGGAAATTTATGTTATTTGAAGTCATTGTTTATAATAGATGTACGAACAAAATATCATCATACATATTTAAAATTACAATACATGAGACAAACAAAAACTTAAATATAGGTTTCCCCTTTGCATTCATATCATTTATAAAATTATCCTCATATACCATACACAAAGTTTACAAATTTTTATTTTTAAAGCTTTAGGTGTATGCTAGTTTAGATTTTATTAAAACAGATAATAGTTGAAAATAATTATATAAGTAGACATAATTAGGTAATAGTTTATAGAATTGGATATTTTCAGAAGAATATTTGTATGACAGTGCATACTTGAGAACTTGTCTTAGTTGCACACGTGGATAGTTAGCTTTCATTCACCATCAAATCTCTTGTGACACATTGATCTCTTAAAAATCAGAAATGTCATCCGTGTAACAGTGAAGAGAATATATCAGTGCATGAGACATTGCAGAGTTGCAGGTCACAAGAAAAGGACAAAGAGTAATTTATTCAAATACTCTTTGCATTTGATTCATATCTTAGCTAACCAAGAATTATTAAATCAAACAAGAAGCCAGAAGTATTTTTGATAATATGAAAATCTGGAAGTCTGTATATGACCAGGCATTTTCATTTTGGAAACAAGAAACAGGGGAATGTATTCAGGTGTCCTTTAAAACAAATTAGAGAAGAGGCAGAGAATGCCATGGCTTATTATAAAAGAAACAACTACTCTATTGCCTTGAAAATGTCATAAAAAAATATAGTGTAGAATTAAGACTTGGTGAGTTGATACTGAAATTTATGGGAAGAACTTACTATGTTAATCATACTTTAGACATCACCCATGGATGCTAACTTATTACAAGAAGTTTTGCATGTTGTTTAAGAGAGATAGATTGATAATTTTTGACGAATAGTTTTCATAACTTTAAATATACTAGTGATTTAATCACAAAAAACATAGAATTAAAATATGTTGCTAAGAATTTAATAAAGATACATGGAAACTATATAGTATTGATATATCCATTATGTGCCTTTATAAATTTAAAATAGTTATTATTTTATGTTGTTAATCACAGTGAAAGAAGTAAAGCTTTTATAATAATTTCAACCCTATAACTGAACATTAATTGTGCTTTTATATATATATATAAAAGCTTTGTTAGTGCATATACATATATATACGTATACATATATATACATATATATGTATATATAATTGAATATTTCCCTTCAACTAACATATAAAAATTAGAGACAAAAGTGAAATCACATTGAAAAAACAAGTGATGCTTGTGTTTTTGGTCTGAGTTACTTGAGTTAGGATGACTATTCCAAACTCCCTCTGTTTACCCACAAATTTCATTTTTTAATAGCTTAATAATATTCAATGAAGTAAATATGCCACTTTTTCATATTCATAAATTGATGAAGGTTCTTTCCATTTCATAGCTACTTTGAGTAAAGCAGCAATGAACATCAGTGAACAGGTATGTCCAGAGTAGAATGTAGAGTTTTTAATATGTATTCTTGAATAGTGTCATTTGATAAGATAGATATATTTTAGCTAGTGTGGAGGGGGAACATAGGGTAGATTAGAAACAAGAGAGAGATGTAACAGTGGAGGCATTATCAAACTTTGTCTCTTCATGTAGTCTGTTATATGATAAATAATATTGAAATATAGAGAGTAATTTGATGTGAACAAAATATGTATTATGTTTTCAAATACTTGATAAAGTCATTAAAGGTAGTAATGCTAATTACAAAAATATTTACTTTATGTAATTATATGTAATTCCAAATCGTCTTATACTTTATTTTTTAAAGCTTTTCTAATAAGTCATTTTTAATAAAAAGAGACGTTTTTATTGGATTTTTTTATTCACATGTCAAGTGTTATACCATTTCCTGGTTTCCCATCCATAAACCTCCTCTTCCATTCCCCCTCCCCCTTCTTCTATGAGGGTGTTTGCCCACCCTTTCCTGCCTCACTGCCCTGATATTCCCTATACTGGGGGGTCCAGCCTTGGCAGGACCAAGGGCTTCTCCTCCCATTGGTGCCAACAACTCCATCCTCTGCTACATATGCTGCTGGAGGCATGGGTCTGTCCATGTGTACTCTTTAGATGGTGGTTTATTCCCTCGGAATTCTGGTTTGTTGATATTGTTGTTCTTATGGGGTTGCAAACCACTTCAACTCCTTCAATCCTTCCTCTAACTCCTCCAATGGGGACCCGTTCTCAGTCAATGGTTGGCTGCTAGCATTCACCTCTGTATTTTCATGCTCTGGCAGATCCTCTCAGGAGACAGCTCTATCAGGCTCCTGTCAAGATATATGTATATGTGCTGGATCCCAAGGTGAGGCAGGCTCTAAATGGCCATTCCTTTAGTATCTGCTCCAAACTTTGTCTCCGTATCTCCTCCTTTGAATACTTTTGTTCCCCCTTCTAAGAAGGACAAAAGCATCCATATTTTAGTAGTCCTTCTTGAGCTTCATGTGTTCTGAGGATTATATCTTGGATAATTCGAGCTTTTGGGCTAATATCCACTTATCAGTAAGTGCATACCCTGTGGTTTTTTTTTTTTTGTGATTGGATTACCTCACTCACTCAGCATGATATTTTCTAATTCCATCAATTTGCCTATGAATTTCATGAAGTTGTTTTTAGTAGCTGAGAAGTACTCCATTGTGTAAATGTACCACATTTTCTGTATCCATTCCTCTGTTGAATGACATTTGGGTTTCTTCCAGCTTCTGACTGGACATAAAGCTGCTATGAGCATGTAGAGCATGTGTCCTTGTTATCTGTGGGAGCATCATTTGGCTATATGCCCAGCGGTGGTATGGCTGTGTCATCAGGTAGTACTATATCTAATTTTCTGAGGAACTTCCAGACTGATTTCCAGAGTAGTTGTAATACTTGCAATCCCACCAACAATGGAGGAGCATTTGTCTTTCTCTGCATCCTTGCCAGCATCTGCTGTCACCTGAGCATACATGGTAGCTGATAGTAATATTTAGAACAAATATGCAAAGTTCTTCATACTTCAGAATAAGATATATCATTTAGGAAGTTTCTGTTCAGATTCATCTCCTAGTTGCTGACTTTTACTTACTTTGAGACGTTTTCAGGTATCTGTTGCTTATGTATAAATCTGATACAAACCAACAGGTAATGACTGTTACCCTATCCAACTAGGGTTGCACTAAATTCATGCTGACTTTGATTTAAATTTTTCCTCATCTAACTTCAATGTGTGTTTGGATCATTTTTGAGGCAAATAAGTCATATTTTTTCAAATGCAATTTTGTCAAAGGTAAGTTAGTATAATATAGAGTTAAGGATGAAAGTTGAGGAAAGTCTGTCTTATTATGAATGTGATTTTTACTGTGGAATACACAAGAAGACCTATCTCCTATATTCTTAGTAGAATTGCTAATGAACATAACAGCAATATTCATAACATTATGATTGGTAAAATTAAATAATTACAGAAAATAGCTAATTCTACTTGCTACATAAAAACAGAAAATCACAAGAAACGGTTGTAATCTCCATTAAAATAATCGAAGAGCACTATCTATAGCAAAGTGGCTGTTGTAAGGAGTGATGGGCAGCTGCAGAAGCTCATATTGCTAACCCATGGTTTTATCTAAGCTCTTGACATTAAATTTAAAATTGTTTTACTTTTCTGTTAACATGGCATTTTCTAATTAAAAAGGATTGGACCAAAATATCAGTATAACTTTGATTTGTCTTTATTTGGTAAATAATAATGAGATTATATAATTAATGTCCAATCATCTTCCTGTTTTTATCTCTCTTCTTTTTCCATCTTGCTCAAACTGTGCTTTATTCACATCAAATACCATGCATTCAAAACCAACCTTTAGGTCAATGTTTTAAATATAAGAGAGGCAAGATTCTTTTAACCTCAACGATAATACTAGAAATGTAGAAAACCACAAACAAAAAAGTATCATTCTGCCTCAAAACAGCTCCTGTTTGCTGTGTGGTTGGTGGATCAGTCTCTCGGAGCTCCCTGGAATACAGGGTAGCTGAAACTGCTCATTTTCCTATGGGTTTACCTTTCCTTCAGCTTTTTTAATCCTTCCCCTAATTCACCCATAGAGGTACCCAACTTAAGACCAATGGTTGTGTGTAAGTATTTGTACTTCTGTCAGTCAGCTGCTGGTAGAGCCCCCAGAGGACAGTCATGCTAGTCTCCTGTCTTCAGTCTCTTCTCCATTTTTGTCCCTGAAATTCTTTTAAACAGGAACAGTTCTGGATCAGGAATTTTGGCTTGGTTGTGGATTAGGAACCCTGGGTCTTCTTCACTTGAGAACTTGGACTCTTCAAGTTCCCTCTTCAGAATGTTGGGCATTTTGACTATAGTAACCCCCCCTACCCCATTGTGTCCTGAAAGTCTTCCAACTCCCAGGTCTCTGATACTTTCTAGAGAGTTCCTCCACCTCCCGCCCCCACTGAAGGCTGCATATTTCCATTCGTTCTCCTGACCCTCTGGGTTTCTCTCCTATTTTATCACCAATATCTGACCCTATTCTGCTTTTTCACTCCCCTCTCCACTCCCACACAGCTACCTCCTTCCTTTGCCTCCAGTGATTATTTTCTTCTTGAAGCATCCTTATGAGAGCCTTTCTGCTTGTTAGGCTTCCTATGGTCTGTGGGTTGTGTCCTGGGTATGTGGTACTTTTTGACTAATATCTACTTATGAATGAGTACACACGACGAATGTCCTTTTAGGTTTGGGTTACTTTAATTCAGGATGATATTTTCTAGTTCCTTCCATTTGCCTGCAAAGTCCATGATGTCCATTGTATAAATGAGCCACATTTTCTGTATCCATTCTTTGGTTGAAGGACATCTGGATTACTTCCAGCTTCTGGCTATTACAAATAAGGCTGTTGTGAACATGGTGGAGCACATATCCTTATGGTATGTTCGAGCATCTTTTGGGTATATGCCCAGGTGTCGTTTATCCACGTCTTCAGGTAGAACAATTTCCAATTTTCTTAGTAACTGCCTGATTGGTTTCCAGAGTGGTTGTACCAGTTTGCAGTTCCACCAGCAATGGAGGAACATTCCTCTTTCTCCACAGCCTTGGCAGCATTCCTGTGTTGTTTTGATTTCCATTTCCCTGGTGACTAACAACGTTGAATATTTCTATAGGTGCTTTTGGTCATTCGAGATTCCATGGTTCAGAATTTTCTGTTTAGTACTGCACCCCTTTCTTTAATCGTGTTATTTGTTTTTATTGGAGGTTAGCTTCTTGAGTTCTTTATATACTTTGGATATTAGCCCTCTATTGGATACAGGGTTAATGAAGATGTTTCCTAATCTCTAGGTTGCTGATTTCTCTGACTGATAATGTGGTGCACCACACAGAAGCTTCTCTGCTTCATAAGGTCCCATTTATCTGTTGTTGATCTTCGATCCTGAGCCATTGGTGTTCTGTTCAGGAAGTTTCCCTCTGTGGCAATGAGTTCAAGGCTCTTTCCCACTTTGTCTTCTAGTAGATTCAATGTATCCAGTTTTGAGGCTGTTCTAACTGATTCTAACTGTTGTTCCTCTCTTCAATCTTCTGTTAGCTTTTGAACCAGGTAGAGAGATTGACTCTCCTAATCCTTAAAATCGATTTGTGTAACCTTTCAAATTATATTAATGGACAATGGCCCTACCAACTCCTCTCTTTACTAGCCTCTGCAGACGTTGATTTTTGTGAGTCAGAACCAAAAGTGTTGGACAGAAGCCCCCTATGCATCAATTAATTTTTCTGTCTCATCCCCTCAATTCAGCTTAACATTCTGCAGGAACAGTTTGATTCCTTTATAGCTCAATACTCCAAAGTTAAAAGAACTATATCTGACTGTTGCTAAGGATAGCATTTTTGTCTACCTAGAACAGCATTGCTTCCACATCAACAAATCATACTGGTTTGAAACCAGTCTAATAATAAAATGACCACACAGAATTTTTCATCTACTCTGTTTGTTCCCTTCACCCTTCTTTCCACAATTATCTTCTTACCCAGGTTTCTACCTTCCACCCACCAAGTTATGAAGCAATTGCTACCTAATGGGACAGGAACAATCCATTTTCCCTGAGACTATATACTGCCTGGTAAGTCGAAAACACTCCAGTGGAAGAGCAAACCAATCAAGAATATTTGATGCAGCAGACATTGATTACAGAATTTACACACAAACAAAAAATATACAAAGTTATTTTAATAGTAAAAATGTAATGGAGTAGCCCTACGAACATCTGAGAATTTGCGACAATGATTAAAAGATACAGTACAGAGGATTCAAAAAATGTGGTACATCTACACAATGGAGTACTACTCAGCTATCAAAAATGATGACTTCATGAAATTCATAGGCAAGTGGAATGAACTAGAAAATACCATCCTGAGTAAGCTTAGTCAATCACAGAAAAACACACTTGGTATTCACTCATTCATAAGTGGATATTAGCCAAAAAGCTCAAATTATCCAAGATGCAATCCAAGACCAGGAAGCTCAAGAAGAAGGATGACCAAAATGCGGATGCTCCCACTCCTTCTTCAAAGGGGGAAAAATATCCATAGGAGGGGATATGGAAGCAAAGTTTAGAGCAGCGACTCAAGGAACGGGCATTCAGAGCCTGACCCACATGTGGCCCATATATATATATATCTCCACCAAAACTAGATAAGATTATTGAAGCTAGAAAATGCATGCTGAAAGAGACTGGATACAGATCTCTCCTGAGAGACACATCCAAAGCATGTCCAATACAGAGGTCAATGCTAGCAGCAAACCACCACACTGAGAACAGGACCTCCTTGGGGGGAATTAGAGAAAAGATTGAAAGAGTTGAAGGAGCTTGCAACCCCATAAGAACAACAATGCCAACCAACCAGAGCTTCCAGGGACTAAACCACTACCAAAAGACTATACATGGACTGACCCAGGGCTTCAATTGCATATGTAGCAGAGAATAGCCTTGTTAGGGCACCAGGGATAGGGGAAGCCCTTAGTTCTGCCAAGATTGGACTCCAGTGATGGGGAATATGGGGGACAATAAGGGGGATGTGTAGGGGGAATCCCCATATGGTAGAGATGGTGGTCAGAGAACGGAGGGAATTAGGGCTTAAGGACAGGAAACTGGGAAAGGGAATAATGTTTGAAATGTAAGTAAAGAAATATATCTAATAAAAAATTAAAAGAAAAAATATAGTACAAAACAGGAAACTATCAAAGATATTATAAAACAGGAAATAAATTTTGTTCCATGATTCTAATATTTTCTAAAGGTGAGTAATGAACCCTCCATTCATAAAAATTATAAAAAAATAATTTGAAAACTTTCCCTAGAAGTCAGTAATTATGAAAGGAATCTCTTCGTGTAATCCAGAAACTTAGGTGTATGGTCAGCTGAAAAATTATATCTTAAAATCTACCAAGGTTGTATATACTGTTTTGATATTAATAGTGAAAATTTTAATCAAACACATAAATAAGTTAATTATGTTTTTTCCAAAGTCCAAAATGTTCCCTTATCTTGTTATACTTTAAATTCGTAATACTAAAGATGTAATTAATCCTTCCCCAATTCAAACATTCTATATCTATTTCTGAACATTAGTATTTTACCTTCACATTTTAATGATTCTCTTTGATACTTAAAATTAATTTAAAGTTTTTGACCTGTGACACTCCAAAAAAACACATGAAAAGACAAATAACAGAAAAAAAACTTCAGTATGTTAATTAGAATTAAATCTACAGTCCTTCACCACTGAAAATCTAAAGCTAAAAGGATTAAAATAATCAGCAGCTTGTTTCCTGGAGCTTTGCTGTTTTGTATAGAAAATAATATGGGGAGGGCAGTAAGGGGGATGGATGGGGGAATACTGGTATGTAGGAGGGGGAGGGGGCTGTGGGCTTATGGACAGGAAACTGGGAAAGGGAATAACATTGGAAATATAATTAAAGAAATAAATCTAAAAATAAAAATTATTTGTTTTAGAAAAAAGAAAAGAAAAGAATACGCAAAAATATAAATATGGGTAGTTTTGCTCTTCCATTTATACAAAACCATACTTTTACTATGTTTTTATCATAAATTGAACAAATATTGACTAAAGAAAGCTTTAATGTACTGTATCATATTTCCAATAAATTTAAAGAAAATTTCTAGAAATTAATTTGCATTTTAAGCAGAAAATGTACAAAATTATATATATATATATGTATATATATATGTAATACCTTTGAAAATTATACATATATTTGCAACAATATTAATTAGATCCAGAAGCAGCCTAAAACAGCAAACGATATTGTCATTATTAAATATTACAACTATTGAAAATTGAGAGTAAATTCATACATGCATACTGTAGTATTAATGAACAATTTATCATAACATATTTACTACTAGAAATTCTTACCGAGAAAAATCAAACTTCAAACTATCCAATGTCTTTTCTGTAGATTTTAACCCATTTCATCAAACAACTGATCATATAAAATAATTCTCTAAATTTGATAAAATTGTTATATTAAAGTAATTATGTTTCACTTGGAAAGGAGCTTGATGCACAAAATAATTAGGTTTTGTTTATTCAGTTTTTTTATACCTCGAACTATGGTTTTGAAACAAAGTTCTCAAATATAGAGCATCACAATGTGTTCTAGCTATGGTACTGCATTATATTAGCTACGTTCATCTGTAGACCATTATTATTACTATTGTTATTACTATTACTATTAAATGTAATTTTATAGTCCAGTCATTATCCCACTCCCAGAGCATCCTTTGATGTATTTTCTTTGTATCCAGATTTCATCTTCCCCTCCCTCTTCTTTCAGTCCTCTTCTCCACTCTACTCCCCACTTACCCTCCCTTTCTCCTCATAGACTGGATATCAATCTACTTGGTATATGCTAGGTTCTTGTCTACAAGTATAGGAAAATGTTAACCAAAGAAGACCAAATGTCTTTTAGGGACTTTTTGCTCCACAAGCACTCTGATTATAACAAAGTTAGTAAATTCTGAATTACTTGCTATTTTTCCAGTTTCTCCTATTATGTCCTCTGTAGGTGATAATGGACTTTATGGAGTTCTAGACAACATGGCCATCACATTTTAAGTCAGTTTTAGTGTGAAGTGAGTCTAAATATGAATAGCAAAATAAGTCCTAATATGATTTGAAATAAGAGTTTAAAATTTTACTTATAAAATCATTGTCTCCCCTACAAGTGAAAAAATTACTACCTCAAAATAAATCGTTCACTCATCATAATTTTGTTTATTCTGTATTTCCAAAGTTCTTTAGTCATCATTGTCTTTGTCACCATCATGATCACCACCACCACCACCACCACCATTATCATCACCATCATCATCACCATCATCATAACTTTTGCGATTTGATTTTTCCTGCTGAGTTCAAGAAACTATTTATAGATAAGAAGGCACTTATAGATATGATAGATTCTCTTAAATTGAGTTCTAAAGGTCAACAATTCAAACATCTGTCTGAGTCATTTTACAACTATTACCTCATGTCAACCAACTCTAAAAAACAAAATTTCCCCAAGTCATTAATTCATAGACAAAGCTAATTATGTGAACATATTCTCTTGAGAGATGACTTTTGACAAAGAAATTAATTGATTTTAAAAATTTTAAATGTATAGTGATGTGACTTTTAAAAATTGTTCATGATTAAGTCTGTTGTATTATTAAACAATACTTAAAAATAATTTGGTTAGGAAAATGAGGGGAGTATACTACTGATTTAAATAGTATAATAATTTGGTATGCCAATTTCTATTATTTCTTTATATTTTTAAGTTTCAAAATTCTTTGATTGTCATTTTCAAAGTTGAATGAAATTTGCATAAACTACCTCCTTTCACTGTCTATCAATTATGCAGATCATTTTTTTTAAACAAAAACAATCTTGGTCCTGTGAAGGTTCATTTCTCCAGTGTAGGAGCATGTCATGGAGGGGAGATTCTAGTGTGTGGGTGGGTGGGTGGGGGAGCACCCTCATTGGAGCAACAGGACCGGGGGGGGGATAGGATATGGGGTTTCCAGAGGTGAAAACAGAAAAGGGGATAACACTTAAAATGCAAGTAAATAAAATATTCAATCAAAAAGTTAAAAAAGAACTTGAATTCAGAATACATAATTCAAAATATTAGCAATAAAAACAACCTAATTTTTAAAAGAAAAAACAAAAACTTTTTTTTCATCTTTATTAACTTGAGTATTTCTTATTTACATTTCGATTGTTATTCCCCTTCCAGTTTCTGGGCGTTCCCCCTCCCCTTCTCTGTGGGTGTTCCCCCTCCCTTCTCCATTACAGCCCTCCCCCAACAATCACGTTCACTGGGGGTTGGGGTCTTGGGACCAAGGGCTTCCCCTTCCACTGGTGCTCTTACTAGGATATTCATTGCTACCTGAGGTCAGAGTCCAGGGTCAGTCCATGTATAGTCTTTAGGTAGTGGCTTAGTCCTGGAAGCTCGGTTGGTAACTTTTTGATTACTTTCCCAAAGAAATATATCAATGAAAAAAAAGCACACATGCAAAGGAAGTTTTTCAGAAGTGATAAATGTTTCATTAGCTTGATTGTGCTCATGGTATCATTAATCATTCAAGAAATGCAGGAGAAGCCATAATGAGATAGGCTATGCAGTCATCAGAGTGACTAACATTTTGGCCTCTGGTGAATTCATAAACTCAAGCTGCCAGCACAAGACCTGTACAACCAGCCAATCAGCATTCTAGCACAAAATGGGGAGGGTCTCATAAGTTTCTGCCTGTAACTGAGGAGATATGGACAGGTGATAGCTTCTGGGAGAGGAAGTGTGCTGGTCTCAGTAGGTTGACCATGAATGACTGGATGGATCCAGACATGAGTGCATGGGCCGGAGAGAACAGAAAATCCAAAGAAGTAAAGATGAGGGCGAATTCGGGAATGGTCATGGAGGAGAATGAGAAGTAAATATGATCACAATATAGTGTATGAAAACCTCAAAAATTAATAAAAAAAACTAAATTAAAAAATAACAAAAACAATCATTTAAAGGTCTCTTAATATAATGAATTTTAAAATCTTTGTAATATGTGTTCCCATTTGTGAAACCTTTTTATCCTCCAAGAATTAAAATACAACAGGAAAGGGATTTATTTAATATTCTTGGATCTGATAGCCATTTATCATTTTACTTTGTCAATGAAGCCTGCATATACTGAAACTATATATAATATATTTGATCATATTCCTTCCCCTCACCCAAATCCTCTCAGATCTTGTGGTCTCTTCTTCTGAAAATCCATAAGCCTTGGAGACAGTAGACAAAATTTGATAAAGAGATCCTATTTAATATTTAAGTGCTTTAAAGTTTCTCGTTCTTTTCACTGGGAGAACAGAAAGTACTGCTTGATGCAAAAGTAACTTTAATTCCCCTGGATTGAATGTCTTCTCAGAGGCTTACTGTTGAATATGCTCACTCTTTTTAGCTCTTTTTGAACTCTGGCTGGCTGGTTCAACTCAGCTGTTCTTGCTCAAAATTCTCTCCTAGCTGACTGTTTCAAGCTGTCTTCTCTCAACTTCTTACTGAATTGTTCTGCGTGAATTCAAACTAACTCTGGCAACTTATTCTAATCTTTTTGCTCATACTTAATCTCTAGTTTCAACTGCCTTTGCCGACCTGCACTGAATTACATGAACTCATAAACTCAGCTCTACTCCACTGCACTCACTGAACTGACTCTCAACAGACTAAACTGAACTGACTTTTAATTCCTCTCTCTTCCCACACTGTTCTTACGTAGCCTTCAATTCTTCTCTATCTTCCCGAGAATTAGGCTTATCTTTTCTCTGACTCATTCTGTCAAATCTTTGTCTGATTTATCACTTTGACCCTCAATTAGATGTCACTTTAAAACATGGCTGTATCCTTCAACAAGCTAACCTTACCTACATTGTTTGGGCTAAAACCGGTGTACTAAATGTTCATCTGTATTTCAGGAAGCCAGCCATTTTGCTGTATTATAATTTTTCTATAGCATAATGCAACAGAGACACTTGTTCATCCATGTTTCTTGTAATTAGTCCATAATATCTATAAATTAGACCTAGCCTAGATGTCCAGTAAGTAACAATGGATACTAAAACTGTTGTAAATCGATACACTGTATACTAAAACTACTGTATTTATATACAATGTATTGTGATTGTTATTTTAAAAATTGCACATAAATGATGGACCAAGGAAAAAATTGTTGCAAATGAAGTAAACCAGACCCCAGAAGACATGTATTGCATGTTTTTTCTTTTATATAGATGTAAGTTTCCAACTTAGGATATGTGTGTTATAATCCATGTAACCACAGAAGTTACTAGTAAGAAGCAACTGCTCCAACCAGTCATATTATGCCTCTAAGTAACCCCTTCAGTGCTGGGGAATATGCTACATACTGTTGAGCTACTGGCCAAATCAGTCCCATGGAACCTTCAAACATCACAAGCTATTGCTGGGGTAAATTTTTGTTCTTCAGAAATTGATGCTAAATTCGATACTTACATTGAACATAAAGATGAACATGGAGAAGTAAATGTGTGGCCCCATTAGACGTTTTACACCTATAACATTCATGTTGCAAATATGTGTTCTTCACATTACTAGAGAAGAAAGGTAATCATCAATTATCCAGCTACAAATTCTGAAACCTATAATGGCAAGTTTCCTGCCAGACAGACAGGTCCAACAGTGGCACAAATGTTATGGTTATAACCAACCACCTGAACCCTAACTGGACACTGAAAGTGGCCAGGAGTCTGAGTCTACATAGATCAGGGGCCGAGGGGAAAAATAGCCTACTATTATTATTTAAAAGAACATGGCAACAAAGTGATTCCTAATGAAAAATTTTTATACCCATAGATGGGGAAATCTCATAAAAAATCTTCTTACACTGGACAGAGATTAACACCAGTTCTATCTTTATGAAACTCCTTGATGAAAACTTTTGTGTTTAAATTTTTCTAGAAATAAACTTATATACTTATATACCATATGGATGTCATGACTTTTTTTATTTTCCTCCTAAATAAGTTACACTATATTTTAGTAGACAGATGATAACATGAACATTGTTATTAATTATGGCACTTGGGAAAATGAGGACCACATTACTGTACTCTTAAAATTATCTGTGAATTGCCTGGAAGATTTGAACTAATGTTTTTGTAGCCAGATGAGCCATTGAAGGCCATTGTAGATACTGCTACTATTAGAAATTCTTGGTAAACCGATAGGTTTATTGGAGTTATCTCCAGGAGTATTGTTGAGGAGTTATTGGCAAAATACATACTCAAAGACAAATGCACCACAAAAAGGGTTACTTATGCCTGAGACAAACATGAAAGCTGTAGACCTGGAGATTCCTACCTAACACACAGGTAGGTCTGTCATGGAGGATCTCATCCTTATAAACAATTAACTTATATAAAAAGAATAAAACCTAGGGGAAAGAATCCAATGAGTATTGCAACTTTGTGGTCTTTCTTTGTCTAATCTTTCTTGAACATCTTAACTAATTATTTCCATGGTTTCATGAGACTCCTTCCTCCCAGCAGGAGGGAGTGCTTTTATTCAGAGAAAGCTATATAACAAGAAAAAAATACAGCAAGTTTTCATTATCCATTTATTTCTCGACGAACCATTAGTTTAGCTCCAGGAGAATTTAGTGTATATGAAATGGGACATATTATGTGAAAGAAAACTTAAATCACAAAATAATGGATGCAAATGAATGAACTTAGGTTATATAATAGTAAGTGTAGCCATTAAGTCTCAGAAAGAACAAAAATATGTAACATATATTTTCCCTCATATGTAGATTCAAGCCTATAGAGTAGTTCATGTAGTCATACTACATAAAAATTCATATAAATAAAATAAAATGCCACATGATATTTTACATTTTCACAAATCACTATATATTTAGCCTTCTTTTTCTCCTTTTGACAGTTTATACTTTGTCTGAATGTACATATCTTTGAACACATACAAACCCACACACACACACACACACACACACACCTACATACACAGAGAGAGACAAACAGACACAGAGAGAGACCACACACCCACGAAATAAACTTTTTTTAAAAAATCATATAAACAAACAAACAACAACAATATCAAAAACAACAACAACAACAAACCAGGAAGTTTGTTTTATTTTGCCCAATAACTTTTGGGTTTTGGGGCCTTCATTGCATGTGGTTGATATAGACATTTGATGTATTCAGTTAAAGTACATGGCATATTTATTTTAGAAGGCACTTATAATATAGTTTTATCAAATAAAACTAGCAGGATAATAACTGGAAACTTTCAAAATATATTAAAAACATTCACTTTTTTCCCCAAACATACTTGCTGTATGTGGTTTCTCTGTAGGGATGCAGTCAGCCCAGGAGACACAGTACACTCCCTGGACCTCTAAAAGGTACTGGAGATGCTGCACCTTTTATAACTATGATGCAAGACACTCTTCACAGAACAGCAGATGCCTCAACGCCATGGAAACAATACTCACTATTATTTCCACAAGTTCTCTTTGAGTAGGTTTAAATACTCTTTATTCCCTGATACTTTCAGAGTATGTAGTCATTCTAAAATTAGGACACTGCACTAAAGAAGAATTACTTTAAGAAAATGGAAAGGTTTTAAGTAATTATGAAAGATAGGAGCTTCAATTAAGATTTAGGTCCATTAAATATCTGAAAAGCTCTTCTTAAATAAATGCAAAGCAGTTCTTATGTAATGTCAGTGACTGATGGCACACTTTAAAACACAAAAGAAGACGAAAAGGAATCATTCTGTAAATTACATGAAAATAATCTCTGGCACTTTCTGACTGTCCATTTATTGTCCAAAATACCCTCTCCACCTATACACCAGCCAATTTCAATCATGTTTTACTAAATTTTTGTTGTTGTTCCACAAGGACACAATAAGGGCATTGCAGTCACTTCATAATGGAGTTGCGGGATTTACTAAAATCACGGAGTGCTCTCTGTTTTCTGTGTAATTTGTCAACACTGTGGTCTAAAGTAAGCCAGCAAAACTCAAATATGCACAAGAGACCCTGCCTTGGGCCCTTTTGAATTGATTTAAATGAGTTTCATGAAAATTTCTCTGCAATGAATTTTAAGTATGGCTTGGCCATTGCTTTCATATTTCCATGATGGATAGTGCTTTGGGTTGATAAAGGACCACTGATTTAATACTAGCAAGAATATTCCCTCCTTCCCAGTCTGAAAATTTCTAGTCTATATCTCTTGTGAAAAAAAAAAGTACACCTTCTTTTTGCCTGCCTGACTTTACAGTAACTAATATAAACCCTTTCTTATTAGTCACAAAATATTGTCATTCAAACCATGGTCATTATTAAGAAGCAGCTAAAATAAAATATATAATTCTGACAAAAAAGTTGACAAGACTGATTTTGATGACCAAAATACTATCATTGGCCTTAATGTTAAAAAATTAAAATAAAATGCTTCTGCTTTGTTACTACTCTGACACTTGAAAGTATTATGATATTGTGACAGTAAAATCCACCAGCCAGGTGTTTGATAGTAAATATGGTCTGCACCTTTTCAAACAGATATGATTCATATTTGAAATGACTTGTGTAAACTACCCATTATTGGGCTGGAGAGAGAGCCCAGACTGTAGGATCTAGAACTTCTCCTGTATGAAATCAGAGTCACTAGGATCCTAGTACCTACATTGGGTGGCTCACAGCACCCTGATGACTAGTGGTATAAGGGATCTGATGTATTCTTCTGGCCTCCAGGGGCACTTTACTCATGTGAACAAAACTGCACTCAAAAATATGTTTATAAACATAATAAAAAAGTTTTCAAAGCTACATATTTCTAGGAGGAATACACATAGCTTATTCTCCCTCAGAAGTATTGAATAATTTCTATAGGGCTTGGCATGAAATCTTGTCCTCAAAAATGTACATGAAATAAAATAAATAAAAAATAAAAAAGACACGACAGAATGCTGTAGAACAGCCATGTCAGCCTATGATCAGAATTTCCACAGATTATTTAGAGAATTACAATTGTTAATTTAGGAAACACAGTTATATTCTTATCAGTAGAAGCACATTTTATCTGGAGATTTCAAATCAAAAATTCTTAAGACGCTCTCCTGAGGCAAGAATTGTTAGCCTGATATACAGGAATTAGTGACGTGATTCCTTTTCCTGTTGCTGCAATAAAAATACTGTGACAGAGACAACTTGATGGACAAAATAGTTATTTCAACTTTCAGTTTATAAAAGTAGTGGAAATCATAGTGGCAAAAGTGTAATCACAGGATTAGGCAGACGTCTGGTCATATGGTCATCAGGAAATGGGAAGATGAGGAGATCCAGGCTATAACACTCATGGCCTAGCCCTAGTGTTTTGCCTCCTCCAATAAGGTCCCACACCCTAAGATTTCACAGCACTTCAATACAACTTTACATGATCCTATGCAGACACTTCACATTCAACACACTTTGTCTAGAAATCTCAGAAAGCAACATGCAAATAATAAAATATATAATTTGGTGCTGTAATATTTAATCCATATTAAAATGTTCTATATTTAACTACAATAATGATAATAATAAGTAATGAATGAAAATAGCCTTTATCCTTATAATTCTATACAAGATATATATGAAAGATAATATATATTCAAATAATATAAAATATGTATTATAATTTTATACTTTAGACTTATTTTGTGCTTTGTAACAGACACAGATTACACCTTATCTATATGATAAGTAATTTGGCAGCATGATCCATTGTTTATGAAACATACTTCCAAATTTGGTCTCGCTGTTTTAAAACATGAGCCTTTTTTTCTCAGCTAGATTTAGGCACTTTAATGTTTAATTGAACCAAGGTCATAATGTCTTATATCTGGACTGCATTTTCCTTATCAAAAATAGAAAAAGTACCGATAATGGCTTTAGATAACTACTGTTATCTAAATAACATCTCATATGGTTAAGTCCCTGGACTGTTAAAGAAACAAACATGCTATTTTAATCCTTAGTTTTATAATCCTTTTGGATTTTTAAGATAAATCAGGTAGCCAAAATTAACTCATTTATTTGTTTTAATGTCAAAGCTGATTGAGAATATGGTCCTTAGAGGACATTTGGTCCTTGGAAAAGACTGGTTTCTTGTCTTAGTTAATTTTTTCCTATTGTTGTCACAAAACACAATGAGTAAGGTGACTTAAAAAAAAAAAACAAAAACACTTAATTGCATCACATGTGTTCAGAACTTCAGAATACATGATGGCCAAGCAAAGGAATGGCAACAATAAGTACAGAGAGTGTACATCTCGATCTGCCAGCAGGAGGCATAGACAGACACATATTTGAGATGACAAGAGTTCATTTGGAAGCCTCAGTGCCTACCCTGTGTAACACTTCTCCAGAGAACACCTGACTGCCCTTTGCAAACTGGATATTTCTTATATTCTCTGCTTAGTGAGGTCTCCCAGGCCTCTCTAAACAGAAAAACTCATGGTGAGCACCAGAAATAGAGGACAAATTAAGGGGCATGTCTAAGTTCCCTGGGATTTACTTGATCTTTGAGGGTAAAGTGAAAACAGCTTTACATTTCTGGTCTCTGTTCACATTAACACAGACATTCCAGTGTGGTTATGTAACCACCCAGAAGGTCAGATGCATCAGACTGGTACTTTAAAGTACTAGATAAAGTTTGAGCTGAAATCAAATATGGTTATATATGAATCTTTACTAGGCATTCATTTTTGTATCAATACTTAGAAATGTTACGAAGAGTAGATAAATAACAAGTGAGTATTCAGTGATTTAAATAGACATTAGCATCAGTTTTGATAGGAGAGGAAGCTATGAGTATGTGAAATTCTGACCAGGTATGTGTTGTTGACATGAGTTGGTTATGTCAAAGGCTAGAGTCTCAGATCTGTAGAAAATTGCCAAAGCTGTTGTTCTCCTGGGTGATGCTCAGATGGATGGCAAGTCCTGTCTTTAGTCTGCACATAAATGTTCATAGCTATGTTCATAATAGCTTTCTCCTGGGATATTGACAGTGTACAGACTGCTCCACTACAGAATCTTTTCTAACAAGGTTAACTAAAACTGCTTCCCTGATTTAGTTGCATAGCATAACTCTTTGATCCTTGATCTCCACTGTATACCACAAGCCCTACTTCTGTGTTCAAGTGTATAAAATAAATATGTGACACTTCGCACAATTTGTAGTTTCTGCATTAGAGATCCTAACCAACCCAATCTTCTACATTTCCATGTACTTTCTTTATTCTGTCAACAAACCTATTCAGGGACAGAGGACACAAGTTGTACAAGGGTGTGGGGGCATCAGTACATAAAGCTTTGACCTCACAAATCTTTTATCATCTTCATAATCATCATCATCTCATCATCATCATCATTATTAAATTATTTTTATTTATTTCCATTCCAAATGCTGCCCCCCTTTCCAGTCCCATCCCCAGAGTTCTTCACGCCATCCCTTCCCCTTTGCTTCTGAGAGGATGCTCCCCCGTGCCCATCCCCTACCCATTCCTCTGTCCCACCTTGCTAGCCTCTGCCCTTCAGCTTCCTAGTTCCCTGGAGCATCACAGATTAGACACATCCCAAAAAGGAAGTAATAACAATAACAACTTACGTTGGTTTTATTTTCATTTAAAGAAAGTTATCTAGATTGGGGATACTTCCTTAGATTTTAAGAAATGTAAATTGGTAAATCCAATCAAGTCCCCCAAATCTAGAGCATACTCAAGAGAAAACAGTGATTAATATAAAAACAGATATCTAAAGAAATTTAGAAAGAGAACATTGGACCATGATTTACTTTAGCCTGTCTATGCTATGATAATCATTAGATAAAAGCAAATAAATATGAGGCTCACATATACATACTGGTTCTTGATAACATTCAGGATGTGAGAATCTACCCTTTGGACCATGGTCAGTAAACTGAGTGGATAGTATGGAATTTCCTATTTACTTTAAAGTCTCATTTAACAAAGGTGTCAGAAAAATGACAAAACTCTATTTCTGTAAATATACAATCAAGCAGAAGCTTGATTGGGGTTCAGAGAAATTATTTTTTCTTAAGTGTTATATTGTAGGATATATAGATGAACAAAACTAGGTACTATTTATTATGATATTGTAAAGCAGTATGTGTAAAACTAGAGAAAAAAGAGAGTACGTATTCCTTGAACTTCCTGTGCCTTGGGATACCTTAAAGAAGGACCAGGACAACAGATATGTAAATAACTTTATAAAGTAGGTGATCTCACAAATATTTGTATAATTTGTGCTTCTTCCTATTACTATGGTTATTTCCTTTCTTTATGCATCATATATTGTCTCCTAACTGAAAAGGAAGAAAACTATGCTTTATTTCAGCTCATATTATATAGCAGTAAAGATTAGATGATAGACAGCAACATTCAGCATCAATATAGAATCAAAAATGAAATTTAAAATATTTGTGTGGTGCTTGCTTGCTTTAGTTAGTTCTAGCAATAAACATAAGTCTGTTAATCACAAAAAACTTTTGTTTTCCTTTGGATATTATTAATTTCCATCTTTTTCTTTACTCAGAATTTGTTCCTATGTACTGTGTACTATCAAATGATAATTTAAACTTGTGTGCTAAGAGACAATTTAAGGATTCAAAAACAACAATTTTCTCACAGATATAAACATTGATTCACAAAATGCTACTGTCTCTTTATGATTTGAATATATTCTGAGTTAAATTTTGCTTCACTACCTCTCATATAACATATGTGATGGGTTAGAACGTAGTGGAAATTTTCATTCTTTTCACTATTAATATACACCATCAAAGTAAGTGCCCATTTGGAAACAGTGACTATAAATAAGTACCTCTTTCCCTCTACACAGATGAAGTGTAGAGCAGACTTGGAGTTGTGATCAAGCTGTACATCTCTGGCATATTAACACTTAACTGGAAGGTAGATAGAGTAAAGTTTTGTTTCAAACAATCATCTATTTCGGAAACCAGTGCATTTAAAAAACTGAGAATAGTGTCATGAAGGGAAAAGATTACAGAATGGAGTCATGAATGGGATAAGAATTTCTGGTTTTACTCTGGTTGAAGATAGTAACATAGCTAAAGTAATTTCCTCTAATCATGGTTTATCAGAGTCTGGTCTAAAATTAATTCTTTATATTTTATTTAACACTTCATAAAATATTTGAATATAACGTGAAGGACTTTTTAAAAATCATTTTTTCACATTTCCATTTTATTTTATCTTGTCACTGCCAGGGATATAGTATCTGACAGAAAGAAATGATGAAAAGTTATATTTGGCAACCTGAAATTGATCTTCATTTTAGGTAATAATGGTACATACTTTGTTTTATTTTTTTGTTTTGTAAAAAAAAAGACTGAAAAGAGAGGGAGTGAATAAGAGCGGGAAGGAGAGAACAAAGGAATAAGAAACAAGGAAGGAAGAAAGGGAATGAGAGAGGGGAGGGAGAAAGGAAGGGAAGGAGGAAGCAATGAAAGGAGGATATATCTTGTTAGGTGTATGAGTGGCGTTTATGCATGCAGTCATAATTATCTAACAGTACCCATAGATTACTGCCTTTATATGCATGCCACTTTGACTTGTGTTTTAAAATTTACATATATAGCTTTTAAAGTTTTCTGTAATAGGGAAAAAAATCTTTTAAATTTTCTACAGATATTCAGGGCCATTTTCTTCGATCTGTAATTCATCGATTTGTTTATGGTAACGTTTTGTTCAGAAATGTAGACTCGACAACCCAGAGAACGCATATTCTTGAAGTATCATCATTTATGAAACTACGGCTTCCTTCATATTTGCTCAAATGTTTTATGTGGTTCCCTGAGCAAAGGCAATGTTCCTTTGTGTGATACAAACATTGAATATTGAGAAGCAGTTGAAGCCATCACTCTATATTTGCATGCCTTTCATAAAATGCCAGTTGCCAGAATCCCAGAGATACACTCTAGTGCACCTATTGGATATTGTTTACCAAGTACATGATTGTGTTTAAGGAAACATAAAAGGGAAATGCAATGAAAAGCTATGAAAATGATGTTAAACCTTACCACCTTACCTAAATCCCCTCAGTCCCTCTGGTCCCCACGGATCTTCCTCTCTCCTTTCTTTTCTTTTTGTCTCTTCTTTTCTTTTCTCTTTTCTTGTCCTTTCCTTTCTTCTCTTCTCTTTTGTTTTCTTTTCTTTTCTTTCTTTCTTTATTCCATTTTCTTGAAACAAGATGCATTAAATTCATTATCACAAATCAGAAAAGGTCTTTCTTTGGTAAAAACCACAACATTAAACTTCAAAATGTTAACTAAGAAGCTAAAACTGAAATCATTTGGGCAATCTTTCTGCTGTAAAAACTTATGCTTCCATGTCCTGTTGTTTCATAATTTAATTATGCAGTTCTTGCCCCACTTTCAAAAGGATGTTCACATGGCGGATAGTGACAGAGTCTTTCAAAGAAATCTGAAGATATCAACACGAAGCCTCAAAACTGGGACATAAGATTCTGATGTGTTTTATCATAGTCCTCTTTGAAGGATCTTTTTTGTACAGAATAAAGTTGCTATTAGAAGCATTCAGATACTGCTGAGTTTATTCAATTTTATGGATATAAGTATGGTTTTTAGTAAGGTGCATGTCTGGGCATGTGTCTCTCACTTGTTCAGTAAACTGTACAGGGCATAGTACGCAAATAGAAAGAAAGCACATAAAAAAAAGAGATGTTAGCTGTGGATAAAATAATTCACATTTTATCTCAACTCAAATATATTAATTGTTTCACTTTTTCATACTAGATAAAATTTAATGTCCTTGTCAGCCTTATCGGGATAAGATAGTCATTGCTCCCTCTGTTTTAGTCACCAGATACAGAAATTTGTAAGCAATCAAGAGATTGCTGAAATAAATGTGTTGCTGATAAGCATGTAAAAGGTCAGCCACATGTGAGAATGTAATATTAACTTTGCTAAATCCACAAATCCATCTTGTTTAAATCTGTGAAAACAAATATTTTATTTTATTGGATGTTGTTTCTACGTGTATGTGTTATATGTCTTTCAAATATGTGGGTATGTGCTTGTGTAGATGTATAGCAATTACACTCATCATTAGTCAGGAACATTCACCTTATTTTTTGAGATAAGATCTCTCTTTTCTGACCTGAAAAGCAAGTTTGGCTGGCCAGTAAGTCCTTGGGTCTTACGACTATCTATGTAGTCATAGATGAGATTATCAATGTGTCCAACCATACTCAGCTTTTCTTTGAAACATGTGTACTGTGAATCCAATCTAAGACTGGTGCTAAAAGACAAACAGGTTAACACTTGAGCTTTTCCTGTAAACTCAATATTGTTATTTTAACTAAATTGTTCAATTTGCCAATTGGCATTCGTTGTGTACAAATGCACCAAGAAAACGTTGTGGTGGATCTGCATGCCTTAGTTTAGACTGCAGTAATAGACTTCTGTAGCCTAAATAACTTTTGAACACAGTATACACATCTTTCATATGATCGAGCCTAGATGTTTGTATCAAAATATCATTTCTCATTCCAGGACAGAGCTCTAGAATGAGTGGAGAATATCATCAACTTGTTGTCATTATTGGAAAAAAAAAAGAAAGAAAGCTTCAGCTCTTTGGGAAACAAACCATTTGAGAGTCCTGATCACATTTATACGGGCTCCAGCCTAAGATACTACTCTCTATTGGCAAAGGTCTTACCTCCCAATTATTTCATTGGAAGTTATAGATTTCAATTTATGAATTTTCCAAGGACCCACACATCTGGCTCACAATATGACATAATAATCCAATTAGAGCAATTTAGATTATCTAGCCCTGCTATGATTTTGTAATCAAAAACATTTAATATGTCTCTCAAATTTCGATGTTTTAATTGTGTTCATGATAGAATGAATGCATGGTATAGCAACTCAGAAATATTAACAATGTGCTGTCTTACACACTCCTCATGTGGGAAGATAAAATCGTCTTTCAGATCTAGACTATGTTTTCCTAATGGGATCCAAAGTGCATAATGCATAATTGGAAATTGTGTTGTGTGACTTGGTTCTTTGACATAGTCTAAAACACTGGAAATGATCTGGAAACATCAGTTTATTTCTAAAATATAGAAAAAGATAAAGATTGTCCATTATTCTGTCACTCTGCTTCTCAAAATTTATTTACACAATGGAGATGTTAGAAACAATAACATGATGAAATTCGCTAACAACTGAAGAGAACTAGAAAAGGTCATCCTGAGTGAGACAATCCATACCAAGAAAGGCAAACATGGTATGCACTCATTTATAAATGGATATTGGCCATACAATATAATCATGTTACAATCCACAGACCCAGAGAAGCTTAAGAGTTATAGGAATATCATTGTGCAGGGGAAATAGAATAGACAGAGTGGGTAGATGGTGGTAGGTATTTTAATTAGGGATTGGGAATAGAAAAAGGAGGGATCAGTGGGCAGAAGGCAGAAAAGAGTAGTGGAGGAGAAACCAGTAATCTGGGGGCATCTGCTGTACAAGCAAGAAAAATAGTGAAATTTAAACTTCCAGAATTCTATGAAGGTGACCCAGACTAAGAGTAGTAACAGCTGGGAAAAGCTTCAAACACATGGGCACTGGAGAAATTTTCCTGAACAAAACATCAATGGCTTTTGTTCTAAGATCAAGACTCAACAAATGGGACCTAATAAAACTGCAAAGCCTCTGTAAGGCAAAGGACACTGTTGTTAGGACAATGGGCAACCAACAGATTGGGAAAAGATCTTTACCAATCCTACATCTGATAGAGAGCTAATACCCAAAATATACAAAGAACTCAAGAAGTTAGACTCCAGAGAATCAAATAACCCTCTTAAAAATGTGGTACAAAGCTAAAGAAAGAATTCTCAGCTGAGAAATATCGAATGGCTGAGAAGCACCTAAAGAAATGTTCATCATCCTTAGTCATCAGGGAAATGCAAGTCAAAACAACTCTGAGATTCCACTTCACACCAGTGAGAATGGCTAAGTTCAAAAACTCAGGTGACAGCAGATGCTGGCGAGGATGTGGAGAAAGAAGAACACTTCTCCATTGTTGGTGTGATTGTAAACTGGTACAACCACTCTGAAAATCAGTCTGGCAGTTCCTCAGAAAATTGGACATTGAACTATGTGAGGACCCAGCTATACCTCTCCTGGGTATATACCCAAATGATGCTCCAACATATAACAAAGATACATGCTCCACTATGTTCATAGCAGCCTTATTTATAATAGGCAGGAGCTGGAAAGAACCCAAACGCCCTTCAACAGAGGAATGGATACAGAAAATGTGGTTCATGTACATAATGGAATATTACTCAGCTATCAAAAACAATGACTTTATGAAATTCATAGGCAAATGGATTGAACTAGAACTATCATCCTGAGTGAGGTAACTCAATCACAAAAAACACACATGGTATGCACTCACTGATAAGTGATATTAGCCCCAAAACTCGATTTACCCAAGATACAATCCACAGACCACATGAAGCTCAAGAAGAACAACTACCAAAGTGCAGATGCTTCAGTCCTTCTTAAACAGGGTAACAAAAATATCCATGGGAGGGGATATGGAGACAAATTTTTCAGCAGAGACTGAAGGAATGGCCATTCAGAGTCTGCACCACCTGGGAACACATATGGCCACCAAAACTAGATAATATCTATGAAGCTAAGTACATGCTAATAGGATATTGATATAGCTGTCTCCTGAGAGGCTCTGCCAGAGCATGGCAAATACAAAGGTGAATGCTAGCAAACCATTGAACTGAGAATGGGGTTCCCGTTGGAGGAATTAGAGGAAGGATTGAAGGAGTTGAAGGGGCTTTCATCCCTGTAAGAACAATGCCAACCAACCAGAGCTTCTAGGGACTCAACCACTTCTCAAAGACTATACATGGACTGACCCACAGCTCCAGCTGCATATGTAGCAGAGGATGGACTTGTTATACACTAATGGGAGGAGAAGCCCTTGGTACTGCCAAGGCTGGATCCCATAGTGCAGGGGAATATCAGGGGTGGGGCAGGCAGGAATGCAGAGTGGTTGGAGAGGGGGACCACCATTGTAGTAGAAAGGGAGTGGGATGGGATAGGGGACTTATGGCAGGAAACCAGGAAAGGGAATAACATTTGAAATGTAAATAAAAATATCCAATAAAAAAAAGAATAGTAACAATTAGGAATATGAGGCCTGAACTGGCCACCTCCTGAAACCAGGCAAGGCTTCTACGCAAGAGTTTGGGACATGAACTCTGCTTTAAAACCTTTACCGTACTAGATATTCTGGGGTAGATAAATCTTCACTTACATTACATCTTGACCTGAATTTCCCAAAACATTAGGCAGAACTTGGAGAATCCTGCTGAAGATGGAAAGGAAGGATTGTAAGAGCCAAAGGAGTCAAAGACGTTACAAGAAAACCCACAGATCCAACTAAGAGACCGCACGGTGATGAACTAGAAACTCAGCACACCTGGTAGAGTTGTTGAGCTTGACCTTCTTTTGAGAGTTGTAACAGTGTGGGTAGTGACTGCCTTTGAGACTCTTTCCTCCTCCTGGTTTGCCTCATGTAGCATTAATAGGAGAAAAGGTTCCTAGTATTACAGCAACTTGATATGCCATGGCTGGTTAATATACCTGGGGTGCCTGCCCTTTTCTGACAAGAAATGACAGAGGAGTAAATATGGGGGGATAGGGGAGATATAGAGGAGGGACTGGGAGGAAAAGAAGGAGGGTGAACTGAGGTCAAGTTGTAAACTACGTAAAATAATAGATAAGCAAACAAATGAACAAATGAATGAATACAAGTTACACCTGAGTCCTCAGTCCCAGTTGACTTGAGTGCTTGGAACTCAAGTAGTTAGAGAACGTTAGAGAGTAGCTAGAGAAGTTAGAGAAAGTTGAAAAAATTCTAGAAATTCTACTAAATTTTCAAATTAAATTTATTGAAAAGTACCAAAATGAGAAATATTAGATCCAATTTTTAAATTCTTTTTAAAATGTATGGTACTGTTCATTCTTAGTCACCCACCTTTGCTGCTGCTACCAGAGCCTGATGTTCCTCCTCCTGAATTTGCCTGTATTCCCCACACACACTAGGGGAAGCGGGTACTGGGTCACTGCAGGCTGGTTACGAACTGCCCCACACTAGGGAAGGTGAGGCTCGGCCCCATAGATGCTGTAGCAGAATGGGGACAATTGTGTAGGACCACCTCCCCTTGTTCTGTGTGGGAAAGGTGGCCAGTATTTGTCCCAGCCTGGGGATTCCCCTGGTTTCCTATATGAAGTTACTTGAATTAAAAAAAAAGCCTTTTGTGGACAAAAAAAATGTATAGCAGGACATACCTGGATTTTTCTACTATAGTGAAAAATTGAGTGAATATCAGATATCAGATCAAATTCTAACAGAACCTTCTGGGCATATACCTAAAAGATTCTCCAATATACAAAAAAGATACATGTTCTACTATGTTCAAAGCAGCCTTATTTATAATAGCCAGAAGCGGGAAAGAACCCAGATGCCCTTCAACAGAGGAATGGATACAGAAAATGTGGTACATCTACACAATGGAGTACTACTCAGCTATCAAAAACAATGACTTCATGAAATTCATAGGCATATGGATGGAACTAGAAAATATCATCCTGAGTGAGATAACTCAATCACAGAAAAATATACATGGTATGCTCTCATTGATAAGTGTATATTAGCCCAAAAGATTGAAATAACCAAGATATAATCCACAGACCACATGAAGTTCAAGTTGAATGATGACCAAAGTTTGAATTCTTCACTCCTTCTTAAAAGGGTAACAAAAATATTCATAGGAGGGGATATGGAAGCAAAGTTTGGAGCACAGAATGAAGAAACAACCATTCAAAGCCTGCCCCACATGTGGCCCATATATATACAGTCACCAAAACTAGATTAGATTGATGAAGCTAAGAAGTGCATGCTGACAGGAACCTGATATAGATGTCTCCTCAAAGACAGAGCCAGAGCATGTCAAATACACAGGAGAATGCTAGCAGCAAACCACTGAACTGAGAACAGGACCCCTGTTGGAGGAATTAGAGAAAGGATTGAAAGAGCTGAAGGGGCTTGCAACCCCATAAGAATAACAATGCCAACCAACCAGAGCTCCCAGGGACTAAACCACTACCCAAAGACTGCACATTGACTGACCCATGGTTCCAGATGCATATATAGCAGAGGACCTTGTTGGACACCAATGGAAGGAGAAGCCTTTGGTCCTGTCAAGTTTGAACCCTCTGTGTAGGGGAATATCTGTCAGAAGAAGTGGGAAGTGGGTATGGATTGGGAGAGGAACACCCTTATAAAAAAGGGGAGGAGATGGGATGGGGGCTTATGTCTGGGAAACAGGAAAAGGGAATAACATTTGAATTGTAAATAAAAAAAAGAAAGAAAGAAAATGCCCAAATTCTTGTTGGGCATACACCAGTGATAGAGGACTGAACATGAGAGTAATATACAGCAATTTCACTGCTCCAAGTGAGTCTCAGTGTTTCTCTACATGTTTTCAGAGTGCAGTGATCTGAATATTAGCTGCACGTTTCAGGGTTCAGCAAAAATATTCTGCAAACTGCTACTTCGGAAGAAGCTTTTGTAGGTCATATGATTTTAGACACAGGTGTTCACGTTCATCTTTCTAGTGTAAAAACAGTCATAGAAAATACATAAAGGAAGTGGTCTTGATTATTGGGAAACCTTTCTTTGCTCATCTCTGATAAGGAAGATGAGAAAACAGATTTGGGTAGGTTTTAAAAGTGGCACTAACAGAAGTGATGTTCTTTACATACTTCTAATTACTATTCCTTTAAATGTGAAAATAGTACTTGTCTAGGAAAAGTCAGAGATAATGTTATGGAGAACTTAGTTAATGTCATTTACATATTGCTAAAGGAACCAGGGTGAAGATATGATTATAAAATCTCCAAAGGGAAAATCTTGGCTTGGAATGGATTATAGAGAAATCCAGTCGTTGAAAGTAGTCAAATAGACTAAAATTCATTATCGACATTTGTAGAAAATGCACATGGTTAGGTCAGCATCTATTCAGAGCAGTACCACCAAAGGCTTCTCCTCTTGCTTCACTTCTTTCTTTCACTCTGACTGGCAGAATCAGTCAAAGTCAAAGAAAGAAAGGTGTCATATGACATCTGGAATGTTCTACCACACTATATTTCAGTTATGCTTTGTTTAAACTATTTTTGAAATACAATAAAAAATTTTGCTAAATTGCATTGACTATTTTTAAATCTGTGCTATGTATTAAAAAGATTTTTATCATTTAGATACAGGTTTTAACTTTATGTAACAACATTGTTTGATATATAAACACAAATGTTTATTTATGTATGAATGTATTTACCACCTACAGCCATAAGTCAACTTATTCAATGGTGTGGTTAGCATTGAATATAATAGATACAAATTACAAAGTAATAAATATAATTTTGATATATATCTTGACATAGACCAATTGTGAGCAACCAAAAAAGGTGCAAAAGAATCCATTCATTCTATTTCGATACTTACACTTATGAATATTCTTGATTATAGTTTTAAAAATAGAATTGGTTTAATCTAAAGAATGTTTAGAAAAAGGCAGTTTACAAGTGTTGAAATGATACAAAAGTATCACTTTCATTTATCTAAGATAATAGCACATGCTCTAGCTTCCCTCAAGATCACATAATTCTTCATCTTAAAAGAATAACTCAGTATAGAGTATAATTATGGGAATATTTCTTAGAAGGATTTTATTAAAATATGATCATAATTTTAAATATTTATTACTTTCATTTGTAAAAAAAATCATAGTGATAAGCCTAGTACTCTCAGAGTATGTTTTTCATGAAACCTTATTTATTTACTTGGAAATTCTTACAGCTTTGTATTTAGAGGCCATTTCAGTGTTTCTCAGTAAAAGATAGACATTGCCTTCATCATCTTGCAGTTAAGTGTCCACTCAGATTAGAAGTTTTACTCTGAATGGTTGCTTCAAATGATGCAGTTATTTCCCAAGTTATATAATCTTTAACAGTTTTTACTGTTTATATTTCATAAGTTTTAGCAATGGACAGTATGACAACATGGAAAAACCCAAGTGGTCTGCAAAGTCACCTACATAATTGTCACTGATGTCGCAGTTTCTTTTCTTTCTCGTGGTGAGTCAGCGCTAGGTCTCTGGGGAGTTGTAGGTACTTCCTTCTCCCTTATCTCTCTGTTAGCTGTGAACATATCCTTTTGAGCCTCATTAAGAACATTGAGGTTTGCCCAGCACAATTATTTCTAGGTTTCCTATAAAAGTTATATGAATTCTATATTACCATTTATGAAATTGTAGGAAATTGTAGGAAACGTCAGTTATAAAATAACTAATATAATTTCCTTATATATTTAATTTATATAAAATGATTTTTTCTATATTACTACCTCAAATTAAATAGCTGACCCCTTTAGTACACAGACAGTATTGCAAGATTTCCTGAGTGACTTCAATGACAACTGTCCTAGAATCCCATAAGAGTAATGAAGGCTTCACTTTTCTAGATCTCTAGGATAGCTTTGCACTATGTTATCTATAAGTTGCCAATGAAACCAGAGTGCGCATTTTCACCATCAGAAATTTACATCAGCTCTGAAAGCACAAGTCATATGAGAGCAATACATTTTCAATTTCAATTGCCATTTATTATTTTTGCAAATAAAATCAACAAACTGTGCAAGCTTACTGCTTACATAATTATAGGATAACCTGTTTTGCCTTTGCTAACCGTTGGAGAACTGGCCATTGCCTCTTGAATGTAGTCAGCAGCCAGATGATGTCTCTCAGCTTTATTTACAGTTTAATTGGGTGCATGAGGTCAGTAATTTAATAAAAGATTCAATGGCTAATTTTAAAGGTGACAAAATACAGAAATTGTTAAATAATAAAAGTAAAGATTAGGGCAGGGCTCCAACTTTACTAATCACAAACACACTGTAAGAACTTTAAATATATTTACCGTGATGGCATGAGCAAGTTCAATGAGCAATGAACAAAAACAAATTAACCTTTAGTATAGATAACACATCAGAGGTCTCCAGTGTGTTCCAATCTGCGAGCACCCTGAGTGCATTCCTTACTACACCAGCAAAGGTTACCATTACAAACAAAGACTTTGAGAACCTTGAATCATTCCATGTAATTCAGGGATGGAAACCACCAAAGGAGTGTAGTATACCTTCACATTGAACTGCTTCTGAGTTAGTTTCTGAAGAAGAGGAAGAGGAAAGTGGAGGAGGAGAAACTTGAAGCAAAGGAAAACAAAGATGAAGATGAGGATGACGAAAAGACAACAGAAAAAGTTCAGTAGACACCGGTAATTAAATAGCTAAACGGGTACAACAATATTTATCGTATATGAATATTCATGAGAGCCTGTTCTGGGCTTCTCCATCAACTTCTGGTTTTGTAAGCTGGAGTTCTAAAGGAATGTATTTGGAAAATATAGAAAATTAAAACTAGATGCCAAGGGATTGATTTTTTGATAATTCTCTTTTCCCGTTGAAAAGATTTTCTAGAATATTTGTAATCCAGACATCTTTCCTTCACTTGAGCTCGAGACTGGCTTTACACAGGTTTCTGATTGCATGAGGATGATAAAGCAAAAAGAAATATGGGTAAACAAATATATTTAATATTCAACAATTTAAATAGTAAAGGTAAGCTGTGTTTTTCATTATCAAGAGCTAGGGTAGCATGTACTGTCTTTTTGCTGTGCATGAGATGTTCTGCTTGTAAGCATTTGCATCGTCCCTTTGAAATGACTTTCCACTGCAGTGGTGACTCAACCTCCATATTACTAACAAAAATCAATCGCAATTTTCCTGGCTTTCCTTAAATCAATAAACTTTTGAGTAGTTAAACATCCAAAACAAATGAAACAAAATTATTAAAAATAGATTTACATTATTTGTCCTCTATATCATTAAAGGTTTTGTAGTATGTGAGTTTTAGGATATCTGTCAATATGTAGCTCATATTGAGGATATTGTCTCAATTTAGGCAAAAATACAAAGCCACCAAATATTTCAGCTACATAGTATTTGTAAGACACCATGCAAATGACTTCGAATTTTGCATAAAAGGAGTCATAAAAATTCTTATATTTCTTTGAAAAATAATTTAATTATATGATAAAATTTACTTACCAATATGAATTACAATATACATAGAAAAATAACATATTTTTCATGTAAATATGTAAAAAAAACAAAGAAACACAATAGTTACATAAAAGACAAAGAGTTGATGAATAGCACATTTATCACTAAGCATTATTAAAATAAAAATCAATAACTGTGGCACTGAAATTTCTATAATTAATAAAAATATATAAAATATAGGGATTATTTAAAAACAAGACACTTTAGAATAGCATTAATAAATGAATGGTTTCCTTTATAATTTCTCATCTGAGAGAACTTTCAACTAAAGAATATTTTGGAATTTGTTTTTGATATTTTTTTTACCTCTAGCTTGCATGGTAAATCAAACACCTATGTATATATGTACTCATGTATTTTCCTAAGTATTAAAGCAATTAACAGAGTAACAATGATCATATAGGTAGATTTTACATTGTATCAGGAATTTCAGCACTTTAGAGAATGTGCCTTTGTGCTTTTCAAGCATCCTATTATTATGAGATTTGATCATCTGTGGATTTTAATTATCCAAAGGTTCTTGATTCTACTTCTGCGTATGCCAAGTATATATTAAAGCAAAAATAAGACACCCGCGGATCCCGGCCCGCAGCAGCTCTCTGCTCCCAGAACCCGTGGGAGAGATACCTTACCGCCTGGTCAGGTGGGCACTCCTGAGGCTGCAGAGCAGAAGAGACCACCAACACTGCCCACCCCTGCCCACATCCCTGGCCCAAGAGGAAACTGTATAAGGCCTCTGGGCTCCCGTGAGAGAGGGCCCAGGTGAGGCAGGAGCCCTGCCTGAGACACCACCAGAACCTGAAGGAAACAGACCGGATAAACAGTTCTCTGCACCCAAATCCCGTGGGAAGGAGAGCTAAACCTTCAGAGCGGCAGACACGCCTGCGAAACCAGAAGAGACTGCTCTCTACACACATTGCTGATTCAGAGGAAAACACGAGGCCATCTGGAACCCTGGTGCACGGAGGCTCCCGGAAGAGGGCAAGAGATCTTCCGGTTGCTGCCACGAAGAGAGAGCCGTGGGCAGCACCCCTTGAACGAACTTGAGCCTCGGGACCACAGGTAAGACCAACTTTCCGGCTGCAAGTGACCGGCCTGGTGAACTCAAGACACAGGCCCACAGGAACAGCTGAAGACCTGTAGAGGGACAAACTACACACACAAAAGCAGAACACTCTGTCCCCATAACTGGCTGAAAGAAAACAGTAAAACAGGTCTACAGCACTCCTGACACACAGGCTTATAGGACAGTCTAGCCACTGTCAGAATTAGCAGAACAAAGTAACACTAGAGATAATCTGATGGCGAGAGGCAAGCGCAGGAACACAAGCAACAGAAACCAAGACTACATGGCATCATCGGAGCCCAATTCTCCCACCAAAACAAACATGGAATATCCAAACACACCAGAAAAGCAAGATCTAGTTTCAAAATCAGATTTGATCATGATGCTGGAGGACTTCAAGAAAGACGTGAAGAACTCCCTTAGAGAACAAGTAGAAGCCTACAGAGAGGAATCGAAAAAATCCCTGAAAGAATTCCAGTAAAACACAATCAAACAGTTGAAGGAATTAAAAATGGAAATAGAAGCAATCAAGAAAGAACACAAGGAAATAACCCTGGATATAGAAAACCAAAAGAGGAGACAAGGAGCTGTAGATACAAGCTTCACCAACAGAATACAAGAGATGGAAGAGAGAATCTCAGGAGCAGAAGATTCCATAGAAATCATTGACTCAACTGTCAAAGATAATGTAAAGCGGAAAAAGCTACTGGTCCAAAACATACAGGAAATCCAGGACTCAATGAGAAGATCAAACCTAAGGATAATAGGTATAGAAGAGAGTGAAGACTCCCAGCTCAAAGGACCAGTAAATATCTTCAACAAAATCATAGAAGAAAACTTCCCTAACCTAAAAAAAGAGATACCCATAGGCATACAAGAAGCCTACAGAACTCCAAATAGATTGGACCAGAAAAGAAACACCTCCCGTCACATAATAGTCAAAACACTAAACGCTCAAAATAAAGAAAGAATATTAAAAGCAGTAAGGGAAAAAGGTCAAGTAACATATAAAGGCAGACCTATCAGAATCACACCAGACTTCTGCCAGAAACTATGAAGGCCAGAAGATCCTGGACTGATGTCATACAGACCCTAAGAGAACACAAATGCCAGCCCAGGCTACTGTATCCTGCAAAACTCTCAATTAACATAGATGGAGAAACCAAGATATTCCATGACAAAACCAAATTTACACAATATCTTTCTACAAATCCAGCACTACAAAGGATAATAAATGGTAAAGCCCAACATAAGGAGGCAAGCTATACCCAAGAAGAGGCAAGAAACTAATCGTCTTGGCAACAAAACAAAAGAAGAAAAGCACACAAACACAACCTCACATCCAAATATGAATATAACAGGAAGCAATAATCACTATTCCTTAATATCTCTCAACATCAATGGCCTCAACTCCCCCAATAAAAAGACATAGATTAACAAACTGGATACATAACGAGGACCCTGCATTCTGCTGCCTACAGGAAACACACCTCAGAGACAAAGACAGACACTACCTCAGAGTGAAAGGCTGGGAAACAACTTTCCAAGCAAATGGTCTGAAGAAGCAAGCTGGAGTAGCCATTCTAATATCAAATAAAATCAATTTCCAACTAAAAAGTCATCAAAAAAAGATAAGGAAGGACACTTTATATTCATCAAAGGAAAAATCCACCAAGATGAACTCTCAATCCTAAATATCTATGCCCCAAATACAAGGGCACCTACATAAATAAAAAGAAACCTTACTAAAGCTCAAAACACACATTGCACCTCACACAATAATAGTAGGAGATTTCAACACCCCACTCTCATCAATGGACAGATCATGGAAACAGAAATTAAACAGAGGCGTGAGACAGACTAAGAGAAGTCATGAGCCAAATGGACTTAACGGATATTTATAGAACGTTCTACCCTAAAGCAAAAGGATATACCTTCTTCTCAGCTCCTCATGGTACTTTCTCCAAAATTGACCATATAATTGGTCAAAAAACGGGCCTCAACAGGTACAGAAAGATAGAAATAATCCCATGCGTGCTATCGGACCACCACGGCCTAAAGCTGGTCTTCAATAACAATAAGGGAAGAATGCCCACATATACGTGGAAACTGAACAATGCTCTACTCAATGATAACCTGGTCAAGGAAGAAATAAAGAAAGAAATTAAAAAACTTTTTAGAATTTAATGAAAATGAAGGTACAACATACCCAAACTTATGGGACACAATGAAAGCTGTGCTAAGAGGAAAACTCATAGCGCTGAGTGCCTGCAGAAAGAAACAGGAAAGAGCATATGTCAGCAGCTTGACAGCACACCTAAAAAGCTCTAGAACAAAAGAAGCAAATACACCCAGGAGGAGTAGAAGGCAGGAAATAATCAAACTCAGAGCTGAAATCAACCAAGTAGAAACAAAAAAGGACCATAGAAAGAATCAACAGAACCAAAAGTTGGTTCTTTGAGAAAATCAACAAGATAGATAAACCCCTAGCCAGACTAACGAGAGGACACAGAGAGTGTGTCCAAATTAACAAAATCAGAAATGAAAAGGGAGACATAACTACAGATTCAGAGGAAATTCAAAAAATCATCAGATCTTACTATAAAAGCCTATATTCAACAAAACTTGAAAATCTACAGGAAATGGACAATTTCCTAGACAGATACCAGGTACCGAAGTTAAATCAGGAACAGATAAACCAGTTAAACAACCCCATAACTCCTAAGGAAATAGAAGCAGTCATTAAAGGTCTCCCAACCAAAAGAGCCAAGGGACAGACGGGTTTAGTGCAGAATTCTATCAGACCTTCATAGAAGACCTCATACCAATATTATCCAAACTATTCCACAAAATTGAAACAGATGGAGCACTACCCGAATTCCTTCTATGAAGCCACAATTACTCTTATACCTAAACCACACAAAGAGCCAACAAAGAAAGAGAACTTCAGACCAATTTCCTTATGAACATTGACTTAAAAATACTCAACAAAATTCTGGCAAACCGAATCCAAGAGCACATCAAAACAATCATCCACCATGATCAAGTAGGCTTCATCCCAGGCATGCAGGGATGGTTTAATATACGGAAAACCATCAACGTGATCCATTATATAAACAAACTGAAAGAACAAAACCACATGATCATTTCATTAGATGCTGAGAAAGCATTTGACAAAATTCAACACCCCTTCATGATAAAAGTCCTGGAAAGAATAGGAATACAAAGCCCATACCTAAACATAGTAAAAGCCATATACAGCAAACCAGTTGCTAAGATTAAACTAAATGGAGAGAAACTTGAAGCAATCCCACTAAAATCAGGGACTAGACAAGGCTGCCCACTCTCTCCCTACTTATTCAATATAGTTCTTGAAGTTCTAGCCAGAGCAATCAGACAACAAAAGGAGATCAAGGGGATACAGATCGGAAAAGAAGAAGTCAAAATATCACTATTTGCAGATGATATGATAGTATATTTAAGTGATGCCAAAAGTTCCACCAGAGAACTACTAAAGCTGATAAACAACTTCAGCAAAGTGGCTGGGTATAAAATTAACTCAAATAAATCAGTAGCCTTCCTCTACACAAAAGAGAAACAAGCCGAGAAAGAAATTAGGGAAACGACACCCTTCATAATAGACCCAAATAATATAAAATACCTCGGTGTGACTTTAACCAAGCAAGTAAAAGATCTGTACAATAAGAACTTCAAGACACTGAAGAAAGAAATTGAAGAAGACCTCAGAAGGTGGAAAGATCTCCCATGCTCATGGATTGGCAGGATTAATATAGTAAAAAATGGCCATTTTACCAAAAGCGATCTACAGATTCAATGCAATCCCCATCAAAATACCAATCCAATTCTTCAAAGAGTTAGACAGAACAATTTGCAAATTCATCTGGAATAACAAAAACCCAGGATAGCTAAAACTATCCTCAACAATAAAAAAGGACTTCAGGGGAATCACTATCCCTGAACTCAAGCAGTATTACAGAGCAATAGTGATAAAACTGCATGGTATTGGTACAGAGACAGACAGATAGACCAATGGAACAGAATTGAAGACCCAGAAATGAATCCACACACCTATGGTCACTTGATTTTTGACAAAGGAGCCAAATCCATCCAATGGAAAAAAGATAGCATTTTCAGCAAATGGTGCTGGTTCAACTGGAGGTCAACATGTAGAAGAATGCAGATCGATCCATGCTTATCACCCTGTACAAAGCTTAAGTCCAAGTGGATCAAGGACCTCCACATCAAACCAGACACACTCAAACTAATAGAAGAAAAACTAGGGAAGCATCTGGAACACATGGGCACTGGAGAAAATTTCCTGAACAAAACACCAATGGCTTATGCTCTAAGATCAAGAATCGACAAATGGGATCTCATAAAACTGCAAAGCTTCTGTAAGGCAAAGGACACTGTGGTTAGGACAAAACGGCAACCAACAGATTGGGAAAAGATCTTTACCAATCCTACAACAGATAGAGGGCTTATATCCAAAATATACAAAGAACTGAAGAAGTTAGACAGCAAGGAGACAAATAACCCTATCAAAAAATGGGGTTCAGAGCTAAACAGAGAATTCACAGCTGAGGAATGCCGAATGGCTGAGAAACACCTAAAGAAATGTTCAACATCGTTAGTCATAAGGGAAATGCAAATCAAAACAACCCTGAGATTTCACCTCACACCAGTGAGAATGGCTAAGATCAAAAACTCAGGTGACAGCAAATGCTGGCGAGGATGTGGAGAAAGGGGAACACTCCTCCATTGTTGGTGGGGTTGCAGACTGCTACAACCATTCTGGAAATCAGTCTGGAGGTTCCTCAGAAAATTGGACATTGAACTGCCTGAGGAACCAGCTATACCTCTCCTGGGCATATACCCAAAAGATGCCCCAACATATAAAAAAAGACACGTGCTCCACTATGTTCATCGCAGCCTTATTTATAATAGCCAGAAGCTGGAAAGAACCCAGATGCCCTTCAACAGAGGAATGGATACAGAAAATGTGGTACATCTACACAATGGAATATTACTCAGCTATCAAAAACAATGACTTTATGAAATTCGAGGCAAATGGTTGGAACTGGAAAATATCATCCTGAGTGAGCTAACCCAATCACAGAAAGACATACATGGTATGTACTCATTGATAAGTGGCTATTAGCCCAAATGCTTGAGTTACCCTAGATGCCTAGAACAAATGAAACTCAAGACGGATGATCAAAATGTGAGTGCAGATCGCTCATGAGAGACACAGCCAGAATACAGCAAATACAGAGGCGTATGCCAGCAGGAAACCACTGAACTGAGAACGGGACCCCTGTTGAAGGAATCAGAGAAAGAACTGGAAGAGCTTGAAGGAGCTCGAGACCCCATATGTACAGCAATGCCAACCAACCAGAGCTTCCAGGGACTAAGCCACTACCCAAAGACTATACATGGACTGACCCTGGACTCTGACCTCGTAGGTTGCAATGAATATCCTAGTAAGAGCACCAGTGGAAGGGGAAGCCCTGGGTCCTGCTAAGACTGAACCCCTAGTGAACTAGACTGTTGGGAGAGGGCAGCAATGGGGGAGGGTTGGGGGGAACACCCATAAGGAAGGGGAGGGGGGGGATGTTTGCCGGAAACCGGAAAGGAATAACATTTGAAATGTATATAAGAAATACTCAAGTTAATAATAAAAAAAAAAAGACTCAAAAAAAAATAAAAAATAATATAACACAGAACTATTTTAGGCTAATAACTAAGAATATTTAAAATAGAGAAAAAGAAAAAAGATAGCTACTTAATACTTTTGCCAAGTTATCCATGTTGCTACCATTTGAAGCCAGGATTCCTGCTTCTACCATAGCTTCTCAGATGAATCAGAAGTATATTAAGAATACAGGACTACCCTAGACATCAATATGTTCATGGCTAATGACTAATAAAAAATATAATTGTTTTAACATATATACATATGAAATTACTTTGTAAACAATTATTTTCTGTACCGGAAATCTTTGGTAATGTTAAACTATATGGATCAGTAAGAACATTAAGGTTATGAAACAGTAACGAAAAATAAAGGTAACAATTGCTGCTTTTTGGGAGGAACAAAAACTTCCTACTTTGTATCAATGAGGTGTTGTTGTCTAACACAGAGATTCTCTGTTGGAGAAAGAAGATATAACATTCTTTCGTAGGCTTTAAGCATGTGTCCTAAAGAATTCTTCCATAACACTGAGTGACTTAGAAGCAAATGGTGGTCAGGCAGCATCTTTGAAATCATGCAGTGTGGTTTTGTGCTCTGCTCCATTCCTCAGGGTGGCCAGACACTGCTGCACAACTGACTGGAAGGCTGAAGAGAGAGTAGGTGGGGTCTGTAAATGAGAGAAGCTGGGAGCGACTGCTGGGGAGAGGAAGCCTTACTCCTGGGATTTTAGTGTTACAGCTCTTTAAGATGGTGCTCAACGAAACAGCTCTCTTAGACACTCTTAAGGAAAACAGTTTGTGCATATATTTATTCAGGGTGAAATAAGACGGTGTATGAACCTTGGAGCGTGGGGAGTTTTCAAGGTGAATATAAATCATGGGCTTGAGTTTAGAGTACTAGGAAGACCTCCTTTGCATGGAGAGGCATTCCAGGAATACCAGATACTCGCTGAGCAAGTTCTTATTAGGAAAGAGGAAATTGAACTTGTATATTTGTCAAGTACTACATTACTTTCCACAGGAAGAGCATGTTGGGGTTAGTCTCCCCAAAGAAGGTCAGCGAAGGAGAAGACCTGCTGGTAAAGGGAGTCTTCCATTTTGTACCAGGCTCAGAGGAGCTATCCGGACATGGTAGACCTTAATTAGTAGGGTTTTCCAGCGCTGTAGATATAATTTGAGTTTAAAATTGTTTTTATTTCTTGATTTTTTGCACCAAGTAATGGCATAAGAATCGAGAACATCTGACAATGACAAGCTGAGGAGAAACATGGAGGAGACTGTACCACACATAAAGCCTTCTTCATTGCTTAGAATGTTTATCATAGTGAGTCATCCATTTCTATTAATATTGCTTTGCTTTTCATGATTCAGTTGCCTAAAGTCTCGTCATGGGACCATTCTGTGGTAGATATTTAATGCATAAATCTTAATGTTTACTGGATATTTCTTAAACTACCAGGATAGTAGTGTTTTTTCAATATGCTTATATTCTTAAGAGAATTATTAAAAGTTATTTTGGAGTTTATAAGAGATATGGATATGCATGTATATAATATTTAGAGTATCCTTTTTTTACTCATAGCTTTAATATTAGTAGTTTTAAATTTTAGGGTGCGATGTGACTCTTTAATGGATATTGAGTCAGCTGAAGAAGCGTATTTGACTTTATCAGACATGTAAGGATTCAGGATTGCAACTGTACCTGGAACATTGAGAGTCCTCCTCACAACTTTTCGAGAGTACATTAATACATGCCTGCTGTATGGTCATGTCTATGAGAAATTTGATTTGTGCCTTACCAGGTTAGGTTTACGGAATTACCTATTTTTATAAATATTTTACTAAGGTATTATTATACAATTTCTATTATTTGGAAACTTTAAAGTTATTCTTTCATTCACTCACATTGTGTTTTAATTCTGTTTTGCCTGGAATGTATACTCACAAAATATAAATATAAATGTTCAGTGAATGAAACTTACATGGTATTATACTCATTGTACTTTCAGTAAGAATAGGACACTAAACATTCAATTTACAATTGTGCTATCATATATTAGTTATATAACATGGATCTTAATATAATTTTTTACACACAGAGCACTTGCCTAGGGCGCAAGGCCCTGGGTTGGTCCCCAGCTCCGAAAAAAAGAACCAAAAAAAAAAAAAAAAAGTATATTTTGATCATATTTGCCTGCCTACTTGCCTCTTATCCCATTAATTCCATCACTTTTCCAATTAACATTTCTTCCACTTTTTAGTCTTAATTTTTGAACTTAATACATTTTATTAGTGTTGTTTACGGGAGTGAGTGTGGGCATTTTTATAGAGAATCATATGAACAAGATACAGTACAATAAGATGTTCTTTCAATAGAAGCATTATAATTGAATCAGGAAAATAATACTATACAGAGTGTGAATGAGAAATATGTGATCATATGGAAGCTTAACATTTGTAGTTATATAGAAAGTATTTTTAAAGTATATAAACCAATATTTGTACTTGAATAAAAATGACTTCAAAGATGTGTAAAACAAAGAAAAATGAAAGCCATTGGATAGGAGAGAAAATGAACACAATTGGGGAGTAAATTATGATAAATCTCTGTGTGTGGTGCCCAGTTTTATGTCACAAAGCTTAAGTCATCGAGATATAGAAACTTCTACTGAGAAATTGCATCCAGAAGAAACATCCATAAGCAGATAAACCTGTAGGCCCCTTTCTCAATTAGTGATCAATGCAGAAGGATCTAGCATGTTGTGATTGGGGACAACTCTGAGCTTGATGGTCCTGTGTTCAATAAGAAAGCAGAATGAGAAACCTCTGGGGGAAAAGCTAGTAAGGTGTGCTCCATCTGCATCAGCCTTGCATTCCCATAGTAGATTGCATTCTGTCTTGACTCCTATCAACTGACTGTGATTTAGGATACGGAAGTCAAATAATCCCTTTTTCTCCACTCTGCTTTGGTTACGTTGTTTCATCACAGCAACAGTAACCCTAACTAATACAAGGTGGTTGAAATTTAACTGCAGATATTAAGATGTCCTGATTAGCTTACAGTTGAGTTTCATGTGAAAAATATTAATCAAATGCTTTTTCATGAGGAACAACCTGGTTGTTCTTGTAGATTCAGATGTTACTTCCTGTCTTGTCAAGAGCATTGTGTACCCATCGAAATACCTAATCTCTCACTTCTGAATGAAACGCATGTAGTTTTCTAATCCAATTGCAGTATTTTACGTTCAAGTATTCGTGCATGTAAGAAATACATATTATGTTTTTCTTGCCCAGTATAATAATCAATCAAGAATGTGCACAATTTTAATCTTCTATTTAAATATCCATACAGAAACTTTTAGGGTGTGTTGCATGGGAGAGCATTTTTTGTTTTAAACCTTAGTAAAAACCACAGTATTAGTGTGTGCCCTGAATCATGGAAATAGTAATGAGTAAATAACTACAAGATTTTAAATATATTCTGTGAGCCTTTGTTAAATTCCTATGGCTGACTGGTGTTCACATTTTCTCCTGTATTGTAACACATCAAATAACATGAGAAGCAAAAACTAAGAAAGACATTTTTTTACGTTTAAAAAGTCAACAATTCATTCTTATAAATGTGGAGACTTGGAAACAATGATCCTAAGTGCACTAGAAAGTACCTTCCTCTATTTTACCTGTACTAACCAACTTATTCCTTTAAAATATTTTCTTATATCTTCATAATTAAAGTACATAAATTTTACACATCACTTTTTTATAGTTAATTCTAGCTTGGTGGATTGGATCTGTCTCTCCTGGTCAATTGTCTGGTTTCAGACCTGAGTTACTTGGAAAATAAAACACACACACACACACACACACACACACACACACCCAAATGGCTAAACTCATCTGAATTTTCAGATTCTCTTCTTGGTTCTGAGAAGACAGTTCTAATTGAGCCTTAAATACTGTATAGTGTACTTTATAATACCTCATTTCCAGATCGCCAAAGTACTTTAAAATACCTCATTTCTGGATCGAACAACCCATCCAGAAAGCTTGAGATTCCAAGTTCATCTGAGGCTCATTCAGTGAAGTCAATTGCATTTGGAAATATCAGATGAATTTTTCTCTAAATTTCCTATCCCAGGTGGCAGCAAATGCAGCATTATAGATCAAATCTTTTTGTTACAGAAGACTAATGGCATTAATAAGGTGACACTGTTTGAATAACCTCAATCATCCATGAGCCCTTAAAGTGATAAAGTGCCTCTTAGCGTGGCAGTGTTAACAGAATTCAATCTTAATGTTGCTAGATTCTTTGAACCTCTTACCAGAATTGTCGTACCCTTTAGCAATCATCTGAATTGGGTAACTGCTCTGGGAAAGAATAAGTCATAACAAATCATCTCCTTGCAAATATAATACTTAACAGCCAGAAAGGTTTTCTCAGTCTTATCAATAAGTGACATAACCTGGCAATTGTGCTTTGCTATTTTATAAATATTTTTTTTGGTATATTCAAACCCACTATTAGAATCTTTAATATGTGAGTAATTAAAAATGTTCAATTTATTGCAATTTTGGTATTTTTGCTTTTAGATTGCTCTAATAGTTCAACTAGATATATTTTTCTGTATATAATATAAAAAGTAATATATATTTATTACTTTTATGTTTTGGAAAAAGACAATACAAACATGTTATATTAATAATGTATTTATGAGGTATTTTGGGTTTTATTTTCTATTTCATTATTTTCTATGGGATGTTTTGTGTGTGTGTGTATGTGTGTGTGTGTGTGTGTGTGTGTGTGTGTGTGTGTGTGTGTGCGTTCAGTACATGTATGCAGTGTATTTGGAGTCCACAAGAAAGTATTAGATCTCCTAGGCCTACAATTAAAGATTACAAAATTGTCAGCTTCCATACAGGTCCTCTAGAAGAGCATTCTAACAGCTGAGCCACCTGAATAAATCATATTAGACCTCACTAATATGTCACAATACACAGTTTTTTATAGATTATTTAAGTTTTTAATATTATAAGATATACGTATGTGTACCATGTTTCTGCCTGGTACTCTAGGAGGCAAAAGAGGGCTATCTAAGCTTTTAGATACCTCTTTTTTCTTTTTTGGGGGGGGGGTGATGGAGGCAGGAAACAGAGGTGAGGTAACCTGGGAGGACTAAGAAATGAGTTTGACCAGGGTTCATGGTGTATAATTGCCAAGTAAACAATACAAATATTATGCATAAAATATACGATAAATTAATACAATTTTATTTGAGAACAAACAAGATTAAAAAAAAAAACTTAGAAGCTTAAAGAAACTGTTAACATTTATAGTCATCAGGGAAAAGCAAACCAAAAGGACTCTGAGATTCCATCGTATGCCTAGTAGAATGGCTAAAATAAAAAACTCAAGGGACAGCACATGCTGGTGAGGATGAGGATGTGAAACAAGGAGAACACTTCATTGCTGGTGGGAGTGCAAACTTGTACAACTACTTTGGAACTCAATCTGTTTTTTTCTCAGAGAATTGGGAACAGTTCTACCTCAAGACCCAGCTATGCAGCTCCTGTGCATACACAGAGATGCTCCATAGTGCAGAAGGACACCTGGTCAACCTTATGCAGAGCAGTTTTCTTCATAATAGCCAGAAATGGGAATAGCCTAGATGTTCCTCGACTGAAGAACGGATAAAGAAAATGTAAATTTACACAATGGAATGCTATTCAGCTATTAAAAAACAATGATTTCATGAAATTTGCAGGCAAATGAATGGAGCTAGAAAATATCATTCTGAGTGAGGTAAGCTGCCCGCTTACACACCCTCTGTCTCAGGATTATTTCCGAAATGTTAGGTCCACTTATACCCTCTGAGAAACCTAGCCAGTTATCTGTTCTTATCAACACACCTGCAATTGGAGGTTTAGGGTTATAGGAACCAAAACTAAAATGGGAAGGTGGTGATGGTAGTGAAATTGGTCTTGGACCCTGCGTGGTCTTCCTGTCTGTTTGTCTTTATAAGCCATTGCCTGGAAATAAAATTTGAGAGCTTGATCAGGCCATCAGAAACAAAAACAACAACAAAAAAAAACTTAGAAATGTTAACACTGAATAAGTTTGGTTATCTCAAAAATGCATATTATACTTTACCTTTAAGCATGATATCAGCATTGTACACTTCATTAAGAGGACAGCAGTTGGTGGAGAGGGGAACATGATCTGGTATTGGGTGGGGGAAAAGGACTAAAGCCCTGAGGGCCAGCGAGAAAGAATGGAAGCAGGTGACCTAAGGAGGAAGGAGGTTGGAAGGACTCTCTAGAATATACCAGAGACCTGGAAGGTGAGAGACTCTCAGGACTCAAAGGGGTAGGGTACCCTATGTGAAATGCCCTACAATGGGAGAGGAAACTGGTGTGCTTACCTCCAGCAGAAAGACAGGCCATCAAATGAGGGATACAGTTGCTATCCCACAGTAAAAACTCTGAAGCAGAATTCTTCCTGTCAAAAGACCTGCAGGGATGGAAATGGAGATGAGTCTGAGGAAAGAAAAGTCTAGCAACAGGCCCAAAGTGGGATCCAGTTTAAGGGGAGGACTGAAGACCTGACACCATCACTGATGCTATAGGATGCTCAAAAAGGGGGGCCTATCATGGCTGCCCTCTGAAAGACCCAACATGAAGCTGAAAGACTCAGATGCGGATATGTGCCCCCAACCACTGAACAGAAGCTGCTGACCTGTCTGTTGAACTATATACAGCAGAGGACTCCTGGGTCTGGGTTCAGTCAGAGAAGATGCTCCTAACCCTCAAGAGACTGGAGGCCCCAGGAAATTTAGAGGTCTGGTGGGGTGGGTGGGGTGGGGCCATCTGCCTAGAGACAGGGGGAGTTGGGGAGGAGATATGGGGTGGACCAGGATGGGAACAAAATCTGGAGTGTAAAAATTAATTAATTAATTAATTAATTAAAATTAAAAAAATAATTTCTTCATATAGAGTTTAAATTTAAGAAATTGCTTTTAACCAGCAAGACCATGTATAATCCATTTTAAAATTATCCAGTGTCTCCTATTTATAGAGTATAGAATCTTGCATTAACCACAAGTACCAGCAACAGTACTCTTTCCTTATCTCTTATTCTCCCTCTGTCTCTCTCCGTGTTGCTCCTGACACAATGAGCCATGCCTGTAGGGAGTGTCTCTCTGGCTTAACGAAGAAACTTTAGATATAATCAAGCCACAGAAGACTTATACTCATTCCCATTTTTCCTGTGTAATTGATCCCTCTTCACGCCATTCAGCCCCAGGAAGAGACATGATAGAAGGAAAGACAAAGGAAATCTGTGAGGATTATCAGCTGTGGGAATTGTCAGTGTTATTTTTCTTTCAATTTCGCCGATTATTAGAGGAAAGAAAACTATAATAGTACAAATTTGGCTTGGAAGCCTAGGGAAGAAATAAAAGTATATTGTAGTTGGATGTTGAATGTCCCCTAAATATGTAAGTATTGAGATCACGGTTCTAAGATGCTGAGAATGTGACAGAACTTGTATCTTTAGGTCATTAGACTGGTGGGCTATTGTGTAGCTGTAATCCCTTCTTCTGCTTCACTACATTGGATAGAAGGACAATAGATCACAGGTAAAATAAAAACAGAGTGTTTGAATACTACAGATGGAGAAATTTTAGCAAGGAATGAGGAGTAAAGGGATATAGAAAATGGGTAAGCAGAAAGGGGAGAAAGTGCATTTAAAAGTCATATTTATCTATTACCTTGTGACTTGACTAAAAGATATAATCAAAAGAGATTGAACCAGAGACCTCTTTATAGCCAGTTACTTTTGTTATTAGAAATAGTGGATTTCTAAGAAAAATACCAGATCCAAGTGTAGGAGATCTGTATAGGAGCTGTTCATCAGAGATGAACAAAATACCTACACACACACACACACACACACACACACACACACACACACACACACACCACTAACATACAATTTTGCTATTATTATTCATTGTCTGACAGAACTTATCGCTGAAGTTTCCAGTCACATAGATTGCAAGATATACAGAAATGAAGACGAAACTAAGCTGGAAACTTCGATTTTAACTTTTTTTCCCATTGTGCTAGTAATAGACCGAATATTGGAGGAAAACCTCAATAGTCATCTATATCTATGAGTCCAGTACTAACCTTCTAGGAAAAATGTGCCCCCTTGTTGTGGAGGTAATCAACTGCTTTGTTTTAGATTGAGGCAAACTTCACCAAACAGAATCCATGCCTGGTATTGTACTCTTCATTAACTCCTATGCCTGGGTAAAGCCTAGGCTCTAGTAGAAAATTCCTACCATTGTTTATCTAAATTTACATAGAGTCAAACTGCTTGTGATGCTAGGCATTTATGCCATTGGGCAAATGCTATTCTCATCTTAATCAGAAAATCCTCTCTCTGCAGAGAACTGAGCTAGAGGTTTATGTCTGCCCAAAGTGCTGAGAATAAATGTCGCTTAAAAACACAGCCCTGAACAAGACATTTGTAGTGCCACCTTGAAGACTCAGGAAACATTGCATGAGGAGGGGTTAGAAAAATTTACAATCTGAAAGATATGAGTAAGCGCTGCAAAATGATACCTAGACATGACCCGACAATTATACTCATAACCTCAAAGCTATTGCTGTTGCCTGCGATTGGTCCATACATGAAAGAGTTACCCTACATGTAGTCAGTCATTCACAGCAGAGAGGCACATAGTACGCTTTTTGTCCATCCTGAAATATTGACAGCTGAAAGATTCTAGAGAATTGCTTTCGATTTTGTACGTGCTTATGAGGTCATTAGACTTATATGGACGGTTTCAAACACCAAGTCTATCAGAGAGTTGTGTTAAACTGGGTAACGTGCAAAAGACAGGAAGGTGGGGAAGAGATTTGAAGAGAAGACTGGGATATGGGAGAGCGATGACTGAAGGGTGGTGAGCGTAATTAGAATGCACACTACACATGTACACAAGTATGTGTGAGACTGTCAACACATTCAATGAAAAGGAATACGGACGAGATCGATGAAATTAAGGCTCAAGGTGACGGACTGAGTTAAAATTCCAGCAGGCTCATATACTGTGGAGAAACTTATTGGCATGAATTAAATTTTTATTTGATTAAACCTTCCTAAGACACTAATAACTTGTACACAGTTCTCATTTTTCTTAAAATTTCAGTGTAAGTTTTCACTGTACCTTTCTATTTTAGTAGTTAATATACCTTTGTTTTCTACTGATGTGGTGGATGAGTCCTGACTGTCATATTGCTGGTATTTTGTTCTATAAATACTTATTTGTAATGAGTGGCCATCTTTTTTATTTTTAGAGATCTGAAGTGATTTTACATTTATTTCCTTCACGTTAAGGCAATCATTAAATTTCACAGTGATTTCTGGGGTGGGGCAGAAGGAAGGCGTCATTCAGAGAGATAGAGGCCATGGCCTGGTCGGCCTTACTGGGGAAACTGGAGGAGCATGGACTGCCCTGCTTGCAGGTAGGCGATTTTCTGAGAGTGGGAGAGCTGGTAAGCAATGTCCAGCTTTTGCAGCTTGATCAGGCCATCACCAGCGGTGGCTAGTGAGTTGGCGACCAGCTCGGCCGCCTTGGAGTCCCCCTCAGCAGAGATGATGGCCGCCTTCTTCTGCTGCTCAGACTTTCCCACTACAAATCTGGTTCTCTCTGCTTCCTGCTGAGCCACCTGTTTGGCTTCCACCACCTCTGTGAACTCCTTCAGGAAGGTCAGATGTGTCAGGGACATGTCATCCAGGATGAGCCCTGTCCCACGCACGACTTCCGCCGGCAAGAAGCACGCGAGACATAGAAATTCTTACTATGAGTGACTTTATTCCTGTCTATTCCTCTCTCATGGTGGAAGCCCCGCTTGCGCCGCCAGGCGCACCCTATTTATCCCCCGTGTGTGCACCCACACCTGATTGGTTGCTTACTCATGCCTCATCATCAGGCACGCCCGGAAATGGGCAAAGACCTGGCATGAAGGCACTTTTGCACATGCACACAGTTAATCTCCCATAGGGGAGCCGGCTTGCCCAGTAAAGGCCAGCGCCATCTTGACTGACCTGGCCTTCCCACGTGGGGCAGTGGGAAGCCAGCGCCATCTAGTGAGTGGCATGTTATTGTGACCCTCTACATCTCACCCTTTTAATATATATAATTTTATAGCAGTCATGATCACCCCATCGCGTGCAATGAGGAAACCTCGGCGTGTGCAGGGGGCTGATCAAAAGGAAATCGCTGAGTCTCTCTCAATCCCAGTGCAAATGGACCCACAGATCCATGGGGTGCAAGAGCAGAGAACTCAGAATACAGAGAGAGACCCTCTCCTCCCAGTGCAAATGGACCACAGGTCCTTGGGGTGCAGGACAGGGAACTCAGATACAGAGTAAGTCCTGAGCAAGATAACCAAATTTCAGTGGAGGCCCTTTGTACAACTACAAGTGCTTGAGTGAATAACGCCTTGTCACATTACTGTTGAGATCTGAGTTTGCAAACCAACCATGGTATGAATACTGATCTACAGCATAGGGCTGCATCAAACAGAGCCACTCCCGATAAGTAGTGGGCACCTCATTTGGTCCTCCTCAGCTGTTGCACCAAGGGCCATGGTCAAGCCACTCCTATAATGAAATTTAGAATTTCCAATTGTTAGTAACTACTCAGAAAGTTCACCCATTGTACTTGTCTAACAATGGGAGGATAACTCAGGACACTGTAGACACAATGTCTGTAACCCAGTAATGGCTGCTACAATAGCAGCGAAAGTGTCAAGGTCTTTTCAGGACAGTTCAGGATCAGTCATTTTTCTCTGGAACAACCAGCAGACAATGAACCAATTTCTGAGATCTGTATGACCAGGACAGAGTTCTCCAGTCATTGTAGCTTTACACAGGTGGCTTTCTGTGAAGCTACAGTCTGTAAAATGGCAAAAGCACCAGTTACCAGTTAAGGCAGCAAGAGTCACCAGGGAAATGAAGGGACGGGGGTAACAGCGGAAATCAGCAAGCAGCAGTGAACAGGGTCTAAGCGAAGGCCACGGGGGGACGGGAACACAGGCAGCGGAACCACGGACTGCGGAAACGGCAAGATTTCTGTGATGACAAAAGGTGAAGGGGGGATCTTCCGCCTTCCTTTCAGGGCAGAGGAATGACTCTAGGGACCCGAACCACGAGAGCTGAATCTTCATGTAACCAGGATCAGCAAGTCTCAGCAACCACCCAGGCAGCTGGCACATTCTTGTAGCATCCTGTAGAAAACACAAACATTCCCTCTTCCCCATATAAAATATCTGGACAGGATCATAATATATGGATCTTTCTATTTCACCAGGCAGAAGTCTGCCTGGTTATGCAGTGCCATAAACCTTGGCATCCAAATTTTAAAATTGAAATAAAAGGAGCATTATTAGCATTCAGGGATAGCTCCCCCTTTTATTTATTAAAATTGTTAAAATATTATTTATTAAGATAAGTCCTCGAGGATTAAATTGAGGACACTGAGCACTTGTATTTATAATTTGACTTGTATACCAAATTATTGTTTCCAGCATTATTGTTTTGGATATATAAAGAATGAGATTTTTTCACTAATTTTCTTATAAAGGCCCTAATCTGTCTGGTATCTGTCCTCCTAGTTAAGGGAGTCTAGGCAATCAGTTTGAGTTCTTAAATGTCCTATAAAGGAACAGTATTTAGTGCTCTTAACCACTAAGCCATCTCTCCAGCACCTCACAAACTTTATTTACCTAAACATAAGCATTAATTAGAAAATGTCAAATCCTGTAAACAAGGTCCAGATTTAGCCTTATTTAGAAATCTGAGTTGGCAGAGAATTTGAGGCTGGGCGTTAAAAGCAAAATGGAGTCTTCCTCTTTTCGTGAGGGTGTGTTATCAACTCCATTATCATTTTCAAAGAGCTGGGTCTATGGTATTGTTTAGTTCTCTGAGCCAGAGCACTGAAAGGACAGTGAGTTGTCAGACAATTTACACTGGAATCACTCACTGATTTCAAAGTAGAAAACCTGTCTCTAATAAAGCATTAAGTGATTGAAATCAATTGTAAACCACAAACCACACAATGACTATCAGTATATGAAGTGAAAGCTTGATTTTTAACATATAAAAACAGTGGAAGGCATTTTCTATGGGTTGCATGCACAAATTTACAGTAAATACAAAAGCATGCAAGGTAAAGTTATCAATTTTGCCTGAAATTTGTATATGTAATAGGCCAAATATCAGTATTTTATAATAACCAATTAAATTGCTGTTTGGACTAAGGTATGTTTCACCAGGTTTCTTTTAAAATACTTCCATGACTCTAGCCTACAATTCTGTATTAACACAGCTGAAGTTTTATCTCCAATGTTCATAACAAAGACCTAAGTCCTCTGGTAAGGTGAGGTACTTAGCCAATTAACATATCCTTAGAAGCTTGAAATTAGCTTCAAATATTCTTTTCTGAGTAGTGTAACAGCTTCTCCCCCAAAATCAAAGCTCATTTTGAGAGCAAAGGTTTGTAGTAAAAATTTCCATATACACTGAAAGATTCAAAGTTCTAACTTCTTACATTGAAGAAGCAACAAAATTACATAATATAAGGCTATTAGCCACTTTTAATGATATCACTCTATGGGCTCTCTAAAATTATAAGCAAGCTCACAAAATAAAAACTCACAATCGCCAGGATGTAAACAAACTGTATAAAAACAATCCTCTAAATCTATCTTGAAATGGCAGTTGGAGTAAGCAAACAAGCTGTAATGTTCTCATAAGTTCTAAAACCTCATCAATCCTTTATAAATCTTGTAACAATCTCTATCCAATATAATCTCTACCTGTTTGATTTTTCCTCAATTATAAATAAATTTGAGTTAGTCAATGTAACACTGGCAATCCTTAATCACAATCTTAAATTCTCCTTGTAACAGCAGACCACCACCACAAGGTCACCTGAGCTCTTAGTACGTGACTAGGCAGCTGTTCTCCGGGCAGTGGAAATTAGCATTAGAATACAGATAACTTCAGGGCAAGCCACACCTTTGGAAAGCAAGACTCAACCCCCAACAAACAATCTAGTCACCAAGGCACCACAAGTCTATCTATTATGTTGTAAAGTTTGACTATCAATTCTACATTTGAACGCACAATGGTGCGGTCTCCAATACCTTTCGAGACAATGTCCTAAATTCTTTTAGAAGCCTGGTTTCTAGCATAAGAATTCCATAAAAATATTACCTCAATTTAGACCTGTCTCACTAGGGTGGCCCAATGTCACATGTATCTAGAATTACTTCATCTAAATTACAGTTTTAAGCTAACTTTCTGTTGCCAATATTATACCTTTTTAACCATATCCAATAACTTGAAAGCCAATAGTCCACAACCAAGGCAAGCAGAGCATATTTAAACATTTAAAACCAATGAGAAACAAAATTGAAGTGGCTACACATATCTAACACCATTTTTACCTTTTTAGCTATGATTTTTAAGAGATGCACCTTGTCACCTGTTGAGTCAATTAACCAGTCAGGGATTTTTCTAAGAGAAACAGCTATCAACTCTTGTACCAAAAAAGCTGAGAAGCTGTTAGCGCCTTTAAGATCAGCCCGTGTAGACGCTTAGACAGCTTCTAAGCAGCTCCTCCAGCTAATCTAGACACCTGGCTCTAGGCACAGGGCTTTAAAGACCTGATTGAAACCTTTTTCTATTCATTTGTTCCCTTTTGAACCGAGTTAAAACCAAGTCAAGGTGTGTACGACCGGCAGATAAGGTTTTTACCATTTTTTCTTTTGAACATGAAACATAAAACATTTAAACAACGAGAAACAAAAATCACAGACATAAACTGACAGACACGGGGACATCCTGGTGCACCAGAGACAAACAATAGACAAAGAGGGAAAAAACCAGATGGTGTTCACGGTGACTATCCACTCGGGTGGAGTTGATATGGGCGATGGATTGTCTCAATTCCTGGACTAGTCCACCAACGTGTTGAAACCCAATTCCTGTAAGATACTGAGATATATTATCTGAGCGGCACAACCGACATTTGCCAATGGTATGGAAGTGAAACACAGCCCTGAATATTTTTACTCACAACCCAATTACATAAACTCCACCAGGCTGTGCACGGGCACTGAGATGTCCTTTTGTTTGATTCTCCTGAATAAATTTTCAGGCGGTCTGCCTCGATCAAATTTGATCAGCATGACTCTGCAAAGCTGTCGCGTCAGCGCACGGACGCCGCGGCGTCCCGAGAGCCGGCGCGGGAGCTTAATTATACCTTTTATAAGCACCAAGACAAAGTTTTTCTCCCAAAATACTGTGTTCCTTTTACTTCCTCCCTTCTCTCCCGGGGCATTCTTTCCCCAATATTTCACCTCCGGATTGGAGGGGACTGCTACTTGAGATCGATCAGTTTCCTTTTCTCGTTGCAACTTTTCACTACCCCCTGTTTCTGACCATCTTTTTCCTTGCCCCAACGCTCTCCGCTTTGCTGTTTTACCTAGGCAGTTCCCATGCAACCTCTGCGCCTTTTTGGCGGTAGCTAGAAACTCAAGGTCAATAGAAAAAGCCGAGGGTTGCCAGAGCAACCCGGCACCTGCCGCGTCCGGCAGGAGACTGAGTTGGAAGCGGATCAAGGCTAGCCATGGTCTCTCAGAGTCTTACCCCACTCATAGCTTCTGAATTTGTTCCCACGAAATGAGGCTTCCCGTGGCACCAGCGATGTTTTTGTCCAGGGTTTCTTGGCACCAAATGTCCCACTTGCGACTTCCCGGCAAGAAGCACGCCTTGAGACATAGAAATTCTTACTATGGTGACTTTATTCCTGTCTATTCCTCTCTCATGGTGGAAGCCCGCTTGCCCGCCAGGCTTAACCTATTTATCCCCGTGTGTGCACCACACCTGATTGGTTGCTTACTCATGACCTCATCAGGTACGCCCCGGAAATGGGCAAAGACCTGGCATGAAGGCACTCTTGCACATGCGCACACAGTTAATCTCCCCATAGGGAGCCGGCTTGCGCGGTAAAGGCCAGCGCCATCTTGACTGACCTGGCCTTCCACGTGGGGCGCAGTGGAAGCCAGCGCCATCTAGTGGTGGCGAATGTTATTGCGGCCCTCTACAGAGCCCAAATGTTGCTGCTCGCTCTGTGAGGTCATAGCATACCTGCCTGGAGACCAGCTCTCGCTGGGTAATCAATTCTCCAGCATCGAATCGAGCCACCACCGACTTGAGGATCTCTGTGGTGATAGATGGCAGCATCCACTCATCATAGTCCTCGCCAATGCTGGTGTAGATATGAGGAAGCTGGCTGGCCACTGGCCGGAAGAGGATATGTAATGTGATGTTGACATTCTGCAAGTCTTTGCTACTAGTTATGACCGGCACATTCAGTGGTCGAGAGCAGCAGTCAAAGACGATTGGCTTCTGTACCCAAGGGATGAGAAAGTGAGTCCCTTCCCCTACTGCAATGTCCTGTACGCCACGGAATAGGTCGAAGATGACAGATTTGTGTCCAGCATCCACGTTATATAAAGCAGAGTTCACGCCTCCCGCAACTGCTAACGCCAGGCCGAACTTTCCAATCACTTTGGCAGCCATGACTACTCCTGTCGCTTCCACTCACACCTGTTTCCACTCTGACCTCCACATGATGAGTGGCCATCTTGATGATTTTTTTTTTTTTTTTTTGATAATCAGCAACATTTTTGGCCTCTACCTCAAAATCTCCACAACTCGTTCCCTCTGTGTTGTGGAAGAAAACAAAAAATATCCACAGAAATTGCTCCAGACTTAATGATGAAGTATACTGTCCCCAAATGATAATCCCAGATTTTGCAGATTAATTAATGAATTTATTCACTTACCATCCCTAACTCAGACACCTCCTCCCAGTTTCCCAGTCACATGACCTCTATACCCCATCTCCAGTCCCCTTTCACCTCTGAGAAGCATGAGTCACTCCAGAGGAACTAGCCCGTGTTGACACCTCAAGCCACTGGAGGGCTAGGTGCATGCTGTCCCACAGAGGCCAGAAAACACAGCCCAGTTAGAGAACTAGGATCCACAGTCAGGCAACAGTGCGTAGACAGACTCTCCTCCAGTTATTGGTAGACCCGCATGAAAACGAGGCTGCATATCTGCTACACATGTGCAGAGAACTTGGTGTAGCTATTGTGTACGTTTTGGTTGGTAATTCAGACTCTGGGAGCCCCCAAAGTTCCTGGTTAGTTGACTCTGTTGATCATCCTGTAAGGTTCCTATTCAATCCAAGTTCCTTAATCCTTCCCCAATGCATTGTCAAGGCTTCACCAGCTCCTTCTAATGTTATGGGTCTCTGCGTCTATTTTGGCCAGCTGCTGGATGTCGATTCTCATAGGACACTTATGCTAGTCTCCTCTCTGCAAGCATAGTCACTGTTTTTGAGACCCCTTACTAGGAATTTGGATGATAGTATTCATAAAAATATGGAGTTTGGGGTTGGAGGAGTTCTTCGGCAGTTAACAGTTCACACTGCTCTTGCAAAATACCATAGTACAATTCATAACACAAAAAAGGGGGCTCACAAAGACCTCAATACTCCAGGTCCAGGGCTCTAGCACCAACGTTGGCCTCTTTAGGAAACTGTAAATACACAAACACGTACTTAAGTGTGGAAAAGTAATAGATTAGTTAATTAAAATACGTTGAATCGGTTCTTGTAGTCTATTACTTGAAAATATAAAACAATTATAATTATTCAATATTTATTTTCAATTTTTCTATTAAATCATACAATTATATATTAAAGTTTGGCTAGAGAAAATTTGGAAAAGTGGCTATCTAGAATTATTTACCCCAGTATTGCTGTGTGGGTGTTTTCTGACATGTTGACCAAATTGATAAAACTAAAATTATTTATTTAGTGATATAAAGTAGACTTATAAAGTCAAGGATACAAACAATGAAATGTTATGGATAGAGGCACACAAATCTCTAAGCTATGAGTAACAATACATAAAAGTAGGAAGGAGTGCACAGAGAGTAATGAACCAAAATAAGTGCTACAGATGGAACCCATGGAAACTTTATCATGTTGCTGCTTCATAAGTATTTTGGTAGAAGTAGACTTCATTACCCTTATTTTATTTTGGTCATGGACTCCTTGCACTTTCTTAAAAAGCCAGATGCAGCAGCATGCACCTGTAAGCGCAGTGCAGGAAGGGTATGAAAAAGACACTTGTAATGCACTTTGGTCTCCTACAAGCTTGTGCATAGACAGAAATGAGTAATAACACACTAGACACAACCAGCATGTACACACACATCACATAGACGTACAAGGAAAAGGGTTAAATTAAAAAGTGCTCTTCAACTCCTCCATTGGAGCCCCCATTGTTAGTCCAATAGTTAACTGATGGAGTTGAAGGGTTTTTGTAACCCCATAGGAAGAACAAGCATATCAACCAACCAGACCTCCCCCCACCCCCAGCCAGAGCTCATGGGGACTAAACTACCAACCAAAGAGTACATGGAAGGACCCATGACTCTAGCTTCATATGTAGCCAAGGATGGCCTTGTTGGGCATCAATAGGAAGTGATGCATGGAGGCTCTTTCCCCAGTGTAGGGGAATGCCAGTGTGTTGAGGTGGGAATAAGTAGGTAGGACCATATTCATAGAAGCAGGGGGAGGGTGGAGGAGGGAAGGGAGAGGGGAAAGGGGGATAACATATGAAATGTAAATACATAAAATATCCAATAAAAATTAAAAATGTACTTCAAAGTTTAAGTAAAAATATTGTTTTGTGCTTTTGAAAGCTAAAAACGTGATGGGTTAGCTGTCAGCTTTACTAAATAAAATAATGTACCTCTGGTGTTTTGAAGATGTTTGTAATTTCTTAAGTGAGTAATAAATGGAAAGATGGACATTTTTTTTCTGCTGGCCAGATATGGCACTCTGTTCTCTATATCAGAGAAGAAGCATAAACCTTAGTCTAAATACACAGAAATGGGCAAACCCTTGTATATTTGCCCATTTTTGTTCTTGGAGAACAATTGCAGAAAGCAATAGGAATAACATTTCTCCCATTTTTCACACTCTTCACTTACTGATTTCTCAGAAAAATACATGACTTCTCCTCAACTTGTGTACACTCCCTTACACGTCAATACTATCCTGGGGTTGTCCTGTACTAAAACTACTCAGTTACATTACTTACTTAAAGTTCCATTATCCATATCAAAACTCTTTATAGTTCTAATTTGATGGGTTGGTTTTTTTTTTTTTTATTTATCATTAAATCTCTTTTCTCAAATGTTTGTTTGGTAAGGTTCCCCAATGCCTCAAGAGAAAGCACATTATGAAGTTAGATCATGAGATGTCTGAGTCTTTTTCCATGATTGTCTAAGGAGAGCTTCTCGTGTTTCCGAGGAGTGGAAACTGATATCGCTCCGCGCACTTACTTTTCTTCCCTCTCTTGGGACTGGCAAGTAGCCAGTGAAACACTCAGCTTAGTTTCTGTATTGATTGTCCTGTGGTTTGCAGAACACTAGACAAATTCTGTCTCTGAAACAGGGTAATTAGTATTGTGAGGAAGTATAATTGTCATCAAAATAATAAACACGAGGATATGATGTTTTTATAAATTCAGAATGTGTAAAGAGGGAGTCCAGGATAGTCGGCTACAGTAGGCGTGATGCTCCAGGATTCCTAATGATGTATCATGTGGACACAACTTCACTCCATGGATTTTATCCTGTGGTTCTGATAAAATTCAAATATCCTTAAGAAAGACCCCCCTCAAACTGCAGCATTACCAAGTAATAAAAATACGTCAGCATTCTTAAGAACGAATGTGGTTCAGCACTTCAGTAAGGCTACATTTCAGAAAAGGACAATTTATATTAAAAGTAATAAAAATAAAAACCAAACTTAATTATGTTGAAGTGAAATAATCAGGTAAATGGAAAAGAATAATCTCTCCCCTAGCTTAAAATGACACCATCATAGTTGATTTTGTTTCTCATTCAGAAAATATGTCAACAACCAATAATGTTATTGCCAAAAAAGAAATATATAAATAAGAGTTAAAATAAAAACTTATACTGAACTTCATACATTAGCATGCTAGTAAAAAGAGCTTAAATCCCAAAGTTTCGCACCCAAAAACAGAAGCATGCTAAGTGTTGCTATAGGGAACTTAACTTACTCGTGATTTCAACATCCACGTCTTCCTAGAAAGAAAATTTGGAGATTCCTGCTTAAAGTAAACCAAATAGAAGATTTTATTTTACTTTGCCCCTCCTCTCATACTTATTCCTACCTGCATTCTAAATACTTATCTTTATGTCCATAGATAACTGTAGTTCACAATCGTTTGCAAACAAACTTCCTTTTATAGCAGATAGAGACCCTTAAAGAAAACAACAGACCAAAAATAAGGAATTTTAAGCCCAGTCTTAAGTGATAAATCTGCAACACAATTCCAGCACCAAAGGCACAAAACTTACTGTGGAAAGCAGCAGGAAAAGATGGTAAGCGCCAGAAAGACAGTGACTTTGCTGTCTGCTTGAGTCTTTTGTGATTGTCAGGGAGGCTCTACCCACTAAGTGTCATCAACTGGCTGCATCTTTGATACGAGTGCTCAAATAAGTATCCCAACTCAAAATCAGTTAAATAGCAAAGATCAGATGAACCTTTGAAATTTTTCTTTACCTATCTGACTTGGAGAATGAGCATGAACACTGTCAGCTAATCAGCAGTTAGAGCTGGTTTTGTTGTTGTTTTCCTCCATGGGAATAAACAAAAACCTTCCAGAATGTAACTCTGTGGAATCAGAGACGATTGTTGAATTTTATTTATTGGAAACATATTCAGGGATATAGGAGATTTCCTAAATTTTTTGTAATTGTGGAATATTGAGTTTGTGGAAATTGTAATTGTAAGAAATCTATTTAATTGATTTAATCTACCTCATTCTCAACACTGAAACTTTTTCTAAAAGGAAATTATGATATATATATATATATAATTTTCTCATGAGCACATTGCATCAGGACTCTCAGTGACTTTCATGTGTTATGCCAATTGAGTCACTGAAGAAAAAGAAATGTTTTCGCCTAAGTAAAGTGGTAATATAGGTATTCGTAATTATTCTAAAAGGTTGCTTCTGCCTTGAGTTCATCACATTTATTCTAAGGATAATGTGAATATATGCTTGGAATAGCTAAAAGTGAGTTTAAAATCCTCTTTGCGATATCTGAAATGGTTTGGAAATAAAAGGTTTTGTTAGGTGAGATGAATGCAATGGCGGTAAGTAGTGATTAGAGCTCATATTCCCAAACTGTCTCTATTGCAAGCGTCTCTAAGCATTCTGAGAGCTCCTTTTCTCTGTCTAGACACAAAGTGGGGTTTCAGATACTCCAAGGTCACTTTCTGACTTCTGACAAGATCAATTGAACTCATTTTTTTTCTATTTGATGTTATAAACTTGAAACTCTTTATTTATTGTTTTATTTTGTGACCTTAAATTGTATATGCCTTTTAAAAGAGCTGAAAAACTTAATTCAAACTTGTTCTTGTTTACCTGTGCCTCTTATATTTATACAATATGTTTTCTATATCATCATGTTAGTCTTATTGTAATTATTTTTTTTAAAGATTTATTTATTTATTATATATAAGTACACTGTAGCTGTCTTCAGATACACCAGAAGAGGGCATCAGATCTCTTTACAGATGGTTGTGAGCCACCATGTGGTTGCTGGGAATTGAACTCATGACCTCTGGAAGAGCAGTCGGGTGCTCTTAACCGCTGAGCCATCTCTCCAGCCCTTATTGTAATTATTTGATTAGTAAATTTTACTGCTTCAATAAATTGATGAAACAAAAATAATTAACATAGTGAAATTTCATGTACAAAATCGAGTTTTACTAAACTAATGTGTTCAAAATCAAACATTTTAATCTCCATCTTATAAGGCATTAAATCATTATTTCTGTCTTATAAAGAAGGCATCAAGGTGATATATTTAAAAAGGTTCTATTATTAAGACATAAAATGTCATTCCTTGTATATGTGAATAAGTCAGAAAATGCTTAGTACTTTATTCAGTATCACTATGATTTGATTCATTAAAAACAAAGATACTTTAATTTAATCATATTTTGATGCATATTTTATACAGAAGTTTATATCAAAAGCATGAGCAATATACCTTGTACCCAATCGATAAACTCTATATTGATACAGAAAGATAATACATAGAAAATCATTTGGTATGATAATTTTAATTATTTCTAATAGCCTAGGAGCTAATGAAAATACATTATGCTGTATTCAAAATGTTACACACTTAGACAAAAACAATGTATGTTACAAAGCAAATGAAAACGTCCATATATCATATGTGGGACGATCATGTGCCCGAACTACCCTGAGTTCTTCATATTTTCTTCTCAGAATACCCTACTGATGGTCATAATTCTTACATTATTGCATTACTGAAGGTCGCAAGGTAAAGCACTCAAGTTTACATGGCTTGTGACTCCTTCCTCAAAAGAATGATGTGTAATAATTTTGTATAACCACCATGTGCAAGTTCTGCCCTCAAAATAGCAACCGAACTGAAGTGAATTAGCTTTTATTGGGAATCTGCCTTAATTTCATAGAGCTTTCAAAGATAACCTCATTGGTTTCCATACACATTAGAGTGAAAAATTGAAGTGTTACAATTGTTACAATAATTTTCAATCATTTATAAATGCAAATATACCTTGACACTGAGTAAAATAATTCTCTTTGATGAGGGAAGGCTACTCAGCAAGATACTAAAAGAGAAACCAGGACCCCAACCCCACTACAAAAGCTTTGACCTACAATTTGTCCTGCCTGCAAGATGTTCTAGAACAATTATAGCACATAACTTCTAGGACTGGCCAACAGATTTCTGATTTAACTTGATGCCCAACCACAAATTGAAGCCTATGTTCACCACTGCCTGAATGTCCAGGATTCAGAGACTAGAATGCCCAGAGCCCTAGGAACATTGTGTGTGTGTGTGTGTGTGTGTGTGTGTGTGTGTGTGTGTGTGAAATGATATTCTGCTGTACTCACAGATCATTAGCTTCTCCAGTTGTGGCCTGAGAGGCTTCTTCTTGGCAGATAGGAACAGGAGCAGAGAGTCACAACCAGACATTTTGTGGAAAGAATTTCTTCATTGGGAGGTCTCCATCGGGTCCCTCTTTTTGAAGCTGGGAAACCTTGCAGAAGAGGGGGAGAAAAGATACTAGAAGTCAGAGGAGAACATGGCCCAATTTATCAGTTAAGCAGGGCTCAGGTAATCACATAGAGACTGAAATACCAATGTTAGGGCCTGTATGTGTTTGTGCCAAGTCCTTTGCTTATATACTGTGGGCTGTTTTCTTGGCGTTACTGTAGGACTCCTAACAGAGGGAGCGAGTGTTTCTCTAACTCTTTTGTCTGCTCTTGGAACTCTTTCCCTCCTAATGGGTTGGCTTGTCCAAACTTAAGCTTTTGCTTTGTCTGAATATATCTTGTTTTGTTGTGTTTGCATATTGTGCCTTAAGGCCTGCTCCTTTCTGAAGGAAAATGGAGCCTGAGTGGATCTGGGGGAGGGGAGAGGTGGGAGGGGAGAGCTTGGAGGAGGAGAAGGAGGGGAAGGTGCTTGTGATGTATTGTAAGAGAGAAGAATCTATCTTCAATAAAAAATCTATAATTTTTGAAATTTCCAAGTTTTGTTCTGTAAAATGATACATATATTTATTATACATATACAAATTATAAGTTCTGAGTTCATATAGAAGAATAACATTCAAAACCAACCTAATTGCAGACCAGTTTTCCTCACCACTACAAATGCTATGGCTTCAGGAAAGCAAGCTGAAGGCTGATTTCAGGTAAGACAGCATCAACAACTTAGCAAGATTTTTTCAGTCAAAATTAAAAACTTCAAAGAACTGTGATCCAACTCAATAGAGGAATGCTTGTTAGCACAAGGGAAGCCCGCCCCAGGTTGAAAGTTTGTTCTGAAACGAAAGGAAAAATAAACATACATAAATTATAAAATATGTAGACTACAACTAATTCGCTTTATAAGACAGTGTTATGATGTAACTTGCATTCATCTGAGGTAAAATTGATTTTTTAATGATTTTATAACACTATTTTATTCATGTTGCATTAATTTTGGTTCTGAACATAATTTGCTGAAGAATCTCGGTTTGTGAAGGAAGATTTTACGACAAGAGTTACTCAGACTCTCTGGAGGTAGAGATAATCTCTAGTTCAAAGGCGTAAGTGTTCCAGCTGTTGAGAGAGCATGCCCAACCTGCACCAAAGGATTCTCGCCTTTCATGAAATGGCTGGACTTCTCTGAAATGAAATATGGTGTTAGTCTGAGAATAGAGAAGCCGAGGTTTCTTTTAAACATTCCCAAGCATGCTCCTCAAGAGGCTGAATTTTAAAGCAAGTGATGTATTCCTCCTCTACTCTCAGCATGACCTCAGAGCCAGTCAAACTGCTTTAAAGTTTTAACTTTGTTAAAGAGACTTAGAAGTTTAAAATAGTCCAACAGGAGGCCTGGGAATGGGAGGGCAAGTGGAATATTTTCAGGGTTGGACGAACTTTGAAGCAAAACATGAATTATATTGATAGTGTAATAAATTGTAATATCAAAGACTTTACAATCATTTACATTTGAATAAACCTGAAAAAAATTGACTACTTATGGAAACTGTATATTTGGTTTTATTTCTTATCTCACAACTAAATACTTGGCCTTGAACATCTTTATAGAACACATTTTCTAAATGAATATAGATGGCAAAATGATCTACATAATTCTGGGCAGCTAAGTAACAGTTTAAGTGTTCAACTGAATGGCATTAGGAAATAGAAATATCTTTAAAATATTTTAATTTCTTATTTTTACATCCATTGCAGGATACAAATTAAAATACATATCAATATGAAAATATTGATTTAGAAACATAATATTTGTGTTTACTGTGTGTGCATGTGTGTGTGCACAGAGGTGCATTCAAGTGTGTGCATTGGGCTTTCTATAAAGTGACATCGATTACATGTGTGACAATTTTGACACTTTTAATAAGTTGAAATGGTTGATGTTACGTTTAATATTAACTAAACAGAGAAGAAATAATGAGCAATCCAATATATATATACCAGGGTGGTAAATTAAAAACATCAAAAACACATCCATTCATTTAAAAAAGAGAGTCAGCTAGCTAAAGTAGACACTCTACCAATAGTTAAATAAATACTGTACATTTGGTATGAAATTTATAAAAGAATAATAGCTTAGAATACTGACAGTCCTTTGGGTCTATAAATAGTCCTCTTAAGACAAGGCACATTTGTGAGATATGCCCTTTGTTCTTTTAATTTTATTAACAGCTATACTATGTAATTTAAATATATGTTCCTCACACGGACTAAGCTGCAGGTCAGTCCTTGTAATGAAAGAACCTGGATTTTTTTAATCTGAAGCATTTAATCTATATGTAGACATTAAGTAATAGATACAGTATCCCTATTAAGTTGCATTATTAATTCGAAATGATTTTTGCTTGCTTTTAAAATTATTTTGAGTTTTGCCTAGTTATATATCTGACATATTCATCCTGTACCAAAACCATAAATAGGATTTTGATACTTGGTCTGTCCATTACAAAAATCATGGACCGGGCATGTATAACGGTCATCCAATTTCAGAGCCATAACTTTAATAAATTCTTTCATTTCTTGTTTACTTTCATTCACTATCAATTATAAAAGATTTATAGGACACTAATTAGAGTCACTTTTTTTATTTGCAGTAATGATATTTTATAAAATCGCATCCTTAGGGAAATCGTAGGATTAGATTTTTCTGAGCCTCTGGTTACAACATTGCCATCAGTCGGTTAACGCACAATATTCCTTTATCTGTGTTTCTGTTTAAAACATCTTGTTTAGTACATATTGTTGGTTCCATTACATTGAACCCCTGCCAACATCACTATAACTCATGCCTGAAGGAAGACTATCTAAGGAAGGAACTTTCTCTTTTAAGGACATCCCGGACTTCCTGCCAGTTACGAGTATAAAATAAAAACTCAGCATAATTGTAAAGTCATGATAAAACAGTGATATGTGCAGTGAAACGCGCAGGTGCAAACAGAATAGAGGAAAACAGCAGAACAGAACAAACAAACAAAACGACCAACAATAACAACAACATCAAACAGCATAAAAAATGGCAAAAAGGAGGCCACACAAATAATACTTTTTACAGTAGAAGAGCATAAACAGGAACTTAGTTGACTTCAAGAAGAAAATGTATATCCAGTGTATAAAAATATGTTGTTCCTGGTGTATGTATTGTCTATAACTGACTGGAAATTTATAACAAATAATGTCTGTGGTAAGCATTATTTTAGTGAGTATGGGAAGCCACAAACTTCCCCTAATGACGATTCACTGGGCATGTCAGGCACTACATCCTAAGAATGAAAAAACGAACGAATAAACAAAATATGTCCATTTCTTTATGCCTACTGTGATACTTGTGAACCCGTAAGTTACAGGCAATGGTGTAACTCATTTTCATGACACCCTATATTAGTATTACATAGTGATTGTACTTAATTGCTTTTTATTAGGTCAATCAGATTTCTTTTTTTTTTTTACTTTAATTCACATTTTAATGTTTGAAAACTATGTTAACACTGCATTTATAGAACAGAACTTCTTACATTTTTTTTTATTTATACCACACCCCGAAGGAAAAAAAATACCCAACTTTATGTGATGGACAGTGAACAGGCAAGTCTAGTTACCTGTGATTCACTTTGGATGCCCACCTGAAATCATTTACAAGGTTTTTACATTAGTAAAATAGTGCTGTGCTACATGTACTGAGTCAGATGGGGACCGAAGACACATTGGACTCTAGAGACTGCACTGTGTACCGATGCTTAAGATTCAAGTGTTTGGGGGACGGGGGGCGACAAGACAGTCTATGTTGGCATCAATGCTAAAAGACAGACATGCACGACCTTCAAAGGCTCAGACATCACAGATGCTGTCCTTCAAACCTGCGCTCCTAGTAATGTTCAGCTCTCACCTCGCGGATCCCAAAGTTTAGGAAACAGCAACTTCATTTTTGAAAAAAACAAAAAACAAAAACAAAACAAAAACCAAACCAAACCTTCCCCAAGTTCTCTTTTCACAATTTCTATGAAGTAGCATCAACGGTCACTGTGAAAGGACATAATGTAGTGAAAAGTCTCATTTTGGGCATGTCTGTGTCCATAGGACAATGATTTCCCCCTAAAGCATCCTTTCCTGTAGCATCTAGACAACAGATCGCAATACCAGCATAAGAAATCAAAGCAGTTATTCCCCAGACATTTTTCTCTTTTCCAAACAATTAAGGTTTTAAGCTCCAGATTTACATTGACAGAACTATGGGAAAGAAGGTAAAATTCTTCTAGTTCCCAAACAAAACCACTAACGTCTATGAGAACATGGATTTTTTTTAAATGCGGAATACTAGTGACCTCTATTTCTGTGTGGATCAACACCTGCAAAAATATACAGCCTCCTATGTATGTACAACATATTTACAACAGATGAAGGGTTCCTAACGCGAGTCTCACCTGCATAGATTCTTCAAGCCTTTGGACAGATAGGCCCAGTGCTTTGTGGTTCTTTCTCCCAGAAGCCCTCAGAAGAGACACCTGCATCCACTGGACATTAGCATTGTTCTCCACCCACTCAGACTTGGCCTTACTTTCAGTCATTACCCACAACCCCGCTCTAAAGCCCCAAGTCCTTTATTATCAGGACTTCACTGTGTTTTAGAGGACTGAGCATCCAGGCACTCAGAGAGAGAGGCCACACTCCTAGTTAGCAATGTTACAATGTTTCTCCCAGGACCGCAGGTCTGAGAATCCTTCTGTAACAGAATAGTCCTCAATCAGATTTCTATTCACATTTTTTATTTACATTCCAGCCGTTACCCGCCCTCCTAGTCCCTCCTTCCACAGTTTTTCATCTCATTCCTCCTCCCACTGTCTCTGAGAGGAAGCTCCCCTACCACCAAACCTCCTCCCTCCCTGAGGCCTCAAGTCTCTCCAGGATTAGGTGCATCTTCTCCCACAGAAGCCAGACGGGCAGTCCCCTGCTGTATACCTGTCCAGGGCCTTGAACCACCCTCTGTACACTGCCTGGTTGGTGGTTCAGTGTCTGGGAGCTCCTAGTTGTCCAGGTTAGATGAGACTGCTATGGGTTTTCCCTCCTCCTCAGCTTCTTCCGTCCTTTGCCTAATGGAACCATAAGGGTCCCCAACTTCAAGTACAATTGTTGGATGTAAGTGTCTATGTTTGTCTCAGTCATTTGGTGGTTGGACCTCTTAGACGCCAGCCATGCTAGGCTGTCATGTATGTCTTTTGGGTTTGAGTTACCTCACTCAGGATGATATTTTCTCGTTACATTCATTTACCCATAACCCCCAATTCTTCCAATATCCACCCAACTTTTTCAGTCAACTATGTGTCCTTTTATTTTTTAATTTTTTTTTTCTGATTTGTTCTGTTCAAGTACTCCAGAATATGTCCTCTCCCCTGGAGAGTAGTTGACTTGTTACGGGCTATACTCCTAGAAAGACTCCCCCAGTGTGCATCTAATTATTGCTAATACTTCCGCACCCTGGAGTGAGATTGGCAACCCACCTCTTCTCTCCAAGCTGGCATTCGGTCAGCCTTTGCCTGTGTTACTGGAACTATTGTGAGGTGCTTTGCTTTATCCAGAAGATACTATTTCAGTGAAGTCATCTAATATCTTTGATCGTCTATTATTTCAGTCCCATCTTCTGTAAAAATCCATGAACACTGGCTGAAGTTTCTGTACTTTTTCTTTTAAATTGGATATTTTATTTATTTACATTTCAAATGTTACCCCATTTCCCAGTTTCCCCTCTGGAAACCCCCTAACCCAAGCACATCCCCCTGCTTCCATGAGGGTGTTCCCTTACCCACCCACACACCCACTCCTGTCTTCTCGCCCTGGTAATCCCCTACACTGGGACAACAAGCCTTTACAGGACCAAGGGCCTCTCCTCCCACTGATGCCTGACAAGGCCCATCCACTGCTACATATGTAGCTGAAGCCATGCATAACTCCATGTGTATTCTTTGGTTGGTGGTTTTTGACTCTGGGAGCTCTGGTGAGGGAGGGGAGGTCCGATTTTTCTTTCTATGGGGTTGCAAATCCTTTCAGTTCCTTCAGTCCTTTCTCTAATTCCACTTATTGGGATACTCCTGTTCAATTCAATGGTTGGCTGTGAGAATCTGTATTTGTCAGGCGCTGGAAGATCCTCTCAGGAGACAGCCATATCAGGCTCCTGTCAGCATGCTCTTCTTGGCATCCTCAATAGTGTCCGGGTTTGGTGTCTGTGTATGGGTTGGATTCCCAGGTGGAGAAGACTCTGGATAGCCTTTTTTTCAGTCTCTGCTCAAACTTTGTCTCCATATTACCTTTAGAAAGGAGCAATTTTGGGATACAAATTTGAAAATGAGTGGGTGGTCCCATCACCCAACAGGGGGCCTCTGGATATTATTTCTACAGCTTCATCCTCCCCTTTGTTGGGGATTTCAGTCAATCTCATTCTAATTGGGTCCTAGGAGCCTCTTGGTTTCCTGGCATCTGGGACTTGTTGGTGGCTACCCTCATTTTCCTATCCCCCATTGCTACACATCCCTCCTCAATTTCCTGACCTTCTGTATATCATCCCTCTCTCCTCTAATTCCTGATCCTGGTCTCCTTTTCCCACTCCCTCTCCTCTTTTCCTCCCAATTCTTTCCCAGTCTCTACCTCCTGTGAGTATTTTGATCCCATCTTCTAAGAAGGACTGAAGCATCCACACTTCTGTCTTCTTGAGCTTCATATTGTCTGTGAATTGTATCTTTGTGTATTCTGAGTGTTTGGGCTAACATTCACTTATCAGTGAGTACATACCATGTGTGACTTTTTGTGATTGGGTTAACTCACTTAGGATATTTTCTAGTTCTAGCCATTTGCCTAAGAATTTCATTAAGTCATTGTTTTTAATAGCTGTATAGTACTCCATTGTGTAAATGTACCACAATTTCTGTATCCATTCCTCTGTTGAAGTAGTTCTGGGTTCTTTCCAGCTTCTGGCTATTATAAATAAGGCTGCTATGAAAATAGTGGAGCATGTGTCATTGTTATGTGTTGGAGCATCTTTTGGGTATATGCCCAGGAGTGGTATAGGTGGGTCCTCAGGTAGCACTATGTCCAGTTTTCTGAGGAACTGCCAGACTAATTTCCAGAGTGGTTGTACCAGCTTGCAATCCCAACAATGGCAGAATTCCTCTTTCTCCACATCCTCATCAGCATCTGCTCTCACCTGAGTTTTGATGTTAGCTGTTCAGACTGGTTTGAGGTGAAATATCACAGTTGTTTTGATCTGCATTTCCCCGATGACAAATTGTGTTGAACATTTCTTTAGGTGCTTCTCGGCCATACAATGTTCCTCAGTTGAGAATACTTTCTATATTATCTTTAGAGTTGAGAATTCTGAACATTTGCTAATTGTATTTGCTGTGGAAATGGAGCCAAACACATGGTCTTTGGTCATTAAGTTATTATTACCATTAATTATTATTATAAACCTTTTAAATTTATAAATCTTATAAATCGCTAAATATTATAATTATTAAAAATATTTTAAAACGTATTTATAAATTTATTTTTGTAGTTTTGAGCATATAAATATTTATTTGTAACTATTAAGTCAATATTTTCGACATGTTTACAGTCATTCACATGCATGCCAATGTGGTAAGTAACTAAAACATTCAATCAACATAGTCGTAGCTGTTGTCCCATGGGACTCTGCCCTCTTTGACATGTCATGCCCTGAGCAAAGACATCTTTTTTAATGTTCTACTAAGTACTGCATGTGACTCTTTTGTTTACTTTCTGATGGTTTTATAGCTTAAGTGTATCATCAAAGGGAATATTTTTCTGATCTCTTATTCCTAAGGGACAGTAATTTGCCATGTGCCTTATGGATATAAGATATTACTTAGAAATTGCAAAGCTCAGTTTACTGTACCATAAAGCAGTGATTCAATGTTAATAAATCAACAATTAAAAAAGAGTAATGTACATTTAGGATAAATACATATAAAAAACAATGTTATATTTTAAGCTCTTGACTAAATTGTGCAAAAGCACATAGGGACCTAATGGTATTAACAGAAGTAAATACTCAGAATTTCATAATGTAGTGTTCAAAGAAACTTGTTAGACTGTGAATAGAAACTAGAAATAACTGTTAGCATTAAAGGAAAATATAATGGTGTACGGAATGTACTCCAAAATAGTCCATTGGTGATAAATATAGTAAAAAATGTAGACAAGCATAACTTTATAGGTAAAATATGATTAAAATTAGTTAATAAACTATACAGAGTACATGATTAAAACAGATCAGAGAACCAGTAATACATTGTTTATGTACTGGTATCTACTTATAATTATTTCATATTAAAAAACATACACACACAATGGAATTTTCACTCATCTCCTTGAGGAAAACAAATAAGAAAAACATGGTATAAATACAATAATGTTCTGAGAGCTATGCTAAAGTTGTAAGCAATGGAGATTTGCGTATTAATAAACGCTTCACAGAAAAGTCTGAAATGTAAAACTAGGAAAATCAAGATTTATAAATTTAAAGGTATCAGGGAGAAACTGAGTGAAAACTTGTAATAAATATATCTAAGGATTTCAAAATAAAAAATGGAAATACAATGTACCTTAGTTTATCGGCACTTTGTAATAAGAAGTAAAAGATATTTCATGGTTGGACTATATTGTAAGTAAGTAAAAAATTATAGAAAGGTATAAACAAGGCTCAGAATCTTGAATTAACTCCTTACTCTTCCGAGAACAATGTGGTGGATGTGCTCACAAGGGTCTCATGGCAAGGCCTGAGTAATTTGGTGCCCACAACAGGACCAGTGGGGATACTGTTGAGGGATTTGCTCTCCTTTGCCTAGGTAGTGTGGTTCAGTATTGTCTTGCCCTTGTGTATTGGACTAGCTATTAGCAGTTTTTCTTTCACTTTGTCTAAGAAAGAAAGAAAGAAAGAAAGAAAGAAAGAAAGAAAGAAAGAAAGAAAGAAAGAAAGGAAGCTTCAGCCATAACTCGTTCTTGTTTGCTCTTAGAAATACAGCAAAGGAACAGATCACTCCTCCTCTGCTCGTTAATAAACACCATGTCGTTGAGTCAACACAAGAACCTGGTCTGAGTGTATCAGCTGATGTCCAGATGTTCTCTGCCGATGGGAACTTAGTTCTAACAGTTTGCCCACTGACCTATTCCAAGCAACAGCTAGACGATTATCAAAAGGTTAGAAAGGTCTTGCTGGACCGTTCGTTCTGAGGCTTAATAGGAACATTTAGAGGTGAGCCAAGCAGAGAAGAGGAACTGACTCAGGTTACTAATTTGGTGAGAGCCTTGGGCTTTGGAGAAATTAGATCTTCTGATAAAGATGTGGGGAGATGCTAGGTGCCAATAATTAAATCAGAATTTCCAGAGTATGCAGTCTATCACCTCTGTACTGTGACCACAATTGCTGCCAATCACAGTAATTCGGTTATGTACTAATGTGCTGGGTTAACTACTAACTGAAGCTCTGTTTCCTTTTTCTTGATACAGTTTGTGGGTTATCAGGAAACCTGGGGCAGGGCTGGGAGATGGGTGAGGAGAACAAAGGGAAAAAAGTACAGTGTATACATTATTCCTAAACCTAGTAAGTTCTTCATAAAGATTGTACATGAGGAAACGAGAAAATGAAGGTAAAATGAATAAATAAAGATGTGTTGAGCTGTCTCAACTCCAGAGTGTGTGAACCTCAACTCCTGTTCCAAGTCTTCATTTGCAGACTTCACACATCCTCCTGGTTTTGAACTCTTCCAGGGCTGGACTCTGGCAACTGTGATTTGCAAGCTGCTAATGGTATAGGTGTAATTGTTTTCCTGTTTATATTTTCTAAGCCATTACAGAAAGCTGTTGCTCTCTTTTACTTTCTCTGTTTACACACCCAAGAATTACGGTATTTTAGAACATTTAAAAAGAAAACGGAGAAAAGAGTTTGATTGAAAAAAGTCTCAGTTCTTTTATGAGGATATATTTTTATTTCCCTCTTCCCTTTCCTCAATCCAAACCCTCTCATATACTACCTGCTGTTTTCTTTAAAATTCACAGCCTCATTTTTAATCACTTATTTTTGTATATACGTGTACACGTATGTGTACACACACACATATATGATAATATCAATATTAACTTATTAAATCCATATAATGCTACTTGTATACATGCTTTCCCATATGACCATTTGGCACGTTGGGGGCTTCATTGAAGAGGACCACCTCTCCCGATACCAATTTTACTCAGTTCTCTCTAGTTCTTTGAGTAGGTTTGAGTCTCATGGGCTTTTCTCTGTGAACACTGCCATTTTCACTGGTATTCTCAGTCAGCTCACATTTGGATGGTCATGTTGGTAAGAGTTCATGGTGTAATCTCTGATCATACTTGGAGACTCAGATGCACCACAAAGTCCCTGATCCTCTGGTTCTGCCAAACTTTCCCTCTACCTACAGCTTTGGTGTCTGAGCTAACTTACCTGTGAAAGTGTTTTGTAGATGGTATCCAGGGGAAATCTTTTCCACAACTCTGGATATTGTTTGGTTGCGGTTTTCTGTACTGATCTCCATCTGTTGCAAAAAGAAATCTTCCTCAAGAAGTGAAAAGGGCTCATATTTTGAAATTGCACAACATCTATTTCTAAATAAGAAGCAGAAATTTAATCTATTTTTCATATACTAAGGTTTATTTCCACATTTCATTTTCTGTGTAACTTAGAGTAGCAAATTAGAAAAGTCACAGTGTCCTTGGCTACACTATGATTTATTTTTACCACACAGACAGAGCTTCATGATAATAATAATGCCCTAATACTTTTAATAAAAGAAATAAGATTCTATCTTGTCCACATATACTAAGAGAGTTTTGTATTTGAATAGGTTCTTTGGTAAACTTGGTCCCCTTGGCTGCATATCCATGATTCCTGTTATCTTTAGATGACTTAATTACCAGCAGTGGAGATGTAATCATCAACAAGGATTAATAATTAATTATTAATTATTATATTTAATATATTTTAAAATAGATTTTTCTGAAGTGAGTGAAACCCTATCAACTAACCTTTTTAAACAATTAAATAGTTTTTCCTCAGGTTTTCTAAATTGGTAAAGTTGTGTTGCTAATACGGATAAAATTTAAACAGTTTTTTAAGAACAAATATAAACAAATATTTTTAGCAGATTTAATGCAAGCAGTGAGTGTTTGTCAAGGTTGATATTCATGCTAATACTGGTAGCAATGTTCCAACATTTAAAAATCTACCTTGGACTAGGAAGCGCAAGGCCCTGGGTTCGGTCCCCAGCTCCGAAAAAAGAAAAAAAAAATCTACCTTGGAAATAATAATGTCTATATGAAATAATGATTTTCAGAGAAATAATTTTTATTCTCCAATTACATTGAGAATCCATGTAACTAACATAATCATGCATATAATTTAACGATACATTTCCTCTAATATTAAGGGAAAATGTGAGGCAAAACTCCAATACCTTGACTTAGTTATTCACCTTGACCTAACTTTTTTGTCTTAATTCTATATTATTTTTCGCCAAAGCTGCCAGAGCTTTGAAATTTCTAGTCCTTTATTCATTTTACTTCATTTTAGCTGCCTATGTGAAGAGTCCATGTGCTGTGAAATGACCAAACGATAGATGGCTGATGTGAAGAAAAGGCAAATGCATAGGATTTTTCTTTCATAGAGAGAAAGCCTACAGTTCATCTCAGAAACTAAACTGCGTTTCCTAGTTAGGCAGTGTAAAGTTTTTGTTTGTTTGTTTGTTATTTCATGTGCTTCAGATAGGTACATTTATCTGCTTTAACTAAATTAAAACATATTAAACTTTGTTAATGAAATACAATTCAACAAAACCATAAAAATTAAGTGATAAAAATAAAATATTGTAAAATAGAGAAATAAATCATCATCCTTGAGATGATAGATAGCTCCAATCAATACGTTGTTTATCCATATGCTTTTTAAATAAACCACTTTGTATATAGTATGAGCACTGTTAATTATTTCAACTAGAATCGTTTACTTATTAGAAGCAATATCACACAGTTTATGTCACCTGGAAATCACATAATAATCATTGTTTTCTTTCCACTCCAGCTAAGAAAATGCGTTCTTGAAATTTTAGCTTTGTTTTCTTATTTCTGTGTTACACACATGACAGAAGTAGCCTGAGAGAGGAAGATATTTCTAATAATTCCACAGGCAAATAGCAGGAAATCGTGGCAGAAGCATGTAACAAGGGGTCAACTGCATGTGTTTGGTAGAGAACGCCACATGTCATGGTACAGCCAAGAACAGGCGACATTCGATGAAACTGAAGGTGTGGATGACTTCGGAGTCCTGCATTCTTTACCTCATAGTACATGGTTGGCTGCAATGATCTAGCTGGCACTGTATTTCAAATACAGTGAATATGTTATTAAACTTATTAAATGAATAAACCACAACATATAATCCATGATTCTTATAGGTTCAAAGTGCAACACACACTCACTACAACTTGAAAAGTCTCTTAGTCTTAACACTAACCAAAAGTAATAACCCAAAGCCTATTCTAAGACTTCAGTCAAATTCTAAGCTCTTTGACCAACCATGTGAAGACAAAAATAAGTGACTTACTTTAAATACACAGTGCTACAGAATGGACATTTACATTCAAACCAGGTTAAATGGGACATGATAAGAAATGACAGGATGAAATTAGAAAAAAAATAATCCTGCAGCTCAACCATTAAATCTATCTAGATACGTACAGGTGTTAGTCTAGAATATGGACATAGAGAAATGTAATATAAGCCCCAAGAAAACTGAATAGCCACACTACATTTTCTGTGACATTTAAAATATATGTATCCTCTGTCCTGACTGGTTTTCCACTTGAGACCTGCAGCTTCCCTAAGCTTATATACTATCCATTATCCTGTAATAGCATCCTGCTTTAGCTACTGCACTGTTGGCTTTGGCAGAATCCAAACATTAGTGCTGAAGGCCTTTCTCCAGTGAATCTAACCCCGCAACACATTGACTGGCTTCTTGAAATCATGGTGGAATCCTGCACGGTAACTCTTTTACTCTATTTATTCTCCAAAGGAAAACAATGCCAAGTTCGGTCGCTAGTTCAAGTCACAGTTGAATTCCTTTGAGAGTCAGTTGGGGTGGCTGGAAACCAGAAAGTACATCACTGTAGGTAATTCATTTCCATCATGGTAGCAGGGGCTCTGTCCATTTGAAGATTCATTCTCAAACATTTTAGCTTTACATGAAAGTTTTTTGAAATGACTTCGTACTTTGCATTCTGAAGACATTGGGTGATGGTTCAGCCCTAAAGCAACTTTATGACATTCCAAGGTAAAACAAAAACAAAAACAAAACCACCTTCACTTTAATAGTATCAACCTCTTTGTAATGGCTGGTTTTCTGTGTCAACTTGACTCAAGCTGGAGTTATCTCAGAGAAAGGAGTCTCCCTTGAGGAAACGCCTTTATGAGATCCAGCTGTAAGGCATTTTCTCAATTAGTTATCAAGGGTGGGAGAGTCCATTGTGGGTGGTGCCATCCCTGGGCTGCCAGTCTTGGGTTCTATAAGAAAGGAAGCTGAGTTTGATGTCTACATATGGGATGGATCCCCAGGTGGAACAGTCTCTGCCTGGCCTTTCCTTCCTTCAGTTTCTGCTCCACACTTTGTCCCTATGTTTCCTTTAAACAGGAGTAATTCTGGGTTAATATTTTTGAAATGGGTGGGTGTCCCTTTCTCTTAACTAGGGGCCATGCCTAACCTCTGGATATGATGTCTACAGGTTCTCTTTCTCCATATTGGGCATTTCTGCTAATGTCATATCCCCCTATGTCCCTCCCCTTCATTTCTTCCTCCCAAGTTCCTCCCACCCTATTCCTCCTGTCATTATTTTGTTCCCCCTTCTAAGAAAGACTGAAGCATCCACACTTTGGTCTTCCTTCTTCTTGAGCTTTATATGGTCTGTTGTATCTTGGGTATTCTGACCTTTTTGCCTAATATCCACCATAAGACTTTACATGAAGTCTTATAGAACCTAAGACTAGCAGCCCAGGGATGGCACCACCCACAATGGACTCTCCCACCCTTGATAACTAATTGAGAAAATGCCTTAAAGCTGGATCTCATAAAGGTGTTTCCTCAAGGGAGACTCCTTTCTCTGAGATAACTCCAGCTTGAGTCAAGTTGACACACAAAACCAGCCATTACAAAGAAGTTGATACTATTAAAGTGAAAGTGTTTTTGTTTTTGTTTTTGTTTTACACTGGAATGCCATAAAATTGCTTTAGGGGTGAACCATCACCCAATGTCTTCAGAATGCAAAGTACAAAGTCATTTTAAAAACTTTCATGGAAAGTTTTTGGTGTCAAAAGAACCCTATGTGTTCTTTTGTGACTGGGTTACTTATGCAGACACCAAACCCAGACACTATTGCTGATGCCAAGAAGTGTTTGCTGACAGGAGCCTGATATTGCTCTCCCCTGAGAGCCTCTGCCAGTGTCTGACCCACACAGATGGGGATGTTCACAACCACTAGACTGAGCATAGGTACCACAATGGAGGAGTTAGGGGAATGATTGAAGGAACTGAAGGAGTTTATAACCCTTCAGGAAGAACAACAATATCAACCAACCAGACCACCCCCATCCCCAGCTCCCAGAGACTAAACCGCCAACCAAAGTGAACTCATGGAGGGACCCATGGCTCTTGCTGCATGTATAGCAGTGGATGGCATTGTCATCAATGGGAGGAGAGGCCCTCAGTCCTGTGACAGCTTGATGCCCCAGTGTAGGGGAATGCCATGGCAGGGAGGCAGTAGTGGGTGGGTAGGTAGGAGAGCACCCTCATAGTAAGGGGGGAGGGCATAGGGGGTTTCCAGAGGGGAAAACCGGGAAATGGGATAACAGGAAACAACAGGGCAAGGCATGCATACCACACGTGTGTGTGTGTGTGTGTGTGTGTGTGTGTGTGTGTGTGTGTGTGTGTGTGTGTGTAGTTAATGTTATTTGGAAAAATGATAACAGCATAATTTAAAACGTTTAAAAGCTTATATAATTTAACATGCTTGAGCAGTTGAGGCATGTCATTATAATCCATGCATTTTAGTGATTCTTATATCTTAAAATTGTGTTAATTTTATGTATTATACTATATATAATTTTAAGATTGCTACTTAATTCACATTTAATTTTAGAGTTATGTCCTTTCCCTTTTCAATTTTTATTATCTTGGTTCCACTTAACCCTTAAGAGCTAGCTGCTTCTACTTTTTCTTGTATTAACATGTCTATAATGAGCTATAATGTTGAATAAAAGTATGAATTCAATGACCTATACCTTAAAAATTTTACTGGTTCCAAACCAAATTAGGTAAAATTTACAACCTAAAGGTTATGTAGTATGTGTCATTGTAGACAAGAAATTTCATTAAAAATTACATCTGATTTAAAAATGATATCTTAAACCATTTTTCTACTTTTGAGATCCTTTACATTTGATTATTATTTAATTTATTGACCTTTTAATTTCTATTTTCTAGTCTATAATTGCCTAGGGAGTTGTTATGTAGTTAAATATATATAATCTAGAAGCACTGATGGAAATTGGGTTACCTGTCACTACGCATGGGGAACCATAGATTTGATTTCCTAAAAATAAATTTTAAGTAATATGTTACTAGATTTAGTAGGATAATTATGCCAGTTAGGATTGCTTAATATTTTAAGTATCTCAAAGAATATGGGAAATCGATATATCTTACAACTTTTGTACACAACTTTTGGATCATTGCAAGATGCACTGTGGTCTTATTCTAAATCATTTCATTAATTTGAAAATTATTTCTTTGTTGAAAATTGTTTCTCTGATTAATTTTATATTTCCAGAATGTCTTAAAATACATATAAGATGGAATTATTTTCAGTATTTCATTTCTTTTGATTTTGATTTTGATTACATCCCGGAAAGAAATTCGCACCTAGGCTAGCAATCATCAAATTTAGTTTCAAGTAAAGAGGATATAGTAAAAAATGACGTGTGAAGTCATATGAAAATTGATAAAAAGTATTGATTAAACCAAGTAGAGAAATTTATTGTGAAGAGGCAATGAAGATAATCATATGAAAAATATCCAGCAAATATCCTTCTCTAACCATTTGGGTAGCATGTCTACTACCTACCTTAGATCCACAACTACTGGGCCCTGTACAGAAAGTTTTGGGATGAATGGGAGTCATTTGTTTAGTTGTATGGTTTCAAATTAATTGTTTCTGATTGCTCAACCTAGGTTTTGATTTTTGTGAATGACTATTCTTTTAAGGGTGAGCGATGTCTGTGTAAATGCCATCTATTTATAATGAGACATGGTGCTTCAAAAGGTAATCATTCCCTTCAGTCAATATCCTTAACCTATCTCACAGGCATTTCATAACCATAAATATCTTTAAATACATTAAATACTTTCATGATCATAAATAATTTCAGGTATAGCATTGTCATTCCTGTTACTACCTTTTATCTTACAAGTTGATATAATTAATTCCAGGGAATCAGAATAAAAAGGAAATCTGAATAAATGAAAATGCAATAAAAGTTTTATCATGTATTTCATATATATCAACAAATTTTATTTTCTAAATCAAAACTACTTAAATAGATTTTATATCCTTCCAACTAAACACGTCATCAAGACCAGTAAGTCTTACATATTCTATTGTTTATAGAATGATGTCTAATACATGTATCATCTTCAACAATTCTGTAATCTTTTCAATAAACAACTATTTTGTTGTCAGAATTAATAACAGTAAACATTTAAACTTTTGATATGTTTTTTGCATTTTCTGAGATATATTTCATCTTGGGTAAATTATGACACTATGAAAGAAGAAGACCATTGAATCTTGTTAATTTTTCTGGCTAATAACATTTTAAAATCTCAGTGACAACATTGGTAAGAATATTATATTATAGGAAAATTATGTTTAATTTGTCACTAGCTTAATCAGTGATGAGGTTAACTTATTTAATAACTAATCTATATTAAAATCAGGAAGATCATAAATAGTGTAAACTCGCTGGCAAAAGGGAACAATGATCCCCTTTCTCTTTGAATTCAAGATATGCAAAAAGAAGCACTCATCAGTCTTCTCAATGTTCCTTTGGTAAAGCAATGAGAAATAAGTGATGTTATCATCAGCATAACATAGGAAAACATAAATTCACATTACCAGTGGCTTTAAGAACACGAGCTTCTGATGTAGAAGTTAAGCAGTGTAGAAGAACATGAGAAGTTGTTTCAGACACTAAGGATTCGTGGGTACAAGACTCAACATGGAAGTAGCATATAGGGAACTGAAAGTTACTTATAAATTAGTATCAAGGGCTTGGGGATTTAGCTCAGTGGTAGAGCGCTTGCCTAGCAAGCGCAAGGCCCTGGGTTCAGTCCCCAGCTCCGAAAAAAAAGAAAAAATAAATAAATTAGTATCAGTGACTGTGAAAGAGCATTCATGAGTTCAATAACTAAATGGAAGAAAACTAAATCAAACAGAATTATTAAAATGACTTCAGATTGTAATCTAAACTACCCTGAAAACTGAGGGCATTGAAAGAATTTGTTTATATTTAAAAATAAAATTTATATACTATTTCATATGTAACATTGACATATAATCAGAGCACATTCTCTTCTGTTTTCTAGGTGAAATGGAGATTAGAAGATGTTGAGATAAAAGTGGTAATAAATAATAAGTAAAAATAAAACAAACTTGTAATAGAATAATAGAAATAAAGAGTTGAAAGACATTTAACATTCTTTTGATAGATTTTGTATTGAGAGATGACTCTGCCAGAGCAAATGAAGAATGCTAGTATTACAGAGTTCAATTGAGAGCGCAAAGCCTTTGGAAAGCTTTGTGTATAAGATGTGTGAGAGAATTTGCCGAATAAGCAGTTCCAGTATATTCAAAAGAGGTGACATCACACACTGAGAAGGCACTAGTATCAACGACCAGTTGATAACGATATATACTTAGTAATTAAAATGATTACTAGTCTCTTCCTGTTGCTTCATTTTTCTACAAAAGCACATAATGACCTTGCCCCTAGGAAACGTTTATACATTCTTGTAATAAGAGTATGCATGATTTTTATAAAATTTAAATATATTGCACCTGAACCATTTCTCGATGTAATAATTTTGTTTAAAAAAGTGTCAAATAGAAACGAATCTATTGACCATACAATATTCCCAATCTCTAGACTGTAGTAAACATTTAATGCATCATCAAATATCTCGATTTCATTCTTAAGGTTTTTCTTCTCTTGGTAAATCTACTTAGATATGTAAATGCTGCATAGGAGGTTGGTGGCGAGTTGATTCTTGGCACTAACAAAACATGCTTTCAGCATTGATAGTGACGTATGCTGCTTAGCAACACATTCCATTTATGCCTTCTGTTGCCTAGCAGCAAACATTCAGAAAAGTACTGTTTGAATGGGTGCTAGACCATTTTCCCTGACTTGGAAAATTTGCTGTTATCCAAAGCTTCTACTTTCTCAATAACCGTCCTGCAATTCGATAAGACGAGAAATCAGGATTTCTGGTATCCTTGGCTTTCAATCAGAAGATTATCTGATATCTTATCTACATGCAGTTTTAACTAAAATCTAATTTCGATTATTTAACTAATAATACATTGATGGAAACTTAGCTAATTTCTCTAGGAAAGTCCTCTTTTGTTGAGCATCATCACTAGGACTAAGATAATTGTTAAAACCTATATACAAAATAAACAATAAAGAATTGTTCTGTTCTCCTATTTTATGTTATACACCTTAAAAGTTAATTCCAATAGATATTGCCATATACAATGAACACTTTGGCTAGATAAAAGAAATCAATAGGCAAGTGATTTCAACTTATTGGTTTGCCTTTAGTCGCTTCATCTGTCAATTATAGTATATGGAGGGTATATGTTAGGACTTATTAACATTAGGAATGTTCCCAAACGGATAAAGTCTATGCATGTTGTGAATATATTATTTACTAACATACATTCAAAATGCTTCTACTATGTGTATGTGTAATTAAATAAAACTGATTATCATATAATAATACTTAGGATATTTTAGATAACACGTAGTCAGTCACTGACTGAAATTAGAGTCACAAAAAGGAGTGGTTTATGCGTGGAGTGATCAGTTCCATTTAGGTTTCCTTCTTTTTGTAAAGCCTATTCCAATTAATTTTTTTAAGGTAAAGTATACAAAGGTAACAGTCTTAATTAGAAAAGCTTTTTAAAAAGAGTAAATCTGGATTGAAAGGAGTGCCTCAAGCAATGAAATTCATTTTAAGTTCTAAGATAACATAAAATATTTTTGCCTAGAGTGTATCGGAAATGAAGAAGTGTAGTTTATTTTGAATTTGTATGAAGTTTTGCTTTGGGAAAATAAAATAATTCTGCAGGTGAGTGCTGATGACAGTTAAAGAGGGTCATAGTACAATTAATGTCATAGAATAAGATTTTTAAAGCTATTTATTTCATAAGTATTGTGTATACTGTAGCATAACACAACATTTAAAAAAGAAGTAGCATGAAGATATATTTCCGAGAATTAAATTAAACCTATATATATGTTTATAAAATTTTTCCTGCTCAAAAGTAGGAAATATGTAAAAGTCTTATGGTTTGTATTTATGTTCTTAGAAGTATTGAAGTCTTACTACATGTGAGCAATAATTACATTATTGCAATCACCTGCATCATCTGTACAAATCTATCCTTGCATTCATCCCTTAACTGTTATCCTGAATTTTCAAGTTTTCTTTCCAGACAATGTTATATATGCTAGATATAAAATAAACAAATAATTTTATTACAGTTTCATTAGTGAAATAACTGTCTTTAATTAATCACATTAAACATGCCTCTTACTGAATTACAACAAAATGGTTGTGATGTCTCTATGGTATAAATACAAAACTACATTCATATTCTATGAATAGATGATAAATACTAAATTAATAAAAAAGTTAAGGATATTTTAAATACTAATGCACTAAAGAGTGCTACAATAGTACTCTTTCCGTGCTACTACATAATAAATGCAAATCTTGTCTTCTGTAGGACATCACTTATTTAAGTCAAGGGTAACAAAAATAATTCATATTCGCTAGGTCACAACCAAGGTGAAATCATGATTTATGTACCTATTTAAGATTGGTTGGGGAGGAGCAGGGTATATCATGTATTATAATGAACTGACTTTCTAGTTTGAAGGCAAAATCATTAGGTCTGTGTTCTGGTAAATTATCAAAGAACCAAACTATACTAATAAGAAAAGTAGCAGTCATTTCAAATCAAAACATTAAAAATGTCATCAAATTATTATTCTTTAGGAACACATAATTCTAAATTAGATATCCAAATTATAAGAATTACAGGACCCTAAAAAATAGTTATATAAGTTAAGATATTAAAGGTTGAGAAACTGGAAGTTTACTAGAAACCTGAGTAATACTAAAACATGGGATTCCCAGTTAAATGTCTTCCAGCATTTACACTGAAATTCCATTCAACTGATTCTCCCAGCATCTAGTCTATGCAAGATTCCTTGATGTTTTGCATTGCAAATTTTAAACTGCTTGTTTTTTTTCAGACAACAATATGAATTGTTTGTATACACCACATTAGTAAGGCTTGAGCTTATTAACCCTAGTTTATATTGTTTGTTTGTTTGATTGATTGATTTTTAATTTTCACAAAGCTTAGTGAAACACCTTGTAAAATGGAAATAATTTGGTTCAGGAATGGTTTGCTATTCATTCCTGTCAGTGTTGTGTTGAAATACCTTTTGTGACAAAGCCACTCAACATGGCAAAAAGTTCCCTGAAGCACAGGATGTTAAAAGAGATAAAAGAAAGAATATTTAAGGAGAGTTTACCCAGAAACTGATATGATATATCTAGGACCCTTCTTTCCCAAGCATATGTAAGCTGGATGAGCTGGTAAAGGACACAGACAAATACCTAGAAGACAGAACTTTCTTGAAAAAAACAGAGATAAACTGAGCAGCCTAAAAGGAGGAAAATGACATTCTGCCATATATATCATAGGCTATGCAGTATGGAACTTGTTGCCAGCTCTTCTGCTTTTTATCCATGCTATGATGTGCTCTCGTTATACAACTATCTATCTTGGAGTCATTTCTGTCCTTGTAATCAGTCACTTACAGATAATCTTACAAGAAAAGTCTATATCATCCTGAGTGAGGTAACCCAGACCCAAAAGGGCATGCATGGTATGTACTCATTAATAAGTGGCTATTAGCCAAAAAGTACAAAATACTTAGGGTAAAACCCAGAGATTTTAAGAGCTTTAACATAACTGCAGGGACAAGAACAGAGAAGAGACTGAAGGAAAGGCAGTTCAGTGGCCAGCCCTACTGGGGATCTACCTCATGGAGTGATACCAAGGCCTGACAATATTACTGATGTTGTGATGTTATTACAGACAAGAGCCTAGCATGGCTGTCCCCTGAGAGGCCCAACTAGTAGACAGATATATTTACACGCAGCCATTGGACTGAAGTAGGGAAACCCTCTAATTGAAATAGCGAAAGGATGGAAAAACTGAGAAGAGGGCAACCCCATAAGAAGACCAGCAGTCTCAACTATCCTGGATCCCTGGAAGTTCCTGGACACTTAACCACCAACTAGGAGGCATACAGGAGCTGGTCCGAGACTGCCCCCCTGGACACATACATAGCAGAAGACTGCCTGTTCTGGCTTCAGTGGGGAAGATGGACCTAATCTTATAGAGACTTGAGGCCCTAGGGAGGAGGGAGGCTTGGTGCTGGGGGAGCATTATCTTGGGGACAGAGGATGGATGGGATGAGGAACTGTGGGAGGGGGCACCAGGAGAGGGGCAAAGGATGAATTGTTAATCAAAAAAAAAAATCAACTGATTATCAAGTGGAACTTTGATGATATCTGATCTCTTTTGGTCTGTGTTACCTTTCTATCTGGTGTGAGTAGATACTTGTTCATGTCTTTACAGTCATATTGTCTAGCAGCATGTAGTCACCAGATAAAGCCTGTATTCTTATCTCAAGAACTTAGCAGTTTAAATCAATAAAATGTAAGTAAAACTAATGATACTTAAGTCCTTAACACAATCTTGGAAAACTTAGCCACTTATGTTACTTTAAGTTTACCCAAGGATATATGTGCTTTTCAATTGTGGCATGTAACATGTTTGTTCCTTAACTGGTTGGAAGAATTCAGTTTTATAAAGTATGAGGGCAATAATAGGATCCTCATCCAGTAGCAATCATTTTTCTCTTTCCCTCTCCCATCCCCCTCCCCCTTTCCTCTCTTCTCCATCCCCCCTGTCCCTCTTCCTCTTCTCCCTCTCCCTCCCCCTCTCACTCTTCTCCTTTTTCTTCTTCCCCCTCTCCCTCACCCTCCTCTCCCTCTCTCTCTTCTACCTATTTATCTATTTGTTATTGATGGTAGTTCTCTATCTAGTCCTGACGGGCCTTGAATTTGCGACGTAAATAAGGCTGTCCTTAAAATTGAATTCACAGAAATCCATTGGTCTCAGCCTCTTGAAGGCTAAGATGAAAAACATCTACCAGTACGCTTGACCGGGATTCTGTGTATTCATACCTTTCTTCTGGATGAGATTTTGTGTGGCTTGAATTTATACAGATCATTGACATACTGTCATAGTCATTCATGTTCTATATGTGCCATGGCCCAGTTATGTAATGTAAACCCTCCTTTCCCTAAAATCACCTTCTACCTCTAGCCCCTATAGTCTCTCTATTATCTCTTCCACACAGAACCGTGAGCCTTGAGTTTCGGGGTGTAACATAGCAACATAATATAAGGCTGAGATTTTTAAACCATAGTATGGTGATACAATAATTTGAGACATGAAATTATTCACTGTGAGGATGTTTTGAAAAAATAATTTTGTCATTTTCTATTGTATAACTTGATTTCTTAAAAAGGAAAAAATCACATTGTTCTCATTTCTTCTGTGTTTGGTCATGCAAAGAAGCCAACAGATATGGCATCTCAACCTCACAGTCAAATCTCATTCATGAAAGTCTTGTGAGGCATCACACCCAGAAAACCAAGAATTAAAGAGGTTTAGATTTGCTTGGAGAAATTCTGTTCAAGAAGAGAAATAAAACTGGAATACCTTTAATACCATCTCTCAGTTGTTCCTATATTTAACTTTATTTGTAATTTATTTAATGTAAATAATAAATTTATATATAAATAAATAATTAAGAATTAACTTCTCACAATACAGAAAGAGGAAAAATTATACTTTGTGTTTCATTAGGACCAGAAAAGATTTTGATTCCTGTGTGTATGTCATGTTATTTTGTAGCTGATAGTCATTTTAATAAAAACATTACTTTACCCCGCCTATAAGGACAGCTGAAAGCCAGACTTGAGGAGCTAGTTCAGGCCCGAGACCACAGGTAAGACCACTTTTTCTGCTCCAAGTGACCTACCTGGTGGACTCAGGACAGACAAAGGCAAAATTTCTCTGGGACCAGACTCTTCCAGTTTCTAGCTAGCCCTCAGACCTCGCTGATCCTGGTCCAAAACTCCCTGCTCCCAAACCCCGTGGGAGAAAGAGCTGATCACTCAGAATTGTGGGCAATCCTGAGACTGCATGGCAGGAGAGACCGCCACTCCTGCCCACCTTTACCCTTGGCCCAAGAGGAAATTATATAGTGCCACTGGGCACAGGAAGATTGTTGCGGTCAAGATGCAGGAGCCCTGTGGTCCAGACTGCGCCCGGATCTGAAAGGATCCAGTAAAATAGTTCCCTACACATAAATCCTGTGGGAGGGAGAGCTAGACTTTCAGAGGGGCAGACAAGCCTGGGAAACCAGAGGAGACTACTCTCTGCCCACATTTCTGACTCTAGAGGAAAACACCTAGTACCATCTGGGACACCTGTGCAGAGGGACCTAGGAGAAGTAGGCACAGGCCTTTCTGGGTTCCACACACAGGGACAGCTGAAAGTCAGTGGACAGATGACTACATGTCAGAGAGCAGAACGCTCTGTTCCCATAACTGGCTGAAAGAAAACAGGAAAACAGGTCTACAGCACTCCTGATACAGGCCTGTAGGAAGGCTAAGCCACTGTCAGAAATAGCAAAACAAATAACACCAGAGACAACCTGATGGCGAGAGGCAAGCACAGGAACCCAAGCAACGAAAACCAAGACTATATGGCATCATCAGAGCCCAACTCTCCCACCAAAGCAAACACTAAATATCCAAACACACCAGAAAAGCAAGATTAGATTTAAAATCACATAGAATCATGATGATGGAGGATTTTAAGAAAGACGTAAAGAACTCCCTTAGAGAAATGCAGGAAAACACAAGTAAACAAGTAGAAGCCCTTAGAGAGGAAACACAAAAATCTCTGAAAGAATTACAGGAAAACACTATCAAACAGGTGAAGGAATTGAAAATGGAAATAGAAACAATAAAGAAAGCACAAAGGGAGAGAAACCTGGATATAGAAAATCTAAGGAAGAGACAAGGAGCCGTAGATACCATAACCAACAGAATACAAGAGATGGAAGAGAGGAAATCAGGAGCAGAAGATTCCATAGAAATCATCCACACAACTGTCAAAGATAATGTAAAACGGAAAAAGGTACTGGCCCAAAACATACAGGAAGTCCAGGACACAATGAGAAGACCAAACCTAAGGATAATAGGTATAGAAGAGAGTGAAGACTCCCAACTCCAAGGACCAGTAAATATCTTCAACAAAATCATAGAAGAAAACTTCCCTACGTAAAGAAAGAGGTGCCCATAAACATATAAGAAGCCAACAGAACTCCAAATAGATTGGACCAGAAAAGAAGCTCCTCCAGTCACATAATAGTCAAAACACCAAATGCACAAAACAAAGAAAGAATATTAAAAGCAGTAAGGGGAAAAGATCAAGTAAAATGTAAAGGCAGACCTATGAGAATTGCATCAGACTTCTCACCAGAGACTATGAAAGCCAGATGATCCTGGACAGATGTCATACAGACCCTAAGAGAACACAAATGCTAGCCCAGCAGAACTCTTAATTGATGTAGATGGAAAAATCAAGATATTCCATGACAAAATCAAATTTGCACAATATCTTTCTTCAAATCCAGCCCTCCAAAGGATAAAAAATGGTAAAGCCAATACAAGGAGGCAAGCTACACCCTAGAAAAAGCAAGAAACTAATCGTTTTGCAACAAAACAAAGAGAAGACAAGCAGACAAACATAATCTCACCTCCAAATAAGAAGAATACGGGAAACAATAATCACTATTCCTTAATATCTCTCAACATCAGTGGACTCAATTCCCCAATAAAAAGATACAGATTAACAAACTGGATACATAATGAGGACCCAGCACTTTGGTGCATGCAGGAAACCCACCTCAGAGACAAAGAAAGAAACTACCTCAGAGTAAAAGGCTGGAAAACAACTTTCCAAGCAAATGGTCTGAAGAAGCAAGCTGGAGTAGCAATTCCAATATTAAATAAAATCGATTTTCAACCAAAAGTCTTCAAAAAAGATAAGGAAGGACACTTCATATTCATCATAGGAAAAATTCACCAAAATGAACTCTCAATTCTAAATATCTATGCTCCAAATACAAGAGCACCTTCATACATAAAAGAAACCTTACTAAAGCTCAAAGTACACATTGTTCCTAACACAATAATAGTAAGAGATTTCAACACCCCACTCTCATCAATGGACAGATCATGGAAACAGAAAATAAACAGAGACAAAACAGACTAACAGAAGTTATGAAACAAAAGGACTTAACATATTTATGAAACATTCTAGCCGAAAACAAAAGGATATAACTTCTTCTCACCACCTCATGGAACTTTCTGCAAAGTTGACCATATAATCGGGCACAAAACAGGTCTCAACAGATAAAGATCGAAATAATCCCATGCGTCCTGTCAGACCACCATGGTCTAAGCTGGTCTTCAATAACAATGAGGAAAGAACACCCACATATACATGGAAGTTGAAAAATGCTCTACTCAATGATAACCTGGTCAAGGAAGAAATAAAGAAAAAAATTAAAGACTTCTTAAAATTTAATGTAAATGAAGGTACAACATACCCAAACTTATGGGACACAATGAAAGCTGTGCTAAGAGGAAAACTCATAGCTCTAGGTGCCTGCAGAAAGAAACAGGAGAGAGCATATATCAGCAGCTTGACAGCACACCTAAAAGCTCTAGAACAAAAAGAAGCAAATACACCAAGAGGAGTAAAAGGCAGGAAATAATCAAACTCAGGGCTGAAATCAACCAAGTAGAAATAAAAAGGACTATACAAAGAATCAACAAAACCAGGAGCTAGTTCTTTGAGAAAATCTACAAGAGAGATAAACGCTTAGCCAGACTAGCCAGAGGACACAAAAAGTGTGTCCAAATTAATAAAATCAGTAAAGGGATTTTACTGATAACAACAGAATCAGAGGAAATTCAAAAAATCATCAGATCCTACTACAAAAGCCTATATTCAACAAAATTTAAAAATCTGCAGGAAATGGACAATTCCTAGACAGATACCAGATACCAAAGTTAAATCAGGAACAGATAAACCATTTAAACAACCCCATAACTCCTAAAGAAATAGAAGCAGTCAATAAAAGTCTCCAAATCAAAAAAAGCCCAGGTCCAGATGGGTTCAGTGCAGAATTCTATAAGACCTCCATAGAAGACCTCATACCAATACTATCCAAAGTATTCCACAAAATTGAAACAGACAGAGCGCCACCAAATGCCTTCTAGCAAGGCACAATTACTCTTATACCTAAACCACACAAAGACCCAACAAAGAAAGACAAATTCAGACCAATTTCCCTTATGAATATTGATGCAAAAATACCCAATAAAATTCTTGCAAACCAAATCTAAGAACACATCAAAACAATCATCCATCATGATCAAGTAGGCTTCATCCCAGCTATGCAGGGATGGTTTAATATAGGAAAAATCATTAACATAATCCACTATATAAACAAACTGAAAAATAAAAATCACATGATCCGTTAATTAGATGCTGAGAAAGCATTTAACAAAATCCAACACCCTTTCATGATTAAAGTCCTGGAAAGAACAGGAATTCAAGGCCCATAACTAAACATAATAAAAGCCATATATAGCAAACCAGTAGCTAACAATAAACTAAATGGAAAGAAACTTGAAGCAAACCAGGGACTTGACAAGCCAGCCCACTCTCTTCCTACTTATTCAATATAGTTCTTGAAGTCCTAGCAGGCGCAATCAGACAACAAAAGGAGACCAAAGGGATATAGATTGGAAAGGAAGAAGTCAAAATATCACTATGTGCAGATAATAAGATAGTATATTTAAGTGATCCCAAAAGTTCCACCAGAGAACTACTAAACCTGATAAACAACTTCAACAAAGTGGCTGGGTATAAAATTAACTCAAATAAATCAGTAGCCTTCCTCTACACAAAAGAGAATCAAGCCGAGAAAGAAATTAGGGAAATGACACCCTTCATAATAGACCCAAATAATATAAAGTACCTCGGTGTGACTTGAACGAAGCAAGTTAAAGATCGGTATGATAAAAGCTTCAAGCCTCTGAAGAAAGAAATTGAAGAAGATCTCAGAAGATGGAAAGATATCCCATGATCATGGATTGGCAGGATTAATCTAGTAAAAATGGCCATTTTACCAAAAGCGATCTACAGATTCAATGCAATCCCCATCAAAATTCCAATCTAATTCTTTGGACAATTTGCAAATTCATCTGGAATAACAAAAAACCCAGGATACCTAAAACTATCCTCAACAATAAAAGTACTTCAGAGGGATTCACTATTCCTGAACTCAAGAAATATTACAGAGCAGTAGTGATAAAACCTGCATGGTATTGATACAGAGACAGGCAGATAGACCAGTTGAATAAAATTGAAGACCCAGAAATTAACCCACACACCTATGGTCGCTTGATTTTTGATAAAGGAGCCAAAACCATCAAATGGAAAAAGATAGCATTTTCAGCAAATGGTGCTGGTTCAACTGGAGGTCAACATGTAGAAGAATGCAGATCAATCCATGCTTATCACCCTGTACAAAGCTTAAGTCCAAGTGGATCAAAGACCTCCACATCAAACCAGATACACTCAAACTAATAGAAGAAAAAGTGGGGAAGAATCTTGAACAATGGGCACTGGAGAAAATTTCCTGAACACAACACCAATGGCTTATGCTCTAAGATCAAGAATGGAGAAATGGGATCTCATAAAACTACAAAGCTTCTGTAAGGCAAAGGACACTCTCATTTGGACAAAATGGCAAACAACAGATTGGGAACAGATCTTTACCAGTCCTTCAACTGATAGACGGCTTATATCCAATATATACAAAGAACTCACAATGTTAGACTGCAGGGAGACAAATAATTCTATTAAAAGTTGGGTTCAAAGCTAAACAAAGAATTCGCAGCTGAGGAATACTGAATGGCTGAAAAGCACGTAAAGAAATGTTCAACATCTTTAGTCATAAGGGAAGTGCAATACAAAACAACCCTGAGATTCCACCTCATTCCAGTCAGAATAGCTAAGATCAAAAACCCTAGCAACAGCAGATGCTGGTGAGGATGTGGAGAAAGAGGAACACTCCTCTATTGTTGGTGGGATTGCAGACTGGTACTACCATTCTGGAAATCAGTCTGGAGGTTCCTCAGAAAATTGGACATTGAACTACCTGAGGAACCAGCTATACCTCTCTTGGGCATATACCCAAAAGATGCCCCAACATATAAAAAAGACACGTGCTCCACTATGTTCATAACAGCCTTATTTATAATAGCCAGAAGCTGGAAAGAACCCAGATGCCCTTCAACAGAGGAATGGATACAGAAAATGTGGTACATCTACACAATGGAATATTACTCAGCTATCAAAAACAACGACTTTATGAAATTCATAGGCAAATGGATGGAACTGGAAAATATCATTCCAAGTAAGGTAACCCAATCACAGAAAAACACACATGGTATGCACTCATTGATAAGTGGCTATTAGCCCAAATGCTCGAAGATGCACAGAACACATGAAACTCAAGAAGGTAGAGAAAATCCGGATGCTTCACTCCTTCTTTAAAAGGGGAACAAGGATACCCTTAAGAGGGGATAGAGAATGGGTGTTCCACCCATTCAGAGCCTGCCCCACATATGGCCCATACATATACAGCCACCCAATTACACAAGATGGATGAAGCAAAGAAGTGCAGGCAGACCAGAACCGCATGTAGATCTCTCCTGAGAGACACAGCAAGAATACAACAAATACAGAGGTGAATGCCAGCAGCAAAGCACTGAACTGAGAACAGGACCCCCATTGAAGGAATCAGAGAAAGAACTGGAAGAGCTTGAAGGGGCTCGAGACCCCATATGAACAACAATGCCAAGCAACCAGAGCTTCCAGGGACTAAGCCACTACCTAAAGACTATACATGGACTGACCCCGGACTCTGACCTCATTGGTAGCATTGAATATCCTAGTAAGATCATCAGTGTAAGGGGAAGCCCTGGGTCCTGCTAAGACTGAACATGATTGTAGGGGGAGGGTGGCAATGGGGGGAGGATGGGAAGGGGAACACCCATAAAGAAGGGGAGGGGGAGGGATTAGGGGGATTTTGGCCTGTAAACCGGGAAAGGGAATAACACTCGAAATGTAAATAAGAAATACTTCAAGTTAAAAAAAATAATAAAATAAAATAAAATAAAGAAAAAAAAAGAAAAAAGAAAGAAAAGATAACCTAGCTAGACAATCATGGAGGCCCTCCAGGAGGAAATGACATGTGTGTTGGGATGAATAAAAGTTATTCAACTAGGAAGAATGACAAGCATACCCAGCAAAGTGCATAGTAATTCTAAATTGGAAGGCAAGGTAAAAGCTGGGGCATTGGAAGAAATGGACAAAGGCCGATGCACAGCCCATCCTCACCATCTTTAAGACTATCCACAAACAGACTAACATTAATAACATAGTAGTGAGTGACTTAACAGTAAGTGATAGGAAGCACCCTCAGTTTCTGTGTGTATTCCTGTCTTCTGTCCCCAGCTAGATAATAAATCAGTGCTGAAAAAAAAAAAAAAAAAAAAAGAGGGGATAGAGAGGCAGAGTTTAGAACAAAGGCAGAAGGAACATCCATTTACTGCCTGCTCCACATGTGGCCCATACATATACAGCCACCAAAGTAGATAAGATGGATGAAGCAAAGAGGTGCAGGGTGACAGGAACCGGATGTAGATCTCTTTTGAGAGGCACAGCTGGAATATGGCAAATGCATAGGCGAATGGCAGCAGCAAACCACTGAACTGAGAACAGGACCCCTGTTGAAGGAATCAGAGAAAGGACAGAAAGAGCTTGTAGGGGCTCCAGACCCCATATGAACACAATGCCAACCAACCAGAGCTTCCAGGGACTAAGCCACAACCCAAAGACTATACATGGACTGACCCTGGGCTCCAACCACATACATAGCAATGAATAGCCTAGTAAGAGCACCAGTGGAAGGGGAAGCCCTGGGTCCTGCCAAGACTGAACCCCCAGTGAACTAGATTGTTGGGGGGAGGGCGGTAATGGGGGAAGATGGGGAGAGGAACACCCATAGAGAAGGGGAGAGGGAGGGCTTTGGGGGATGTTGGCCTGAGAACCGGGAAAGGGAATAACATTTGAAGTGTTAATTTGAGATACTGAATTTAATAAAGATGGCAACAACAACAACAACAACAACAACAAAAACTTTAGTTTGAAAGGTTTCACATCAGAATGAAGCAGCACATTGAAATTGTTAATCAACAATTATAAATACATAAGAAAACGTACGTATTGATTTATTGTGCTTTGCCTCCCTATTTTAATCCATGAGCAACAAATATAAACTACACTAACTTTAATGTTTCTCATCCTCGTGTATTTCTTAAACTTACACTTACTGATATTACTTGGTGACATACAAAGTAATGGCTTAGATATTATACTCATTTTCCTTTCCACCAGAAATATGGTTTATGGGGACAGAGATCATTAATCGTTCTATTCCCCGCACTTTGGTACGTTTAAACTTTGGCATATACTCAGGATATCATAATATGTTCTGAATTATTATATAAATGTTAGACATTCATAAAACCAGAACATTCTACTAGTATGTATTTTTTTAAATGTCAGATGCAATAAATAGATGAGAAAATTTGGACTTGATAAACAAGCAGTGACGAATGAATCAAGAGAGCTACAGGACAGAGATATGTGAGAATTACAGTCATTATAGCTTGCTGGCCACTTATTTTACAGCCCTGATGTCCTCCCTAGGTGTGAATCCAAAACTTACAAAGTTGCAGCACAAATGACTGCAAGGTTTATAGGATTTATTTCTCCATTTTCTACTCCTTTTCTTTGTAGAATACCCTAATGAATAAAGATAAAAATATAAAGAAATTGGCTTCAGTCAATCTTCATGTATTATTCAGTCCTCTTCTGTGTATATGTGGTGTCTAGATACTCTTTAATTAGCTTCCTTGGGCACACAAGGTCTGGTTTTAGGATGTTTAAATATAATAGGATTCAGAAAGCAATTTAGGGCAAATACAGTGTTACAGGCCCAGACAAAAGCATTAATTTTGATATTACTTTAACTCTAATGAATATACTATTTAAGTATGATTATTTGCCAACAAACCAGGTATAAAATAAAAATAATTACAAGTATTCTTCATATACCTTGAAACTGTAAGAATGTTAAATAATAACATGATATTTGATATCATGCACAATTTCTACGATCATTATCAATTTGAAGCCTGTAGTAAGGAAACTCACTTTATATTACTTGAATATATTACTGGTTCTGAGTCAGGTTGACTGTTTATAGTTGTTACTTGCCTTTGATACATCAAATCTTGTCTAAATCAATGTGCCTTTGGATTACTTTTTTTAGGCAAATAAGTAATGTTTTCAAATGCAATTTTATCAAATGTAAGTTAGTATAATATCACCGATTTAAAGATGAAAGTTGAGGAAAGACTGCCTTATTATGAATTTGATATTTACTATGGAATAGAAAAGAAGGCCTATCTCCTACATTATTAATAGAATTGCTAATAAACATGACAGCAATATTCATAACATTATGATTGCTAAAGTTAAATAATTACAGAAAATAGATAACTCTACTTGCTACATAAAAACAGAAAACCACAAGAAACAGTTATAATCACCATGAAATAATTGTAGAGCACTATCTATGGCAAAGTGGCCATTGTAAGGAGTGACACACAGTTGCAGAAGCTCATATTGCTACCCATGGTTTCATCTAAGCTTTTGACATTAAATTTAAAATTGTTTTACTTTTCTGTTTACATGGTATTTTCTAATAAAAAGGTTTGAACCAAAATATCAGTACAACTTTGACTTGTCTTTATTTGATAAATAATAATGAGATTAGGTAATTGATGGCAAATCATTTCCATATTTTCTGTCCCTTCCTTCTTCATCTTGCTCAAAGTGTCCTTTATTCACATCAAACGCCATGCATTCACACTCTGCTTTACTTTAATGTTTTAAATATAAGTGAGGCAAGATTTTTTACCCAAATGATGATAGTGGGAATGTAGACAATCACAAAGAAAAAGGTATCTTTTCCTCTTGTTTAAATAAAGAGTACATTTATATGTTTATAGTTATAAAAGCTTACTGGCACAAATGATCTTGTTATTTTGTTTGTAGTGTGAATGTTATAATATTTTGTGCATTGCAATTACCTTAAATAATTTTATGTGTACATCTTTTATGAATTTCATGAGAACTAGTCTATGAAAATACTTTCTTATTAGTGTTAATGTGGCACTAACCATTTCTGTGTACCTGCAAGTACTGATATTTGAAAAGCAAATGTAATCAGATATTACACTTTTCACTTCTTGGGAGTTAGAGGATCTCCTTGTAAAGAACTGTCACATCTAGTTGGATACAATCACAACTCCTACATAGACAATAAAAAAAGGTAAAGGATAAGAGTTTAAGATTACTAGTAAATCTTTTATTCAAATTCCCTAGTCCACATGATTTACAAAGGATCAAATTAGAGGCAGCACATAGAATATTTAAAAGGATCTTCACACTTTTGTAACAAGAAAGTAGTGTAGTTTCAAGAGACAAGAGTCAAAAAGGCCCACATATTCTTTCATTCTCAGAGCATATACTCAATGAAAGAGAATGCACAGTAGCTAAAGAGATCATTATGACAATCTAGATTTTCCAAAAGTTTCTATGCATTTTCTTATCATCTTTAAAATAGTTTTCCCTAAGGGTTATTTTCCTGACAGATGTTGACCAGATTTTTTGTATCAACTCATAACCGTAGGTCTTTATTCTTTACTAGCAATTCTGTTTAGCTACTGACTTTAAGATCTTCCTGGCAGTTTAGAATCCCTTCCCCTTACCCAGGGATGTGACTCAGACAAGACTCTTTGAATATTGTGCTTTGTATTTTAAGTACCAGGTTTTTGAATCTAGTAGCTATGAAGGAGAGACCCATTTTAAGAGTCCTACAAGCCTGTTGAAATTTACTGAGACATAATATTAAATGTAAATAACTAAATTCCAAGTGTCAATCACTTCAGTATGGTAGACAGGTTATTTATTGTAGGCTCTTAAACATCATCTATGCTTAGAGAAAAGTTAATATTAAAGCTTGCATAAAGATTGCATCAAACTATGTTCTCCTTTTCAGACAAAAGTTTTAATTTCAACAAGGACAGGGTCACGAAATTCACTCCTGCATCTACAGCATACTGCAAAATACATAGCATCTGGTGGAATTTTTGGGGCGACTCAACTATACAATCATACAATCTGCAAATAGTGGTATTTTGACATCTTCCTTTCCAATTCCTTTGGCCTCCTTTTGTAGTTTAATTGCTCTGGCAAGGACTCTGAATACTATATTTAATAGGTAGGGAGAGAGTGCGCAGCCTTGTTTAGTCCAGGATTTTATTGAGATTGCTTCAAGTTTCACTCCATTTAGTACGTTGTCAGTTCCTGGTTTGCTGTATATTATTTTTACTATATTTAGGTATGGGTCTTGAATTCCTAATCTTTCCAAGACTTTTATCATGAAGGATTGTTGAATTTTGTCAAATGATTTCTCAGCATCTAATGAGATAATCAATTTTTTTATCTTTGAGTGTGTTTATATAGTGTATTACATTAATGGATTTCCACATATTGAACCATCCCTGCATCCCTGGGATAAATTCTACTTGATCATGATGGATAATCATTTTGAAGTGTTCTTGGATTTGGTTTGCATGAACTTTATTGAGTATTTTTGCATTGATATTCATAAGGGAAATTGGTCTGAAATTCTCTATTTGTTGGGTCTTTGTGTGGTTTATGTATAAGCATAATTGTGGCTTCATAGAATAAATTGGGTAGTGTTCCTTCTGTTTCTATTTTGTAGAATAGTTTGGAGAGTATTGGTATTAGGTCTTCCATGAAGGGCTGATAAAATTCTGCACTAAACCCATCTGGTCCTGGGCTCTTTTTGGTTGGGATACGTTTAATGACTACTTCTATTTCCTTAAGGGCTATGGGATGATTTAGATGGTTTATCTGACCCTGGTTTAACTTTAGTACATGGTATCTGACTAGAAAATTGTCGATTTCATCCAGATAAACAATGTCAGCAAAGTGGATGAATATAAAATCAACTGAAACAAACCTCTAGCCTTCCTCTACTCAAAGAATAAACAGGCTGAGAAAGAAATTAGGGAAATGTCACCCTTCAAAATAGTCACAAATAATATAAAATACCTCGGTGTGACTCTAACTAAACAAATGAAAGATACTACAACTGATAGAGGGTTTATATCCAAAATATATAAAGAACTCAAGAAGTTAGACTGCAGGGAGACAAATAACACTATTAAAAACTGGGGTTCAGAGCTAAACAAGGAATTCAGAGCTGAGGGATGCCGAATTTCTAAGAAACACCTAAAGAAATGTTCAACATCTTTAGTCCTAAGGGAAATGCAAATCAAAACAACCCTGAGATTTCACCTCACACTAGTGAGAATGGCTAAGATCAAAAACTCAGGTGACAACAGATGCTGGCGAGGATGTGGAGAAAGAGGAACACCCCTCCATTGTTGGTGGGATTGAAGACTGGAACAACCATTCTGGAAATCAGTCTGGAGGTTCCTCAGAAAATTGGACATTGAACTACCTGAGGACCCAGCTATACATCTCTTGGGCATATACTCAAAAGATGCCCCAACATATAACAAAGACACATGCTCCACTGTGTTCATCGCAGCCTTATTTATAATAGCCAGAAGCTGGAAAGAACCCAGATGCCCTTCAACAGAGGAATGGATACAGAAAATGTGGTACATCTACACAATGGAATATTACTCAGCTATCAAAAACAATGACTTTATGAAATTCATAGGCAAATAGATGGAACTGGAAAATATCATCCTGAGTGAGGTAACCCAATCACAGAAAAAACACATGGTATGCACTCATTGATAAGTGGCTATTAGCCCAAATGCTCGAATTACCCTAGATGCACAGAACACATGAAACTCAAGAAGGATGACCAAAATGCCAATGCTTCACTCCTTCTTTAAAATGGGAACAAGAATACCCTTGGGAGGGAAGAGGGAAGCAAACTTTAGAACAGAGGCAGAAGGAACAACCATACAGAGCCTGCCCAACATGTGGCCCATACATATAGAGCCACCAAAGTAGATAAGATGGATGAAGCAAAGAAGTGCAGGCCAACAGGAACTGGATGTAGATCTCAGTATTCTGAGAGACACAGCCAGAACACAGCAAATACAGAGGCGAATGCCATCATTAAACCACTGAACGGGACCCCATTGAAGGAATCTTAGAAAGGACTGAAAGAGCTTGAAGGGGCTTGAGACCCCATATGAACAACAATGCCAACCAATCAGAGCTTCCAGGGACTAAGCCACTACCCGAAGACTATACATGGACTGACCCTGGGCTCCAACTGCGTAGGTAGCAATGAATATCCTAGTAAGAGCACCAGTGGAAGGGGTAGCTCTTGGTCCTGCCAAGACTGAACCCCCAGTGAACATGATTGTTGGGGGGAGGGCGGCAATAGGGGGAGGATGGGGAGGGGAACACCCATAGAGAAGGATAGGGGTGAGAGGTTAGGGGGATGTTGGCCTGGAAACCACAGGAAAGGGAATAACAATCATAATGTAAATAAGAAACACCCAAGTTAATAAAGATGAAAAAAAAAAAAAGAAGATCTCAGAAGATTAAAAAGTTTTCTTATGCTCATGAATTGGCAGGATTACTATTGTAAAAATGCCCATCTGGCCAAAAGCAATCTACAGATTCAATTTACTCCCCATCAAAATTCCAACACAATTCTTCAAGTGTTAGGACACACTTGAATTCTTTTGCAACAACAAAAAACTCAGGATTCAAAGACTATTATCAAAGAAATGAAAGAACTTCAGGGAGAATAACTATTCCTGACCTCCAGTTATGTTACAAAACAAGAGTGAAAAAAACTGTATGGTATTGGTACAGGCAGGTAGATCATTACAATAGAATTGATGCAGAACAAAACCCATACACATAAAGTCACATGGTACTCAGCATTAGAAGAATATAAATTGATCCATTCCTATGGTCTTACACAAAGTTCAAGTTCAAGTGGATCAAGGACCTCCACCAAAAACCCGATACACTGGAACTAATAGAAGAGAAAGTGTGGAAGAGCCTTGAACACACGGGCACAAGGGAAATTTGTCTGAACAGAACACAAATGGCTTGTGCTCTAAGATCAACAATAGACAAATGAGACCTCATAGAATTGCAAAGCTTCTGTAAGGCAAAGGACACTGTCAATAGGCCAGAACAGCAACCAACAGATTGGGAAAAGATCTTTACCAATCCTACATTCAATAGAATACTAATATCCAATATATTCAAATAACTCAAGAAGATAAACTCCAGAGAGCCAAATAACCCTATTAAAATTAGGGTACAGAGATAGACAAAGAATTCTGAACTGAGGAATATACAATGGCTCCAAAGCACATAAAGAAATGTTCAGCATCCTTACTTATCAGGGAAATGCAAATCAAAACAACACTGAAATTCCACCTCACAGCAGTCAGAATGGTTAATGTCAAAAACTCAGGTGACAGTAAATGCTGACAGGGATTTAAAGAAAAAGGATCACTCTTCCATTGTTGGTGTGATTGCAAGCTGGTATAATCTCTATGAAAATCAGTCTGGTGGTTCCTCAGAAAATTGGACATAGTACTACCTGAGGACCCTGCTATATCACTCCTAGGCATATACCCAAAAGATGCTCCAATATATAAAGGACACATGTGCCACTATGTTCCTAGCAGCCTTAATTATAATAACTAGAAGTTGGAAACAACTCAGATCTCCTTCAACAGAGGAATGGATACAGAAAATATACATTTAAACAATAGAGTACTTCCCAGCTATTAAAAACAATTACTTCATGAAATTCTTAGGCAAGCTGGATGGAACTAGAAAATATCATCCTTGATGGAAACGTATGTATGATGGGAGCCTATGTATGTTCCATGCATGGATGTATGAGTGAGTCAATGAGTCAGTCTCTGTTTGTGTGTGTGTGTGTGTGTGTGCATTTTTGTGTGTTTGTGTAAAGTGTAAAAGTCTACATGTGTGTAAACATGCTTGTGTGTGTACAGTGTGGGTGTCCTGACACATGTGAAAGTCAGAGGACAACCTTTGGGTGAGGGGGAGTCTTGCCTGTCCATCTTTTTTGAGACAGGCCGTTTTTGATATCATGTAGGCTAAGCTAGCCAGGCCACAAGCTTCTAGAGTATTTCATCTTCACTTCCCGTTCACCATAGGCCGTGGGGATTATAGATGCTTATGCTACTGTACCCAGTTTTTGCATGGCATCTGGGGGTCCAGACTCAGGTCATCAGGCTTGGATGAAAAGTGCTTTTACCCATGGAGCCTTCTCTCTACCTCCAGGATTTTGTATGCAGATTACAGATTGTTAAGTACTTACGAGAATTGGATGAAAACAATTAATTAAAGTGTAAACAAAGTGTGCTATAGTCATCAAATGAAACATTGCTCTGCCACAAAAGGTATGAAGCCCTGATATACAGACAGCATAAAAGCATCATGCAAAGTGAAAAAAAGCCACTCACAGAGGGTCATATTGCATGATGTCATTTATATCAAAGGAATAGGAAACTGCATTAGAAACAGAAGCCTGGACCAGAAACCAGTGGAAGCTAGAAGAGGGCATTATTAGATCCCCGGAAACTAGAAATAAGGATGGTCATGAGCTGCCATGTGGGTGCTGGGAACCAGGCTCTCTGGAAGAACAGCGATGCTATTCACTGCTCATCCTTCTCTCCAGCTCCTTATCATCACCTTCATCACCTTCATCACCTTCATCACCTTCATCATCATCATCATCATCATCAACAGCAGCAGCAGCAGCAGCAGCAGTAGTAGTAGTAATAGTAGTACAAAGCATCTGTGTAGCCCAGGCTGGTCTTGAACTTTTAATTCTTACGCTTTCCACTTCCTAGTTCTGGGATTACTTATATGCTTTATATAATGTTGAGCTTTATGTGTATATGTGCACTAGACAAGCTTTCTACCAATTGAGTTACATTATCAGACCTGGATTACAACTTCCTAAGAGTTCATTGAAAGCTTTGTGAATCACATATCTATAAAGTTACTACAAAACAACAACAGCCCTTTCCTCCTTCCTGCTGATCCTAGTACAGCAGTGTTGTGAATAACAGAAGAAAAGCACCAAGCCTTTCTTATAATCACATAGACTTTCTTGTCCCAAGGTTATGTTGATTAAAAGCAGGGACATTTGGAATTAAATTCTTTGAATAACAAAAAACAGAAAAAAAAAGAAAGAAAGAAAGAAAATATCCTGTAGTGAACTGTCTCCTGAGAGGCTCTGCCAGAGCATGATGAGTACAGAGGCAGATACTTAGAGCCAACCATTGGACTGAGAATGGGGTCCACAGTGGAGGAGTTAGAGAAAAGACTAACAGAGCTGAAGGGGTTTGCAACCAATAGGACAACATTATCAACCAACCAAACACCCCAGAGCTCCCCGGGACTAAACCACCAACCAAAATGTTACCTATAGCTCCAGCTGCATATATAGCAGATGATAGCCGTTTTGGGCATCAGTGGTTGGAAAGGCCCTTGGTCCTGTGAAGGCTTGATGCTCCAGTGTAGGTGGATGCCAGAGTAGATGGGGAAGGGAGGGCATTGGTGTGTGAGGGAGCAACCTCATAGAAGCAGGGGGATGAGGATGAAATAGGATGTTGGAGGGGAAACTGGGACAGGGGATAACATTTGAAATGTAGATAGAGAAAATATCCAATAAATAATACCTAATATTGAATACTCAATAAATATGACTTTTATAAGTGAAAAATTTCAAATTTGAAAATTGCTAAAACTTAATTTAAAAAGTAAATTTCCTCTTTTGTAACTTGGTTTCATGTTTGTCTTCAAATAAATTTAATGCAAACCCTAGAGTAGTAAGAATCTCTTGAAAATCATTTAATAATGCCTCATAATTATTCTACCCAGCATCTGTTACCTTACCATATTGGTTAATTATGAAATAATTTTTATTATTTGACTTTTTGTCTTCTATAACCTGTAAGTCCACCAGGATACGGCACATCTGTTTAGTTCATTACTTTCTCTTGCTAAATAAAACATTTTTAAATTCTGTTAATAGCTCAGTAATGATTATTTGTTTCAGAAATTACTGTGTATCTCCTCATGATGGGCTAATAGAAACCTTAGAGAATTATGTGTACAATTTGATAATACAGGTATGTTATTATGGAGGAATGAAATTAGAGGCTGGTGGATGATGGGTATCTTCTCCTCTCTCATAATCTCAACGGTATGAAAATCAGATGTGGTAATTTGATTACCTCATCTCATTTTCATCTGTGCCTGTATGACTATCAGTGCTTCAAATTTTTCCTCAGGTTTCAATGATATTTTTGCTTAAAGTGCCACTATATATAATTAAAATAGTATATGCCAATTTTTCTTCATTTAGCCAAAAATCATATATTTAAGACTAATGTAGCAATTTTTAATTAGTTTCCAAGAAAGCATTAAACACGTTTTCCTGTAGGAATAGAATTATATTGCTTTTCAGAAGCTAAAAATATGTGGAGCTAGATAACCTTTGAACAAAGAACAGAGAAATGTCATCTTTATTACCAATAGGGCACAAAACATGACCAAGGTTTTATTAGTTATGTTCAAGAAGCTGATACTAAAGATGTCATTGCAGTGACTGAAGTTTGTTACACCTTTAGGATTGGGCTAATTGTACAGTCTGTAACCAGTACTGTTAGCTGCAAATAGTAAACCCTTTATTCCCATTATCTTTTCATTACACAGTCTTCTTTCTTTGATTACACCATCTTCTCATATGGCCAGTGCACTCTGGCCCCTCAGGAACAGTTTCTCACCTCAGCAGCCATGTGTCCACTCAGCACTCTTACTAGTCTTCTTTGAAGATCCCATCTGCATTTTCAGCTTATTGCCTGTTGTCGTTATGCAGAGTAAAATGTTTCATATGTTGAGTACCATACAGCTGCTGCTGATTTTTACTATCCTTGGCATTTGCATTCTCATTTTGAAACAAAAGTACGAATGGATATTTAACATTTGTTCTCTTAGCAATTTTTTTTAAATCAATACATCTATAAACTAGTAATTATTTGTATAATAATTATCCTTTTTGATTGAACTTAGATAATATTTGACCAACGCTCCACCCCCATTTCTACCATTTCAACTCGTTTCCCATATCCCTCATTCTAAACTTTGTTTTCCTTTTTCGACTTCAAATATAACTATGTTCAAGCAAAATTTGTTATTTTAAATGTATTTTGATTAAATTAACATGTTCTTCATCTCTGTTTCAGAACTAAAAATAGGGTACATATGGAAAAGAATGCATATTAATAGCTCGATTTACCTTTACATAAAGGATAGTATTTTAAAATATGTATGTCAAAAATACACACGCAGTACATCAAATAACAATGAAAATAAAAGGGCCATGTGGAAATGATGCTCTCTTATTTGATTACTAAAGCTAAGTTCAGGAAAACCTATGGGCTTTTTGTTTGCAGACAGAGTACATATTAATACAGTTGCTTCCCTACAGATATTCACAAGAACTCCCAGTTGTTTATTCTATCTGAGTTGATATCTATCTATCTATCTATCTATCTATCTATCTATCTATCTATCTATCTATCTATCTATCTATCTATCCATCCATCCATCCATCCATCCATCCATCCATCCATCCATCCATCCATCCATCCATCTATCTATCTATCTATCTATCTATCTATCTATCTATCTATCTATCTATCTATCTATCTACCTATCTATCTAAAAAAAAGTACAGTGGAAATTTGAAAAGAAATGGCCCCCATAGATTCATGTGTTTGAATGTTTGGTTTACTATTAGCAGATGAGGCCTTGTTGGACTTGTAGGTATGGACTGCTTGCAGGGCATGTGTCTTGGTGGTGGGGATGGCTGTGAGATCACCTATGTTCAAGCTCTTCCAAGTGTTGCACACAGTTTCCTTGTGCTGTCTTAGGCTTAAGTCATAGGACTCTCAGCTCCTCTTCCAACATCGTGTCTGCCTGGATGCTGATATACATCCCATGATATACATCATCATGAGGATGATGGCCAAAATCTCTGAAACTATAAGTCAGCACCAATTAAATACTTTTTAATAGTTACTTTGGTCCTGGTGTTTCCTCACAACAACAAAACCTGAACTAAGACAAGAGCAGTTACTAGTAGCACTTTATAATACAATTCACAAAAGGATAGAACATTGCATTTGAAAAAAATCTTTGCCATTATTCTTAGATAGAAGAAGATGATTAGATTTAAAATGGTGAACATGAATCAGGTTCTGTTTACTACCCATATCATGGTTTTCCATAGATTGGCAGACTCTTTCTGTGTGAATATGGAGCAATCACTGTGCTACCTCTAAGATACATGCATGTCTCACATACAATGAGATTATCTTAGTTTGTATACCTTGTTTCTTAATGCATACACCAGAAATGCTCCCTTCACTATTAGAGCACAGTTTCATGCTTGTGGCTAGTGTTGGTATTTGAAAGAAAACAATCACATTTCCCCTGCTGGTGCTAAGTAAAAGCAGAAATTACCTCCTATATGAATAATATCTTCAGAAATCTTAAAGGTAGGGTCAGGAAAAGAAATGTTGAGAATCAATCAGTATTCCCTCAGCAACATTATAATCAGAAACCAATCATCAAGCTAACTGCTTTGGGGAGGTGAGTGGCTTCCTAATGGCTGAGACGTAATGATACATGCTCAGGAAAACATGCCTATAGATAAGTAACCTTCATCTTTCCAAAGGCAACGCACACCGTATATTATACTGCCGAGATTCCAGAGCTGGAGGCTGAGAGAGCTCTTAACTTGTAAATAGATTTTGGATAATGGTTAACTCCAAATGACTTCCTTCTTGAGGCAGATTACAAATAGCATTTATTAAAGTAAGGTGAGATGGCAAAACTAGCAAGCTCTCTAGTAATTTTCTACCACAGGGTAACATGTATGCCCTGAGACAAATGCGGAAGCAATGCAGCTGGATTCTTCCCCCTTACACATTTTTGGTGCTTCTGTTAGTGTAATAGTATTTCCTCAAACACTTAGGGATTTCTAGATAGTCTAATGAATTTTTTCTCTTTTATTAATAATTTTCTTTGCTTTCATTCCAAACATTGGCCCCTTCCTAGTCTCCCTGCAGGAGTTCTTCACCCTATCTCCTCCCCTTTGCTTCTGAGACTGTGCTCCCCCACTCACCCAATAACTCCTACATTATCACACTAGTATCGCCTTTTCCTGGGGCATCAAATTTCTACAGGAATAAGCACATCCTTTGAGACAAGGGAGTCCTCTTTTGCTATATATGAGGCAGGGGCCATGAACAAGCCCATGTATGATCTTTGGTTGGCACAACATGGCAGCAATAATAATGTAGGTGTTTGGTGCCCGCATATGGGTAGATGCCTAGTTGAGCTGGTCTCTGGATGGCTTTTCCTTCAGTCTCTTCTCTGTTTGTGTCCTTGTATTTACTTTAGACAGGAACAATTCTGGGTCAAAAATTTTGAAATTGGATGGGTGGCCCTATGTCCCAAAGAGATGGTCTCTTTAGGTTCCATCTCCCCATTGTTGAGCACTTCGGCTAAGGTCATCTCTCTTGGATCCTGAGACCCTCTAACATCCTGGGTGTCTGGAACTTTTTAAAGGTTTCCCCCACCTCCACATTATAGGGCTGGATACTTTTATTCATTCTCCTGTCTCTCTAGGTTTCTCTTCTGTCCCCCCATACCTGGTCCTTTCCCTATTTTTCCTCCCATTCCCTTTCTCACCCAGGACCGTTTCATGCTCCTTCCGTCTCTGGTGACTATTTTGTTCCCTGTTCTAAGTAGCCACACTTGTGCCTTCCTTCTTGTTAAGCCTCATCATGGGTATTCTGTACTTTTTGGTTAATATCCACTTATCAATGAATACATACAATGTATGTCCTTTTGGATCTGGGTTATTTCACTCAGGATGATATTTTCTAGTTACATCCATTTGCCTGAAAAATTCATAATGTTCTCATTTTTAATAGATGAGTAATAAGTAATCCCTTGTGTAAGTGAACCACATTTTCTGTATCCATTCTTTGGTTCAAGTATAGCTGGATTGTTTCCTGCTTCTAGTCATTACAAATAAGGCTGCTATAAACATAGAGGAGCAGAAGTCCTAGTATTATGGTGGGGCACATTTTGGGTATATGCCCAGGAGGGGTATAGCTGTGTCTTCTGATAGAAATATTCCCAATGTTCTGAGAAAATACCAAACTGATTTCTAGAGTGGTTGTACCAGTTTGTTATCTCACCAGTAACGGAGGAGTGTTCCTCTTTCTCTACATCTTTGCAAGCATGTGCTGAAAGTTAAGGTTGACATTTTTCAATATTCACTTTCAGGGGCAGCATTACCATTAAAAGTGGCTAAGTACCAAGATATAAGCTAGCCAATTGCTATCAATTTTTTAAGTAATGGCATTTTTTGAAAGAAGCAAAATTGTCAGCCAAATGAGAAAATAGAAACAGGAGAACTATTAGGCATTAGGATCATGTTATAAATTCTCAAGGCAAGAAAATTACAATGGGGAGAGTTAACAATTGATTTTTGGTCTTTTTTTCTAGAATTATAGAATGAAAGTATATATGTCATATAAAGACTTAATGTGGGGGAGGGGGAACACAATCTGGTATTGTATTGGGGGTGGAGGAGAACAGGGCTGAAGCCCTGAATGCCAGCAGAAAGAACGGAAACAGGCGACCTTGGGAGGAAGGAGGTTCGGGAAGTTATGTGTATCTATGTATTTATATTTATATGTATATGCACTAGCTATTAGAGAGAGATATTAGACAGGTACATAGATGATTAATAAATAGATAGATGACAGATGATTAAAGAGGTTAGTTAGATAGAACAGAAGTTACTGACACTTCTGGTGAATTAGGGAAAAGCAGGAGGGAGCTGAGGAGGAGAGCGATCCTCTAGGAGGACAAGCAGTCTCAATCTCGAGATTGCTCAGACACTGGATCACAAACCAGGCAGCATACAGCACCTGGGATGAGGCCCCCAATATACTAACAGCAAAGGACTCCTGAGTGTGGGTTCAGCCAGAGAAGATGCACCTAACCCTCAAGAGACTAGAGGCCCCAGGACATTTAGAGGGAGGTCTGGTGAGTTGAGGGGCAGGGACAACCTCATGGAGACAGAGGAGTGGGGAGTTATGGGATGTGGAACAATTGCAGGGTAGACCAGGAGGGGAATAATATTTGGAGTATAAAAAATAAATAAAAAATTAAAAGACTTATTATGCATATATAACTCAGAAAATACAGTCAGAAGTTATGTGTATCTGTGTGTTCATATTTATATGTATATGCACTAGCTATTAGAGAGAGATATTAGACAGGTACATAGATGATTAATAAATAGATGACAGATGATTAAAGACGTTAGCTACATAGATGATAGATGGATAGGTAAATGTAGAAATAATCAAGTTTGTACATGTGTGTGATTATGTGTGTAGGGGGAAAAGGGTATCCAAAGGTGACATGCTTTGCATAGTAGCCCTCATTTGAATGGCATGAGCTCTCCTCTTGTCCTAATCAGGTGAAATAGAAGAGTTTAACTGTCCTGTAAGCCCAATATTCTTCCTAATTTGCCTCGTCATGGGATTATCTATATACATATCCATGCCCATCTCTTTTACTTGGGTTCTACGAATTAAACTCCAGTCTTCATGGTTGCATGGCAACAATTTTTCTGAATGAGCTAGATTTCCAATCCCTAATTTTAACACTGGTAATATCCCATGAAACACTATGTGTGAAACACAGGATATTTAGTCCCATATTTTTTACTAATAAATAAACCTTTTTTAGTAAGGAAAATATTTGTAATTCTGTTCATTCACTGTGTTATACATGACAGTCTCATGTTATCATATTTAGAATTATTTTAGTCATTCATCATGGCAGTTTACATATTCTATTTTCTGCAAAAGCATTCTATTTCACAGGAAATTTATAAAGAGACATGTGTAATAGATTGTGGGCAGTCTGTTCTCTGTTGAAATAGTACAGGGAAGTAAAAAGGGATTTTTAGATTGACAGGTTCAAAGTGGTTAAAACTGATAAAGGACCTTACTATTTATTTCAAAGAACCAATCAGATAAAATCTATGGCATGACGAAACAATGTATAGCAGAAAAGAGGAATGAAGAAAGAAAGAAGTTAAGGTTAATAAATGAAGTGCTTTACATGCAAACCCAAAGGCTTTGGCTTTTGCACTGTACTCTATATGTCTTCTTCATCTTTGTAGAGGATGGTTTTTATAAGGCAGAGATAACTGAAGTAAAAAGAAAAATGTTTATAGCCCACAGTTTTCCACTGTAAATTAAAGGGCTTTGTTGAATTCTATAAATAATATATATTCTTATAACTTGGAAGATCTAGTTTATTGAATACAAGAATGTAATTCAAAAATTGGCACTGCTCTTTAATAATGAAAATATTAATATCTAGAAATATTCTAGCATGAATAACGTAGAGGTAGCCCTATCTTTCATCACTTTTTTGTGATTTGCCTCAAAATTACAGAGGCAGGCTTATATGAATATGACATTGCATGCTCACTTTACTGAAAGAAGATTTGAAGTTCAGGGGCAGTAAGTTATTTTCTCAATCTCATAGTATAACGAGGATGAGTATTCAGTTTATTGTGCATGCAAAATTGCTAAGATCCTCTCACCTACCAGATTCTGTGCTATACTATTCATCCTAAAAGAATTCCATGAGTATACATATAAGGAAACTTTTAAAAAGAAAATAAAATATTCCTAGCTATTATCATTTTAATTATTAAAGTGAATATCTAAAGTACCATAGTTTCCAACTTTATTAAAGCTACTTGATTTGTTTTCATAAACATGGGAAGCTAATTGTACTGTCCTACTTAAAGTATTATTACCAATATTGAGCTTTGGGATGGCCAGATGCTCTAATACCGTCACTACAATCAGGTTTATCCTAATACCCCAGCAGGAACACAAAGCATTTTTACAAGATGAGTGTTTCTAAAAGTTGTTAATAGTATTTACGTTGCTGACTCAGTACTCTGCTTGTTCTTACACACATTAAAACCTTGTCTCTGTAATCAGATGGTTTCATACCTTGAATTAGGATATATTCCAATACCACAGCTTGTGTAACTAAACATGTAAGCTAAAAGGAATGGACCTGGAAGGTGAATAAGAAACCTGGAAAAATGTTCTTACTTACTCTCTCTTTTCTCATGGAAAAACCCTAATACAACAGGTGTCCATCCTGTCTATATCGTAAAGAAGTAAGGCACATTAGGTGAAATACCTTAACAGAACTTTAAAAGTTCCTTCCAGTTTACTGGAATTATATTTTATCCTTTTGTTTTCTAGTCATTCTTCTGCATGATTATAACGTTTTTTAAAAATATTACTTGCTGTGTGAGTAAAGAATAAATAAAAAGAAAATTAAAATGTATAGATCAAAAAATTTTGGCTAGAACAAAAAAAATAGAATTGAGGTGTTCTCCATGGCTGAACTGTGTTTTCCCCAAAATATCATTATTTATGAAAAAAGTTAAAGAGGATCCAGAGAACTACCCCATTAAAACACTCTATTGCAATTCATACTGGTTGTCAACCCAGAAGTATATGATAAAATGATATTTCTGAATACACCTTACATTTTGTTGCAAAATACAGAAAAATTAACCTTGAATTGAACTAGAAGCTTCCCGTTGCTCAAGTTTACTATAGCCAGAAGGTAGTATGTAGGATTCCAAGGGAGATAATGAATTAACTGTGTCATCAAGCTGTGAATTCTGTAAACTACACTGACAAATTGTAAGACAGGAGGTGCTGACTGAAACAATAGTGGTGCAACTGTCACTGAAGTAACCAATTGGTTTCCAGTTAGATTTAGAACCCACTTAATGGGGAAGAATCACACTAAGTACTGTAATTGTCATCAAAAACAATGGCTGGAAAATTATAAGCCTAGGAAATAACCTACTAATGCTATTTATGTAAATCTATGATTTTCAAATATGTAACATACTTTTATTTATAGTAATGGAAAATGCTCTAATTTTCCCATCATTTATATATTTACTATATTTGATAGCTTCATACATGAATATCATATTTGCATAATTTCTCTCCCCAATTCTCTATCTTCAACATCTCCATTACATTTGTAAATCCTTATCAAATTCATGATATAATTTTGAATTTATTTTATTAATTTAATATAATGTATGCATTTATACACACATGTATGTAAATATAATCTGGTGAGTACTATTTGTATTTGATACATTTTCAAGGATCTTCTTCTTGGAAAAGACCCATTCTCATTTTACCAGTTATTAATTGCCTGTAGTTTTTCATTTAATGATAGACCGTTGTGAAAACTTCTCAGTCCACATAGGGAAGTACAGAATAATGTTATTGTTCTGTAAAAGTCTTGTTTAAATTAGCATATTGTTAAGATTTAATGGGTATAACTCCCTGACACATATTAAAAATAATATATCAAAGTAGATTAGTTAACAATCTCCGTTCTGCAACATTCCAGGAGACTTAGCTCTTCTTTTGTTTCTACACTGCAGATTTTATTCCCCTCCTGTCCTACCCTCTGATTGTTGCACATCCTAGACCTCCTACCCCCACCCCAGTCTCCACGAAGATGTCCCCACCCCAGCCCATCCATTGCATCAGACCTCTATACATAATCATTGAGGCAGTTTTGCAGCAAACAGTGGTGAATACAGTCTTGACTGCTCAAGATTCTTAGAACAAATGCCAGTCTAGTACTTAAGCACAAACAGACCATTATACCAATCATTCAAAGGTCCATGAACATTTCAGAGGTAGGAATTAAAATAATGTAATGGCAAGAAGATAGGAAGTAGACTTCAAAATCATAACACAGGCCCTAAGACAACTGTGATAAACATTACAATAGTAATGATGGATTGCACAGCACCTACAGAAGACTTTCTGGGTCAACAAATCTCACCTAAAATTTGGGCTTACCAGGTTCTAACACTGTTGAACTACTGGCAACTAATGGAATCTGCACTGGTGTTAGTCACTGCCTTCCATTGTTTGCCAAAGGCTGAGCCTGTGCAGAGCCATTGGGTATTTTAAAATTCAAGACTAGATAAATGGTTTTGTTTATATCTGTGGGTGAGTCTCAAACCTAGAGAGATGGATGATAATAAAGAGCTCTGATTGCTCTTCCAGAGGATCTAGGTCCAAACTCTCACATGCTGGATTACAATGAACTTTAATTCAAGTTCCATTAGGTCTGAAAACGTCTTCTGCTTCAATGAGAACAAGACACATGGGCTGTACACACACATACATAAAACAAAACATGCATAAACCTAAAATAAATCTTAAGTTTCACATATGCACATATGCAAGTCACACATATATACTTATGTATAAAAGTAAAAAATTAAGAAAAAGAGACTAATAATTTGAGAGTGGTAGAAAATATGAAGATGTTTGAAGGTGTGTATCTGGGAATATCTGGTGTAATAAAAGGAGGAAGAAATATCCTGTGGTTCTATTTGAATTAAAAGCATAACATTTTCTGGTCTCTATCTCTGCCCAGAGCTGGGGCTGTTCCACAGCCCTCAGACACAAAACCTGCCTAAAGAAAGCTTGTCTGCCAGGAGCTCTCTCATTCCTAAGATCATAGGCTCAGAGGCTCACAGGCCCACAGGCCCACAGGCCCACAGAAGGGACAAGCTTCAGTCAGAGACAGGAAGATCAACTCACATCAGAGATAACCAGACTGCTAGAGGCAAGCACAAGTACCTAAACAACAGAAACTAAGATTACTTGGCATCATCAGAATCCAGTTCTCCCAACACATCATATACTGGATACCCCAACATACCGGAAGAGCAATATTTTGATTTAAAATCACATTTTATGATGATGATAGACAACTTTAAGAAGGACATAAATATAGCTCCCTTGAAGATATACAGGAGAACACAGGTAAACAAGCAGAAACCTTTAAAGAGGAAAAGCAAAAATCCCTTAAAGAATTACAAGAAAACACAACCAAACAGGTGAAGGACTTGAACAAAACCATCCAGAATCTTAAAATGGAAATAGAAATTATAAAAAAACATGAGAAAGGGAGACAACCTTGGAGATGGAAAACCTAGGAAAGAGATCAGGAGTCATAGATGTAAGTATCACTAACTGAACACAAAAGATCGAAGAGAAAATCTCAGGGGCAGAAGATACCATAGAAAACATTGACACAGTAGTGAAAGAAAATGCAAAAAGCAAAATGATCCTAACCTAAAACATCCAGGAAATCCAAAACACAATTTGAAGATCAAACCTAAGGACAATAGGTATAGAAGAGAGCAAAGATTCCCAACTTAAAGGGCCAGTAAATATTTTCAACAAAATTAAAGAAAATATCCCTAACCTAAAGAGAGAGATTCCCATGAACATACAAAAAGCCTACAGAACTCCAAACGGATTGAACCAAAAAACAAATTGCTCCCATCATATAATAGTCAAAAAACCATATATACAAAACAAAGCAAGAATATTAAAACAGTAATAGAAAGAGGTCAAGTAACATAAGAAGGAAGACCTATCAAATTTACATCAAAAAGCAAGAAAGTAATCTCCTTGCAACAAACCCAAAAGAAGATAGCCACACAAACACTACTCTACCTCCAGCAAAAATAACAGAAAACAACAATAACTAATCCTAAACATCTCTTAACATCAATGGGTTAAATTCCCCAAATAAAGGACAGACTGGATACATAAACAGAACTCAGCATTTTCTTGCACATGGGAAACACACCTCAGTGACAAAGAGAGACACTACCTCAGAATAAAAGGCTAGGATAAAAATTTCCAAGCAAATGGTCCCAAGAAACAATCTGGAATAGCCATTCTAATATTAAATATGATCGAATTTCAACTAAAAGTAATGAAAAAAGAAAAGGATGGGCATTTCATACTCATCAAAGGAGAAATCTAGTATGCTGAACCCTTACTTCAGAACATGTGTACTCCAAATGCAAGGACACCCACATTCATAAAAGAAACTTTACTAAAGCTCAAAATATATATTGCACCATACACAAAAATAAAGGAGATTTCAACACGTCATTCTCATCAATGGACAAATCATGGCAACAGAAACCAAAGAGAGACACTGTGAAACTAACAGAAGTTAGGAACCAAATGGATTTAATAGACATCTATAGAACATTATATCCTAAAACAAAAGGACTTACCTGCTTCTCTTCACCTCATGATACCTTCTCAAAAATTGACCATATAATTCATAAAATATGCCTCATTAGATACAAGGAGATTGAAATAATCCTATGCATCTTATCAGATCACCCTGGACAGACTGGTCTTCAATAACAACAAAAGCAACAGAAAGCCCACATACACATGGAAGCTGAAAAACGCTCTACTTGATGACATCTTGATAAAGGAAGAAAGAAAGAAAGAAATTAAAGACTTTCCAGAATTTAATGAAAAAGAAGACACAACATACCCAAACTTGTTGAACAGAATGAAAGTAGTGCTAAGAGAAAAACTCATAGCTCTGAGTGCTTCCAAAAAGAAATTGGAGAGAGCATACACTAACAGCTTGACAGCCGTAGAACAAAAAAAAGCAAATTCACCCAAGAGGAGTAGACTGCAGGTAATAGTCAAACTCAGAGCTAAAATCAACTAAGTAGACACAAACAAACAAAAAACTGTACAAAGAATCAAAAAAACCAGGAGCTGGTCCTTTGAGAAAATCAACAAGATAGACAAACCCTTAGCCAGACTATAAAGAGAGCAGAAAGACAGTATTTAAATTAACAAAATCAGAAAGAAAAAGGAGGACATAGCAGCAGAAACTGAGGAAATTTTTTCAAAAATATATCAGATCCTACTACAAAAGCTTATACTCAATAATACTGGAAAAATCTGGAGGAAATGGACAATTTTCCAGTCATATACTAGGTAATAAAGTTAAATCAAGATTAGATAAATTATCTAAAAAGTCCCAAAACACCTAAAGAAGCAGATATTTAAATCTCCCAACCAAAAAAAAAAAAAAAAAAAAAAAAAAAAAAAAAAAAAGAAGCCAAGACCAGATGGGTTTAGTGCAGAATTCTATCAGTCCTTCAAACAAGACCTAAAAACAATACTCTTCAAACTTTCCACAAAATAGAAACAGACAGAACACTACCCAATTCCTTCTATGAAGCCAAAATTACACTTATATCTATACCACACAAAGACCCTACAAAGAAGGAGAAGTTCAGACTAATTTCATTTGTAGATATCAATGCAAAAATAGTCAATAAAATTCTCACAAACCAAATCCATGAACACATCAAAACCATCATGCACTATTATCAAGAAGGCTTCGTCCCAGAGATGAAGAGATGGTTCAGTATAAGAAAATACATCAACATAATCCACTATATAAATAAACCCTTAGAAAAAAATCTACATTATCATTTCATTAGAAGCTGAGAAACCATCTGACAAAATTCAACATACGTACATGATAAGTACCATACCTAAACATAGTAAAAGCCATGTACAGCAAACCAGTAGCCAATATCAAACTAAATGGAGAGAAACTTGATGCAATCCCCCTAAAATTAGGAACTAGACAGGGCTGCCCAATCTCTCCTTACCTATTCAATATAGTACTTGAAGTCCTAGCCAGAGCAATTAGATAACTAAAAGAGGCCAAAGGGATACAAATTGTAAAGGAAGAAGTCAAAATATCACTGTTCACAGAAGTTATGACAGTATACTTAAGTGTCCCCAGAAACTCCACTAGAGAACTCCTACTGATAAGCAACTTCAGCAATGTGGCTGGATATAAAAATCACCTCAAAAAAGAAAAAATCAGTAGTCTTCATTGACTCAAAGGATACACAGGCTGAGAAGGAAATTAGGGAATGACACACTTCACAATAGTCACAAATAATATAAAATATCTCAGTGTGACTCTAACCAAGCAAGTGAAAGATCTCTAAGACATGAACTTCAAGTCTCTGGAGAAAAAAATGGAAGAGCTCAGAAAATGGAAAGATCTCCCCTGCTCATGAATTGGCAAGGATTAATATAGTAAAAATGGCCATCTTGCTAAAAAAAAACCTACAGATTCAATGCAATTCCCACTAAAATTCCAACTTAATTCCTCAAGGAATTACAAAGAATAATTTACAAATTCATTTTGAAAAGCAAAGACCCCAGGGTAGCAATAACTCTTCCCAATAAAAAAAAAAAAACCAAACAAACAAACAAAAAACAAAAACAAAACAAAACAAAAAAAAAAAACAAAAAAACACAAACTTTTAGGGGAATCACCATCCGTGACCTTAAGCTGTATTACAGAGCTATTGTGATAAAAACGTCATGGTATTGTACAGAGACAGGCAGATCAGAAAAATAGAATTGAAGACCCATAAATGAACCCACACACCTGTGATCACTTGATCCTTGAAAAAGGAGCTAAAACCGTCCAATGGAAAAAAGACAGCATTTTCAACAAATGGTGCTGTTTCAACTGGAGGTCAGTATGTGGAAGATTACAAGTTGACCCACTCTTATCATCTTGTACAAAGTTTCTTTTCAAGTGGATCAAAGACCTCCACATAAAACCATATCAACTGAAATAGAGGAGGAAGTAGGTAATATAATCAATCACATAGGCAATTGACAAATGGGACCTCATTAAATTGCAAAGCTTCTGTAGGGCAAAGAACACTATTAATAGGACAAAATGGCAACAAACAGATTGGGAAAGGATCTTTACCAATCCTACATCCAATAGAAGGCTAAGTGCTCGCTTCAGCAGCACATATACCAAAATTGGAACGATACAGAGGGCTAATATACAATATATACAAAGTACTCAAGAAGTTAGACTCCAGAGAATCAACTAACCTATTAAAATAGGGTACAGAGCTAAACAGATCATTCCCAACTGAGGAATATAGAATGGTTGAGAAGCACCTAAAGAAATTTTTAACATCCTTAATTATCAGAGAAATGCCAATCAAAACAACCCTGAGATTCCACCTCACACCAGTCAGAATGGCTAAGATCAAAAACTCAGGTGACAGTAGATGCTGGCAAGGAGGTGGAGAAATAGTAACACTCCTCCATTGTTGGTGGGATTGCAAAGTGATACAACCACTGTGGAAATGATTCTGGCTGTTACTCAGAAAACTGGACATAGTACTACCTGAGGACCCAGCTATTCCACTCCTGGGCATACATCCAAAAGCTGCTTCAACATATAACAAGGACACCTGCTCCACTCTGTTCATAGCAGCCTTATTTATAGTAGTCAGAAGCTGGAAAGAACCCAGATTTCCTTGAACAGAGGAATAAATACAGAAAATGTGGTACATTTACACAATGGAGTACTACTCAGCTATCAAAAACAATGACTTCATGAAATCCATAGGCAAATGGATGGAACTATGAAATATCACCCTGAGTGATGTGATCCAGTCACAAAAGGACAAACATGGTATGCACTTACTAATAGGTATATATTAGCCCAAAAGCTTGGAATATGTAAGAAAAATTCACAGATCGTGTGAAACTCACGAAGAAGGAAAACCAAAATGTGGATACTTCATTTCTTCTTAAAAGGGAGAACAAAATACTCATAGAAGGAAATACAGGGACAAAGAGTGGAGCAGGAACTGAACAAAAGGTCCTCCAGAGGCTGTCCCAATTGGAGATTTATCCCATATATATTCACCAAACCTAGTCACTATTGGTGATACTTGCTGACAGGGTTCAGATATGGGTGTCTCTTGAGAACCCCCCTGATACACATGAGGATGGTTTCAGCTAACCATTGGACTGAACAAGAGGACCCCAGTGGAGAAGTTAGAGAAAAGATTGAAGGATCTGAAAGGATTTGCAACCCTATAGGAAGAATAACAATATCGTCCAACCAGACCCTACCAGAGCTCTCCAGGACTAAACCACCAGCTAATGAATACACATGTAGGGACCCATGACTCCAGCCACATATGTAGCAAAAGATGGTATTGTCCAGCATCAATAGGTGGAAAAGACTGGTTCTATGAAGTCTCATTTCCCCAATATTGGATAATGCCAGAGTGTTGAGGTTGGCATGGGTGTGTGGGAGTGGGACCATCCTCATATAAGCAGGGAGATAGGGTATGGGAGAGGAGGAGACGGGGATAACATTTGAAATATAAATACATAAAATATGCAAGAAAAATAAAACTAAAAAAACAAGAAACCTATCAAAAATAAAATAATAAGATAAAATTAATTAAGCTGCATGTTCTTTTTTAAAAAGGCTGTATTTCGAATGTTTACTAAACTGCTGTGAACATGGAGATGCTCCACTGTGATCATAAAATATTTTTTATCTTGTAGGTGCTTCCTCTGTCCCCAATCGTTATTATGTTCCTTATGCTTAAAATATCCATGAACCTTTGGAAGAAAGGGATGTGATATAGATGCCTCATTTAGTGTGGATCTCTCCCCAGAGTCACCAATTTGCTGCTCCTTAACTGGCTGTGGTTGACTTTATTAATGGCTGTCTACTTAACAAAAAAAAAAAAAAAGCTTCACTGAAGGAGCTTCAGAGATCAAGAGAGAAAACACTCCTAGGGTGGAGATAGGTGTGCAGCTCCATCCTAGGGTACAAATAGATATGCAATTCCATCCCTAGCTGATGAGCGTTAGCAATAAAGGTATAGCTGGAATAGGGCAATAATGTTTTAGTGAAGAATTTGAACACTGGTAAACCTAATACACTCCAGGATATGAACACATACCTAGGGGGATAGGCAACATTAGTGGGATTCAGAGGATTTTAGAAAAATGAGGACATAAAGTTGGTTGGGTAAAGAAAAGTGGGAGATATGAGAGAAGATGGGGAAGTGGATGAAAATCTTCAAAATATAATGAATGAAATGACCAGAATAATCACAAACAAATGAAAATATTTTAACACATCAGTGAGTCATAACACCAAAGAAAGAGTATGAAGACAAAAGAGGGAGTATGGAGGGAGGGTGTGATGACAGATATGGGAGGGAGACAAGATTGTATACACACACACACACACACACACACACACACACACACACACACACATCTTATATGAGAATAGATATAAACACTGTTCCCTAACTAATGAACGTTGGTAAATATTTGATAACAGCCGGGAGTGTATATACATCAGCATATACTTTATACTGTATACTTTATATAATATATTATAAACATTATATAATATATAAATCACACATATATATTATATAATACATAGATTATATATAGCTATTTATATGTGAATGAATATTCTCAGTAGCTTTTTGGAAATTATTAGGAGATAGGAGAAGTGATCTAGTAGGTGATCACAGGTGAACTTTCAAAATCCCAAGTCAATATTCCTCATTAGGTCTCTGTCTATCACTGTCTCTGTCTCTGTCTCTGTCTCTGCCTCTGCCTCTGTGTGTGTGTGTGTGTGTGTGTGTGTGTGCACGTGCACGCGTGCACCTTTGCCTAATGATTATTGTCATAAGTATGTTCTCAGATACTGCTCAAGTACTCTCCCTTTTTGCTTGGTGTCATCACTCTTGCTATGAAGGTCTACAATAAGTTCTTTTATAAATTGTTTTAGCACATAAATAGAAAAATACTTGAAGCAATCAATATATTTACAAAATTGTACAAGAATAAGCTTAATAAATTATAAAACAATGATTGGTTTCTCATCTCTAGACTTTAGTTTTGAAAATCCTCAACCATTCTATTAAATTCAGATTATGTAATATAGTGTTCCCTATCATCACACGAAGGCCCTCCACATCTTCCTTCTGATAATAATCTAGATTTTATGTCAGTGTGTTGTGAATTTCTATGTTTATCAGTATATGGTATATCTCTAATGTAATTTTTCTCTGTCTCTTTTTTAACACAGACCCTATATCCTGTATTAGCCTTCATTTTCCCATAGAATTGAAAGTTTCTTCCCATGTCTCCATTCCCTAAGAACTAAGTTACAGGCATGAATTCCCATGAAAAATATAATGTTGTAATGAGTACAAAACTAAGGCCTTCATGCATGGTGTACAGGGCCTTCAAACTAACTGCAGTCTCTTTACATTAAAAACAAACTTCATTAAAGTTTGACTTTGTTTATCTAAATACTGAGGAAAATAAAGAAATCTAGATTCCCATTACAGAGAAAGGAGTTGAAAAAGTGGTATATAAAGAGTAGGGTGCATTTCCACGTAATAGTTATTATGCTAATTTGGGTTTACGATAAACAATTTGTAAAAGGTTCAAGGGGAATAAATGTGTGCTGAGATTTCACTACACCACTTTAGAATTATGTTGTAGTTGTAAGGGAATAATCTAGAACCTAAAGAAAACTCTAGAAAAACTAAAGAAAACTAAAGAAAAAGCATGCCTCTCTTGAAATTATTTTTTTCAATGAATACAAATGTCTTATGGGGCCCAAAAATCAACTCTCAAAGTGTGGAAACATGGCATTGTAGAAACAGGGAACACAAGAACATTAGGTGACCTTACAACCAGGCTCAAAAAAATTCTCTTTTGCATGTTCATGATGTCCTATCTTACTCATATGCACATCTGAAATATGGGACAAACACCAAACTGTCTCCTTGTCAAGGCTGGTCATGGAATCTAGAAACTATTTCTTTAAAGAAATAATAAAGGTTAAACATAGGGACTGCAGTGTAGAGATAATTTGAACAGAATATATATATATATTCATTCCCAGGACACAGGAGATCCTGGGAACTCTAGCCACCAATATATATATATATATATATATATATATATATATATATATATATATATATATATATATATATACTGTCCAGAAGATCTGCCTCCACAAGCATGCATGGAAGGGTTTTATCGTTGGAACCTACATTTAAAATTGGGCATGGTGTTACATGCTTGAAATCCTAGTACTACATGGATATAGGTGACACACTATGGTTCATGTACCTATTGGCTAAAACTACTCAAAGAGCTTCAGACCAGTGAGAAACCATCTCTTGGAAGTGAGATAGACAATGAACACATATGAGGTGATTTTTTTCTGGATGTCATGGGCATACTCATACTTGTTATTACTTACTTGAACACAAGGGCACACACACACACACACACACACACACACACACACACTCAAACTCATAAAGTAAAAGTGGTTCTAAAAAGACTTTGTATAATTTCTTTTCATCTCCATTGAAGAACCAAATCTCTTGCTACCTGCTCCTTCCCAATTGATCATGGTTTTTGCTCTAATTATATTTAATAGAACACAATAAAAATAGAAAAAAGAATAGGAAAGAAAAGAACTAAAACTTGATCTTGGTTGCTATTTCTGCTACTGCCAACATAGCTTAAATATGTTAAATTTGATAGGCGATGTCTTGGGTACTTGATGGAGGGTGGAGGTATTACACTTTACAGTTGTAGTCCCTCATCCAGGGAACTCAAGGCAAAATCTAAAGGCATGAACCTGGAGGCAGGAGCTGATGAAGAGGCCATGGAAGGTGCGGCTTACTGGCATGCTTCCCATGGCTTGCTCAATCTGCTTTCTTATGCCACCCAAGATCACTAGCCCATGGATGGCACCGCCTTCAATGTGCTGGGCCCTTGTCCATCCACCATTAATCAACAAAATACAACTGGTAGGTGGTGAATTTTAATCCCAGTACATAGGATTCAGAGATATGCAGATATGGGTTTGGGGCCAGCCTGTCTACACAACTAGTTCCAGATCAGATAGGGCTACACAGAAAACCTGTCTTAGAAAAACAATACAAAACAAAGAAAATTCTCCACATTCTTGCCCTATGGCCAGGGCAAGAATCAACCCACAAAATATGGAAACATGGCATTGTAGAAACAGGGAACACAAGAACATTAGGTGACTTCAGTATTAAGGGTATTTCCTTAATTGAGGTTTCCCTCTTCTCAAATGCCTCTATCTTGTGTCAAATTGACAGAAAATTAGCCAGCAAAACTGTGTGAAACAGTATTTTACCACTTTTAAACTATTCAGATTTATATCTGTACCCTCTACTCACTTCTTTGGTAACTTACATTAGAAAAAATATATCTTAAAACTGAATCTTTGAGAAACGGGGTTATATACAATGTAAGTGTTATATGTAGGTCTCACGTGTATAAGATCACTTATTCAAATTCTATTCGAAGTTCGAGAGTCAGAAGTAGGCACAATATACAGGTATATATATGAACAGGCATGACACATAAATTGGAAATCATCTAAAATGACACAGGACACATGAGATCCTGGGAACTCTAGCCACCAAAATAGGCTGCAAGGCCCCCGCAGAAGTGCTAGGGAGGTTCTGAAGGTAAAATTTACTTATCAATTACATGTGCAAATATGCAATCACATCCACCAGTCTTTAGCAGTGCTGCTATGCACCGTTCATTATCTGATGCACAGATAAAGATGATGAACTTTAGAAGGGCAGGGGTATCTAATTCCACATCTCTCAAACTTTGAAGTAAAAATTTTGTATCTAGAAGTGGTAAGCTGATTTAACAAGAAGATTAATTACCTGTGCACACACATATACAGACATAAACACATGTATAATCATGCAACATATAAATAAAATAGTGGAGAGCAATACCTCATATAGGGGCTAGAAAGATAATTCAACAGTTAAAAGCAGTAACTGCTCTTCCAGAGAACCTGATGGTGGCTCACACCATCTGTCTCTAGTTCCAGAGGATCCCATGCCCTCTTTTGACCTCCAGGAGAATAGACAAATATGCAGGCAAATGCTCATTCACACAAAACAAACAAACAAATGCATAATCTTTAAAACAATTATGCAGACATAAAACTATAAAGACTTTCTAAGTACGCACAGTCTCAAACCCATTGTACAACCTTTTTAAAAATTGTCTTATTTAGATGGTGAATGTTGATGCCCTTCCCAGTCCACCCACTCTCCAAGAGTCCTTAGCTCCATTCCGTCCCCTATTTTGCCTCTGAGAGGACTCTCCCCTGCCCCCACATTCACCACCCTTCTCAGCCAGCATCCTCCTTCCTGAGTCGTCAAGTCGGCTATATTTTCTTACTTTCTCCTGTCTCTCCACATTCTCCCTTAGGTTCTAATTGTCTGCCTCCACCCTGCATTCTCTTCTCTCTTTCTGCCTCCTAACGTCATCATTTCTAGTTATTTGTATCTATTTTAGAAGAATAGAGCACATGGATTTTTCCAAACATCTTTTTGGGTTTTTGTTTTGTTTTGTGTTTTTTTTTTTCTACAAAAAATACACTAAGACTTCAAACATAAATTCAAATTATAAATTAAATAAAATTACAACAGAAATACTTATATGTGTTCTCATTAATACTAGCTATCCAACTACACATTTGTTATCTTTCATTAGCCCTACAGGTTCATTGAGAGTCTAAAACTATAATTTTTGTGTCAAAGTTATTATCTATATAATGAAATTTTATATAGACAAATCCAGTTAATATTTAATATTCTATCCTTGCTCTTATAATATACCCTTAGTTCCCTTTTATGACCTTTGGTTAAGTTATTTACAACTCTAAGAATGTATTCTAAGTTGGAAATGCCTGCTTTCTATCTCTGAAGCAATTAACTCATGACATTGAAGAGTGCTAAATTTCTAATTACAGTCTTTATATCAGAGAGGGCTTTAACATTAGTAATATTATAAAGGGTTTATAATTACTTGTATAATTTTAGGAATTCTTACAGAATCATCTTTAGAAATTAAAAAATCATCCATTTGTATAACATAACCACATGACAGTATATTTTTGTCAATTTGCAGACAACCTGTGCAATAAGGTGGGATAATGCTCAAAGATTATTTTTTAATTTAACAATGACAGGAAAGGCATATTAATAGTGGGAATCAAATCCTGAAAATGTCATCCCTTTTGCTTTGCCTGCAAGGACTCATTCAGTGCAGTCCATATTCCACAGTGAAACCATCTCAGGAAGATCATCTGCTAGCCTTTAACATTTCCTAGATGGCTCCTGACAATGAACCTATTAAAAGGCACCTATGTAGAGTAAGAAGTAGATGATATGTCTTGATCTTTTATGGTATTCTAAAATTAAAGATAGGTTAAACAAATAAAAGGCCATTGATATATTCAAATATTTCCATGACACCACAGGAGTCTTTTTAATGGAATTCAAAAATGTGTGTGTGTGTGCATGTGTGTGTGTGTGTGTGTGTGTGTGTGTGTGTGTGCTTGTGTGTAATTTGCTCATTTTGTGGTTATAGTTGATAAAGAATCAATAGCTCTGCCAGAATAAGACAGGAAATAAAATGTGTTGCAATATGAATAGATGAGAGGAAAAACCAAGACAAACAAACAATAACCCATCTATTCATATTCTTTATGTTCTTTGTACAATTCCTTCTTCTACAATTGTTATCTGCAACACTTAAAGACATAGACTCTGTCAGGGTACCCAAGGTTGCTGAATATGTACTACGGGGTACCTCACTCAGGAAATATGTTAGGTGATTTTTCACTGCTGTGATAAAATTCCTGAGAAGAAGCAACTTAAGAAAGGATTTATTTTTGCCTGTCACTCAAGGGAATATTTTCCATACTGAGAAGGCAGACACAGTAGTGACGGCTTGTGGGAGATTATATACTTGTCATGAGTCGTCAGCAAGAGAAAAGAACAGAAATACAAGCTAGGTTATACATCACCAAGGCCATCTCAGTGACTTGCATCCCCCAGAAAGCCTCCACCTCCCAAAGAATCTACAAATCTTTTTAATTTTTTTTTTATTATTAACTTGAGTATTTCTTATATACATTTCGAAAGTGTTATTCTCTTTCCTGTTTCGGGCAAACATGCCCTCCCTCCTCCCCCTTCTTTATGGGTGTGCCCCCTTCCCACTCTCCCCCATTGCTGCCCTCCCCCCCAACAGTCTAGTTCACTGGGGTTCAGTCTAGCAGGACCCAGGGCTTCCTTCCACTGGTGCTCTTACTAGGATATTCATTGCTACCTATGAGGTCAGAGTCCAGGGTCAGTCCATGTACAGTCTTTAGGTAGTGGCTTAGTCCCTGGAAGCTCTGGTTGCTTGGCATTGTTGTACATATGGGGTCTCAAGCCCCTTCAAGCTCTTCCAGTTCTTTCTCTGATTCCTTCAACGGGGGTCCTATTCTCAGTTCAGTGGTTTGCTGCTGGCATTCGCCTCTGTATTTGCTGTATTCTGGCTGTGTCTCTCGGGAGAGATCTACATCCGGCTCCTGTCGGCCTGCACTTCTTTGCTTCATCCATCTTGTCTAATTGGATGGCTGTATATGTATGGGCCACATGTGGGGCAGGCTCTGAATGGGTGTTCCTTCTGTGTCTGTTTTAATCTTTGCCTCTCTATTCCCTGATTTTATTCATTCATTTGTTTATTTATTTTTTCACTCCAGATTTTATTGTCCTCTAGTTCCGCCAACCCCCGACAGTTCCCCATCCCATACCTGCTCCCCACACCAACCTCCCAGTACCTCCACAAGGATGTCCCCACCCCACCCACCCCACCAGACACCTAAACTTCCTGAACCTCCAGGCTCTCGAGGGTTAGGTGCATGTTCTCTGACTGAACCCAGACCCGGGTGTCTTCTGCTGTTTATGTATGGGAGGCCTCATCTCTGCTGGTATATGCTGCTTGGTTGGTGATCCAGTGTCAATTTTTTTAAAATTTGCTTACTTCACAATGCTAAAATTATGTTCTTTCAGACAGGAATATTTATGGGTCAGAGTTTGGACTGTGGGATAGCAACCCCATCCCTCACTTGATGGCCTGTCTTTCTGCTGGAGGTGGACTTAACAAGTTTCCTCTCCCCACTGTAGGGCATTTCCTGAGAGTCTCTGACTTCCCCGGTTTCTGGTACATTCTAGTGGATTCTCCCAACCTCCTTCCTCCTGAGGTTGCCGATTTCCATTCTTTCTGCTGGCCCTCAGGGCTTGAGTCCTTTTCCCCACCCAATACAAGAGCATGTTCCCTTCTCCCCCACCCCATCCCCTTTCCCTACCCTGTCCGTCCCTTCCTTCTCCCTTCCAAGTGGGTCTGAGGCGTCCTCACTTGGGCCTTTCAGCTTGTTGACCTTTTTGAGTTCTATGTGTGTGTTTTCATGGTTTGGAGTTTTTTGTTTGTTTGTTTTATTTTGTTGCTTTTGTTCTGGTTTTTTGTTGTTTTTTTGTTTTGTTTTGTTTTTCTAGTATCCACTTGTTATTGAGAATATACTGTGAATATCCTTTTGGGGATGAATTCCCTCACTCAGGATGATATTCTCTAGTTTCATCTATTTGCCTGCAAAACTCATTATGTCCTCATTCTTAACAGCTGAGCAGTATTCAGTTGTGTAAATAAACCACAGTTTTTGTATCCATTCTTCTGTCATAGGTCATCTGGGTTGTTTCCAGCTTCTCAAATAAGCTATGAACAAAGTGGGACATGTGCCCTTATGGCATGGTGGAGCATCTTTTGGGTATATTCCCAAACGTGGTATTTCTGGATCTTTAGGAAGGTCTATTTCCAATTTTCTGAGGAACCTCCCAATTGATTTCCAGAGTAGTTGTAACAGTTTGCAATCCCACTAGCAATGGTGGTGTGTTTCTCTTTCTTCACATCCTTGCCAACATGTGTTGTTACCTGAAGTTTTGATCTTACAAATATTTCTAAACCCTGCCACCACCTGGGTATTAGTTGACTCAACATATAAGTTTATAAATACATTTCATACTGAAACTAAAACACACGCTCCTCTATGTTTAAACTGGAACTTGAATTAGACTATAGAAAAATATCCTGATAATACCTTGTGAAAGAAATACATAATTAAATTGAACTCACGTAACTCAAAGATTTAACCATTTGTAAGTATGTTGAAGTTTAAAACCTAAGGGACGCACATTCTAAGAGGCAAAGAGGAGGGGGGTGGGGTGAAGAACTCTGGCGAGGGGACCAGGAAGGGAGGGGCAATATTTGAAATATAAATAAATAGAATAATTTAATAAAAAACACTAAAAAATAAAAAAACTAAGATAAAAATTATTTTTTTACTTCTCTCTCTGTTTTTGCTTTTGGACATCAAAATTTCAGGTATATTCCTGAACCTAAGTTTTGTTGTACTCATGCATATACATATATGTATATGTCCTAATATATATGCATACCTATTCCTACACATACATGAACCCACACACATATATGTGCCTTTTTATAATTATAACATATTCAGTCTTTATAATATATATGTATGGGCTTAAGGTTTGGCAATGGACCATCAATTGTGTTGTTTCCTGGGGAAGATCAACTCTTAGGCTCCTTGCTTTTCTTTGTTTCCTGTATTTCTTTGTGTAAAGCTAAGATTATTTCCCTATCCACTTTGACATGTCCACTAGTGTGGATGTGTTTCCAGATCGTATTTAAGAAATCATGTTGGAGAGAATATATGAATGTGACTTCTGATATGATCTCACAGTTTTTTCTGTTTCAGTATGAGTGCCTTGTGTCCATATGATCAAGTAAGCTTTGTCACAGAATTTCTTCATGGCCAACTAACACAAAAGCAGGTGAGGGTAGATAATGAAATACAATCAAGTTTTTATTCTTCGATGATATAGGTAGTAAGCTCATGAATTCATTAATTGTTAGGAAACATGTTAATACTCATCTACATGCCTACTCACTGGTTATGTTTAAATTTTTGATAGCATCATTTTTTATAAGAAAGATAACAAAATTCATAAAAAATTTACCATAAAATATAAGAAATAATAAAAACTTTCTCAGACATAGATATATTTCTCCTTTAAAAATTGATACTTTGAAATCCCCAAAATAATTATATAGGAATGTTCACTGGTTAACACTACACATGATTTAATATATATATGAATGAATATATATATTTATATATACATGAATGTTTTACTTCAAGATGTATTTGATATTCACTAAAATTTAGTGCTATAAAATAATGAATATTAGATAGCAAACCGTTAAACTACTGAGAATTATTTTGCATGATAATATTTTTTAATTTCAATAGTCATTCTCAAGTAATTAAATGCACTAGCAATTTATTAAGAACAATTGCTTTTAATTAAACTGTATGAATTTTCAAATCATGCAGCAGTAGTATTTTTGCCATGTAAATATCTGATTGATATGGTCACTCAATTCATAATTGTCTTGTAAGAGTATTTGCATTGTCCTATCTTGTCAAAGAGAAAAATCTCCAATTGTTAGCATTACCACCTGTTTAGGGTACAAAATAAAGACACTGTGTGGATTGGAGAAAGCGGTCAATATCTCATTAGTTCTGCTAAATAAGATTTATATTGCAACACATTCTTGAGCTTCTGTGTATAAATTATGCAGAATCCTTACCTCCAACACAGGGGTATAATAGTAAATGATATTCACAAGGTAGAAAAAAAGAAACATCACATACTCTGATTAAAAGCAGAGCTCTGAGAGCTAAAAAGAAAATTTTACCATAAATTTTTAACATCTTAAAACTACAGAGTTGTAAAGGGATTTTAATCCAGCAAACAAAAGCTACTCTGATTGAAATACAGACATACCCTTAGTACATACCTTTAATCCCAAACAATGAAGGTAGGTAAAGTTAGTTTGTAGAAGGAAGCAGCCATTTTTGAAGGTTACACCTAATTATGGGTCAAAGTGATGAATCAGAGTAAAATTTGACAGAGTATAATATTCCCAACTCTCACGAGAAGAGAGAGAAAAAGGAAGCTACTTGAAGCTGTAGTTCTGAGAGAGGAAGGAGAAGAAGTAGTTTTACCTGACCAGTTTTACAGAGACAGGTTGCAGAGAGAAAGAACAAGCTAGATACAGTTAAAGCCTAAAAATTACTACAGAAGACTAAAAATTGCTTTTACACATTTTCATTTAAATCATGTATATACACACACATATATACATATATATACATACATACACACACACACACATATATTTAAACAATTATCTAGAGAATGGCATGAGTTGAGCATAGTACACATCTTTAAATTTAGATGACTAGAAATGAGTTTGTTTGTATTACATAACTGGGAAGTTAAAGCAACATTTGAACTGAGCTGAATTTTAGCAAGGAG